>NC_073710.1:3665136-3972914 GCF_023634085.1 Falco cherrug | reverse complement strand
GCCAGCAAGTGCTCTCTGTGCAGACCCTGGCTCACCCCTACTGCTGTAGCAGATTGCCACGAGAACCGACAAGCACGTTTCCTACACATGGTCAGGCAGAAACCTTGCAGCAGTGGCGGCATTTGTGTCAGAAGGCACCTGCCTGGCGGAGGCACAGGAGCACGGGGTGCTTTACAGCACACCTCAGCCTGAGCGGCCCGAGCGGCCCGTGGGCTACCTGCCCGAGCTGCGGCTGGCCCTGCGGGGCACCTCCTGCCGCATCCTGTGGGAAGAGATCCCACGCCAGCCCCGCGTACAGAACGCTGCAGTGGATCTCTACACCTCACCAACTCAAGACCGGTATCTCCGTATCAGCCTTCTGCAGGGGTGGAAACACATCCTTCTCCTAAAATCGACTTCAGCTGTGGTGTTTGCCGCTTTTCTCTCTCAGGTAACAGACCACGTTGGTCCTAAGAACTCGGTGCCTGCCAACAAGGCGGCTGCGGTACCCCATGGTCAGCACCACCTCAGCACCCCAGCACCATCCCGGTAGCCCACGGCCAGCACCACCCCGGGACCCCAGCACCACCCCGGTACCCCAGGCCCAGCACCACCCCGGGACCCCAGCACCACCCCGGTACCCCAGGGCCAGCACCATCTCAGTACCCCAGCACCACCCCAGTAGCCCAGGGCCAGCACCCCCCGGTAGCCCAGCACCCCCCGGTAGCCCAGCACCCCCCCGGTAGCCCAGCACCCCCCCGGCGGCCGGCGCTGCGGTGCCCGTGGGAGCCGTACGCGGCTGCGGTCAGCGCAGCAGCCGCGGGGGCAGAGCGGGCGGCCGGGGCCCCGGGGCTGCCTGACACGGCAGCGGGCCGACCGCGGCACTCCCCCGGGCTGCGCCCGCCCCAGCGCCGTCTCCCCGGGCGACCCGCGGCGGCGGGGCCGGGCCGGCGGGCCCGCAGCCCCCAGGGGCCTGCCCCGAGGCGGGGCTCCCCGCGGTGGGCAGGGCCGGCCGGGCCGCGCCGGGCCGGGCCGAGGTGCCGCGGGCTCCGCCGGCAGCTCATGCGCAATCGCCCGGGGCGGCGGCGCGCAGCGGAGCATGGCGCCGCGGGTGCTGCCGCTGCCCAGGCAGCACTCCTTCTGCCCGCCCACCGTCCGCAACCCCTTCGTCCACCCGGGGCGCCTGAGCGCCGGGGACAAGCTGCGGGTAAGGCTGGCGGCGCGGCCGTGCGAGGGCCCGGGGCCGGCCCAGCGGGGCTGCCCGGTGCTGCGATGCGCAGCGGTGCGGCGGGGCCGAGGCGGCGCGGGGGGGCACCCTCAGCGCTGCTGCGCCGGGAGCCGCCTGCTTCCCGCTGGTCTGACCGGCGTCGCTTGCGCCGCTCCGAACCAGGGGTCTGGCACCGCTGCGGGGGGCGGGGGTGTCAGCGGGGGCCCTCTTCCCGTGGGAGACGGCGGCCGTGTGACCAAACGCCGTTCGAAATTGCCGCCCGCCGCGGGCTGCCAGGCCGGCCCCGCCGCAGCACCGCGCTTACAGCCGGCGCGCAGGGGCAGCGGCAACGCAGACCCCAGTCAAACGTGTGCAGCGCCTGGCTTTTCCAGGGAAAAGGCACCTAGGAAGAATCCTTCCTCCCCAAGTGCGCGTAGCCCGCTTCCTGATCTAGTCTAGAGATAAGAGAGAGGAAAATTAATAGGTTATGTAAACAGTGAACGCAAAGGTGCAGGTGGTGTTCAGCGTGAAAAAGTCACAGTTTTTGAAATTAAGTTCTTCAACCCATCGCTCCTCAGAGTGCACAAACCGCATGCTTGCTAGGCTTCTTACTGACTTCAAACTTAAACTTCTAATGCAAGATTTGCAGCAAGCTTTTGAAAAGGTTTGCACGATAAAAGGAACAGGAGTCCTGTTCCACTCTACTTTGCATCCTGCTTGAATCAAGTCCGTGTATCCATCATGTCAGATGCCTCGGCTCTAGAGTGAAAATGACGATAACTTCTCTCTGATATGCTAAGCTAAAAAAGAAAAAAACTTTACAGTAGTCCTGTTTCAGATGCTTAACTCACTTTAGGCTGATTTTAAGCCTGGGGTGGGCATGGGGGGTTAATCTCTTGGTTCCCTGTTCAGTGTGGACAACAGAAAAGGTATCCCCAGTTTCACCAGGTTATGGACTGGTGCCACTGGGTTGAACTGAATTAGGCTTCTGAGCTGAATGCTGCTCCAGTACAGCTGTACAAGCACATACAGGACTTACAGGGTACTTTTAAGAGAGCAAACAGTATTTCTGGTCTCTTAAGTTTTAAAACCATTCTCTTTAAAAATTGAGCTGATGAACCAAATATGAAGTGACATCTCAGTAAGGACAGTGAGGATGTCAGTGTGTAGGTGAACCTGCAGCATTTTCTGCCGATTGTTAAAAATATCTGAGGCTGATGTGCAACTAAATATTTTATGTTTCATATAGCCCTTCCTCAAGTTATAAACAGTGTTTGCCCTGAAGGTCGCTGGGTGGAGGAAATGTGAGAAACCTGGAAAACAATTTCAAATCCTTTTATCCCCTGTGTTTTACTAGCAGCCTGAAACGCATTTCAAATACATCTGAATCAGTAGCTGTAGGCATGAACCCCCCAGGTAAAGAAACCAGTTTCTTAATGAAGTTCCAGAAATGGACAGCTTTCTGTACTGGCTGTTCTTTCTAGAGGATGTACAGACAATTTTCAAAAGCTTGCAGTTTTAAGCTACAGTTACTATTGTAGCTATAATAAATATATCCTACTTTTTTTTTTTCCTTCAGGAGGAAGGGATGAAAAACATGGTATGTCTTAAAGCAAGATACACTCCACACGTAACTCCACAATGCACCTGGCTGGCTCAGGGCCCGATCCTAGTGAGCTATGAAGCAAAACTGCAGTAGTCACACAATTCTGAAGCAGAAAGACACAACCTTTTTGTATTGCTTGTTGGTCCTTTCTGTTCTTTTTATGTCTGTATGTCATAGAGACTAGGATACTTCCTACTGTCTGCTTTGTCTTGTAAATGTCTGCTCCTCTCTTGCCCAGCACTGCGTATCGGACCAGCTGGGAATAAAAGCCTTACCAGAGAGTGTTACTATGAACCTCAAAAAAGAGAAGTGTCCCTTTCCATTTAAATCAAGCGTAGTGTATCTCTATTCCTGCACGTTAAGGGATCGTTTTGTTATATTCCCCCTATTCTATACTATTCCTTTAACATACTCTAATTAAAACACAAAATTTCAAAACTCTCTCTAAGAGCCCAAAGCTCTTGGAGAAGCTTGGGAAAGCTGGGTTTTCCTATGGTGGTGAGCTCCTTGAATGTAAAGGTTGCTGTCCCTTGATGAATGGGGCTTGAAAGTGAGACAGGCTATCTGTTTGCATTTCCGTTCAGCTTCAGATACAAAAACAGAGCGTAGCCAGAATGAACAGTGGAGTGAGAAGATTCTACAGTTTTTTACCAGTCCTTGTATTGCTAACAGTTTACCAGCCAAGGAGATTTTTGTCCTTCTTTAGAATGTGCAAAACAAGGATCAGTTGTTCTGTGCTAACCATCTGCATGTGCCAAACAAGATTTTAAAACAGTTGTTCAAATACTTCTGGTTTCCATCCTCTGACTGAAGCTGGCTGAAATTCATTGTTGGGAGTTTTTTTAATTTTAATTCTGTTCATCCTGATGGCTCAGATGCACTCCTAACTTCTGACCTGCAACTGTAAAGCACAAATACTAGTTAAGTCATTGCTAGATTGCACTTAATTCAGAAGAGATGCTCAGTGGATTTATGTAATGGTGAACTACGTAATAGCACAACCAGCACTCTAAAAGAGTAATTTTAAACCTTGTACTTGGAAGCAAGTAGCTAGACTGCCTGGCAGAGGTGTGATGTACTCTGGGTGCTCACGGAAGACCCTGCCTTGCTAGGCATGATTGCGTTTTCGGATGTCAGAGGAGTTCAGTAGGAGTTGGGCTTCATCCTGATTCCCAGCCTGCTCTTCTGCTGCTTCCTAGGTAACTCGTCAGTAGCCGAAGTTGAACAAAATTTCAAACTGAATTATGTGGCTTTCTGGTAGACCTGCTTTTCCCCATCCCCGGTTTCTGACGCGTCAGTCAGCTGTGGGAGTGTGACCTGGACTGCAAGGACTACTGCAGGTGTCTGCAACTCTGCAGTGACCTGCTATGCAGTTGTTGCAGATACGTGAAGTAGAAAGTATGCAGGGGGTTCCAAATACGGGAAAAGGTTCTTTGGATGACTCAGAATAATTCTATCTTCAGGATTACTGTATACAGAAGCTAGAGCGGCTCTGATCCTACTTAGCAGTTACTAAACTTTAAACCTGTATTTTCTTCTGTATGTTTTTCTCCTATACTTTTCTGGCATGCCTTGACCTTTCTCTTTAGTGTCCTTTTCTTACCCTACTCTGCAGCTGATGGAGCAGAAATCAACTCTGCCTCATTACACAATGACCTAGAAAGCCAACAGCTTGCATCAGCAAATCAGTACCACCTGCGCATCTGCCTAAAATAGATTAATGAATTTATTAAAGTTTTGAGGAAGAGATTGTTTTCCTTTTACTATTGCATCCTTTATTTTCCATTGTAGGTCAGTGCATATATAGAGGTTTTTTCATAAAGAAAAGTTATTTTAAGTCAAAACACAGATTTATGCTTATGTTGCCCATTCTGGATAACTGAATGCAGCTGAAATGTTGAACTGGGACTATAGATCATAGCACAAGAGGATGCATATGGAGAAAAAAGAGAGACAGATGATTTTGGGAGACAACCAAGGAGGCATCTTTGGTTTAACTTTTGCCATGACTGGCACCAAAGAAAGTGGCAGCGATAGATCTCCAAGTCCAAATCTCTCATACCCAGCTACTAAATGCTTTTCTGTGATCCAGAGCAGTGCTTTTCCTGCTGTCCATGAAGTTAAGGTTAAAATTCCATAGCTAGGTACATACAAATTTTATATAAAAGAAGGAAATAATCATACCTGAATGTTCAGCTCTCTCCTGGAAACATACGGCAGCGCTTACAGAACATAAGCGTCAACACCATGCGACTGCGCCTCGTGCTTATACTAATTTACACCGTGTGTTCACTGTCATGTTTGGTCTGTTGTCACTGTGCCTTTTGTAACACAGAACAGAGTCCTGAAGGCTCGCAATTCCTGTTAATCCTTGTCAGTATCACAGGGTTTAGAGCCAGAGGCCAGAGCCTCTCCTCGCTATTGACAAGAGAACAGTAAAAGGACGTTATGTGAAGATGGAAGGAATTTGGTGGCATGAGAAAAGATTGTGTTGATGAAAGGAAAATTATAACCAACTTACTATATTGAAGAATTGAATAAATGATACTCAAAGATGCTTATATTCCAAATGTACTACACACACCTGTTCCTTCTTAAAGGAAAGAGGTAAATTAAAATCCACTGTGGTGTTTAATAATCATAATTCAAGTATGCAAGTTGCAGCCTATTCTGTAAAATTATTTTTTAAAGTATTTATTTATTTATTATTTTTAATTTATTTTTTAAATTATTTTTTAATTTTTTAAATTTTTTAAATTTTTTTATTTAATAAAAAAATATTTTAAAAAATTATTTATTAAAAGCCTTGCTGAATAAAAAGGCTAATTTTGAGAGAGGAACACTGTTGTTGTAGATTTTCTTAAAAGATAGTAAAGCATAAGAAACATACGCTCACAAGCATAAGTTAAACTAGCATAACTCTATTTCAGTAACTTCTACCATCCTTCTGAACCGGTGGAGCTGTCAGTCGTGTGGCCAGCGATGCACTCTTCTGTAGGTTTTGACGGATTTTTAGAAACATAGCCCAAGTAAAATTAAAAGAAAATAACTTCTCATAATTCTGCTTGGGTGTATATAGTTCTGTGTGCACAGAGCTGATCCTCATCAGTGAGTGGTAGCTGAGCTGGATTAGGTGCCAAAAGGAATTGAACCGTTTACTAGTTTACCAGGAATGCTGTGCTCTGACTTCCGCATTCTGACACAGCTCACCTTCCTCCCATAACCCGTGCTTGCTCAGTCTGCGCAGCGCTGTATTGCACCACAAAGGCCAACCTTCAGGATACAGTTTCTAACCTAATTTACTAGGGTGGTTTCTTCCTTCCCTGCCCTGCCCCACAGCTGCCTGTTAACAATCTGGTGCGGGTACACCTCTTCGCTGGAGCCGTGCACCAAAAAAATGCAAACTGAAAATTGCTTAGGCGTGGCTGGGGATGATTTTTGAGGATTATTTACAACCAGGGTGCGTTACGTGTTTCTCCTTCCCTCCTCTCCCCTTACAAACACACATGAATAACTAACTGAAGAAGTGGTGAATGGGCTTGGATCTGTTTTATGCTGGTTTTGTTATCTAGCCTGGTCGTCTATGACCATAGCAGAACTCTCTCAATAGCTTATTTTGTTTACTAGTTAAAGCAAGTTACTAACAATTTTCTGATTGCGGGAAGGAAAGGGAACTAAGCTTTCTCAGTTTATTCTGAAAAATTCAAGGAGGTCCTAGCACACAGAGCTTAATATCCAAGATGCTTCAAACAGGAGGCAACAAGTTAATCTCCATAATCATAAGGGTTCTGCTGTACGTTTACAGCGGGCGGTGAGCAAACCACTTCCAAAGGCAATGAGCCAAGCAGCTTCAACAGCACTGTAAGGTCTGAACCTTTGCTTTAAACCACAGGTCCATTTTGCTTAAGTCCCAGCGAGGGGAAAGGAAGTTGTGTTGCCAGTGCACTACTCCAAGCAGTAGTAGTGAGGATCACTTGCAGCAATAGTGTGACTCAACACAAGATTTGTCATTGTGAAAGGGCAAGAGTGTATTTTAGTCATCTTAACAATTCCACTTGGCTTCTAGACAGACAGCTAGTGACAGAAGGCTCCGTAGTGGAGACGGGTATCAGCTGGGCAGACTCATCTGAGCTGGCTGTGTGCTGCAAGTAAGTATAAATTAAAGGCAGCTACTCCGTTTAACACCTCTGTCTAACAACATCGAAGCCACAAACTCCAATACTCAGATGTGCCAGTTCTACTTGAAATGGGAACCCAAAAGTGAAAACAAAATGCTGTGAATGACTGACTTCCCATGCGAACACTGGAATCATTAATGCTTTTCTTGCTAAATCACATAGCAGTAATGTTAGTATTTGAAAGTCCATATAATGGAACTACATGGATATCAGTGTCATTCCTGCCAATACCATTTCTTAAGATTTTCCCTCTCTGTGTTTCCAGATTGTTCTTCAGGGGATTATTTTGCTACCCCTCCGTGCCATATGCATTGCGTTTATTGTACTGCTAGCATGGTTGTTTGCATCAATTGCAACTTTCCGTCACCCTGGAAAAGGATCTGTGCCGCTAAAAGGATGGAGAAGGTAAAAAGTGACCAATACTTGTGGATATTTTTTTTTAATAACACAAAGCAAGGGTCTAAAGCTGCCCCTGCCCCTTCCCTTTCCTTCTTTTGATTAACAAGGAATCCTCAGTCAAATCTTAGTTTTACCCATTTAGGTGAAGCAACTTTTTGATGAGTGTATTTTACAACAGTAGTGGAGCTTTTCAAGTAAGTATGTTTTCAATTGTGTTGAGGCTAAAACAAATCTGTATTAAAATCTTTACAGACTATTTGTAAGTCAGGAATTACTTCAGTAATAACACTGATAGCGATATTTGAGAAAAGAAACTAATTGAGAAAAGTATTTGGTAATGTTATATAGGCTGAGTTTCTGTGTAGCCTGTCATTCCTGGTATGCTGTAATTCATAACAAAATTAGCTTTGACAGCTCCTCTTTTAGCTATGTTGCCCTTGAAGGAGTACTTTACAGCTGCCTCTGTGGGTTCTGGGTTTCAGTTGCTCAGCTTCTGACCTCAGAGTAATGAAGTTCCCTTCTAGCTGCGATGCACTGCAGCTGCATGTGGGAGGAGGAGACGCGGGAAGTGAGTTCTAACGAGGCTGAGAGATTACGGAGAGTCCCATGAAGGGCACATGTTCCAGTAAGGGAACACTGTCATTTAATCTTGTTTAAAACTGATAGTAAAAGAACAATATCAGTTACGGAAGTTCTTACAAAAAGGACACCGAATCTGCTAATTACTTGCCCTCCCCTTGCAATAGTGTTATGCTGCAATGCTATAAAATACGGCAGGAGAAATGGCATACCTGGGAGGAGAGTTTAGCGAGGCGCTGTACTTTGCCTTATCGCTAAAATTATAATCTGGTTTCAACATGAAAAGGTGGTGTACCCCCCCTTCCCTACTTCTGCTTCTGCCCCTTTAGTGAGTAGTATTGCTACCCTGTGCCTGGCCCCAGCGCTGGTGAGATCTGGGAAATATTTTATGGGCTTTTCTTCTCAAGTACAAAAGAAATACTAACTGTAAAATGGGTGATACTTTTGTGTTTCTGTTTACAAGGGGGATGATCCAGACAGCTCTCTCATGCCTGACTCGTACCTTGTTCTTCGTAATGGGTTTCCAAGTTAAAGTAAAAGGGAAAGTAGCAAATCTGCTGGAAGCCCCAATCTTTGTTGCAGCTCCTCATTCAAGCTTTTTTGATGCCATTATTACTGCGCTAACTGGAATGCCATCGGTAGTGTCTAGAGCAGAGAACCTGTCAACTCCAGTATTTGGCAGTAAGTATTTATGAAAAAATAAAATATTAGAAGCCAGCAATTTGACATGAGAACAAAAACCTTATCTCTGAAAGTGATGTGGGGGCAGACTTTTTTAAATCCTTAGGTTCCAAAGATATTGACAGATCGTTTCCAGTGAAATCCCTGTAACAAGTTATCTTTCTGAACTGGTCAAAATGTCTAAAAGTATGCTATTTCTTTTCAGATATGAAATATAATATCACTTTAAATTTACTTTATACTGAAAGCATGTTTTGTAACTGCTCAGGCTAGAAGCTTTCTTGTAAAATTCTCCCAGTAGGTAGCTTGATAAATCTGTTCAACTGCTGTCTTCCAGCAGTGTGGACCACAAATGTAGAACACAGGTTAGTGAAGGTTATTTCAGAACATACCCAAACTACAGTAGTCTGGAAAAAAACATATTTATAAGCTTAAACTTGCAGGCACTCTTAGGGATTATTTTTTTTTAATGGGAGTCAAACCAGGAAAGAATGAAAGAGAAGTTACTCAAAAAGGAAATGCAGAAAATGGAAAAGATCAGATGACTCATGCATTTATTTTCTTCTCCTTTTGGCACAAAAAGAATCTCCATTTGCATTATTGCTAGAATCAGCTGTAGGCTTTCTGCTGGCTGTACAATAACCCCAAACTAAACTCAGTAGGCAACATAGAAAAATGTCTTTGTAGGAAATAAACTGATAATATATTGATCTTCTCTTAAAAGCACCAAAAATAATTCTTCCACAGGTTTCTCATTACATCTTAATAGGTCCACACATTCCGATGTAGACTTCTGATTAAATGAGGTGGGGAGGTTTCTGTAATTTCCACAGAAGCTGTGCATGCTTTGTAACTGGAAAGGGACATTTTAATTCTTAGCCTAGGCTCAGACTACTTGTTGGTTGCAGTCTGCTTGAGTTAGGTCAGAGCGTGACCCATGAGCAGAGTCCCAGTCAGGTCTTTTCCTTAGAATTATGTGCAAATGCTCCGTGAAAAGCAACAGCAATATTAGTAGAATGTGTTTGGGTGAATTTGGCATGTTTATATCTACTGTAAAGCTCCTCAGCTGCCAGCGTATGTACATCTTCTGTGTCTTACTTCCCATTTTGCAAAGTGAGAACAGTAACAACACTACTGTTATCTATGTAGTCTAAAAGCTGTGCAGTCTGTCTCCTAGTGTAATAACAAGGTTTTGCTACCAGAGAGCCTTGAACCCTTGTGTTTTCTAAGCACTAGTATAAGACAAATAAAAATTTTTATCTCTTCCACAGCAATTTTAAGTTCCCTTCAGCCTGTAGCAGTTTCTCGTCAAGACCCTGATTCACGGAAGAATACAGTCACTGAGATAACTAAGCGGGCATTATCAGGAGGCCAGTGGCCACAGGTAATAAATACATTACTACTCTTCTGTCACGTATTCATATCCCATATTCACTGTGCATCACAATGCCACGAGTGCCCAGCTGAACAGGGTTCTGTTGATGTACGGAGAAGAAGTTAGCTCTCAGGTATATGACAGGGTTAGGAAAGGAAGACAAGAGGCTGGTGCCCAGAAAGAGTTTTGTCGTGACAAATGTGTCAGTTAAAATCCAGCCAGTACAAACTGCTGTTCCAAATGCAGATGCTCTTGACTTTCTTATTTCCCTATTCAGTCTTAGCACGGTGTTTTCAGTGTAGTAGATGACTTGCATTGGTATTACGTGAGTCAGTATTCTTATGTGTGAGAAGCCATGTTGCACATTTAGATCGGTCTGCCTAGTGGAAAGATTTTAATGTGGAAGAAATAGTTATTGGTTCTGCACAGTGTTTTCCATGGGCATACCTCAGCAAGAAGCTGCTGCTGCATTTCTAGGCCTTGGCTGGCTTTCCATCCTGACAAGCTAATGGGGCGGGGCTTGCTTAGGATGGACAAGAGCATTGAGGCAGCAACTCTGCTGCTTTTACGACAGCTGGAATGGAAATCTGCATCCTTTGCAAGAAGAAAGACCTGGAGCAGCTGTGAACCTACTGACACCTCATTTGGCAGTGTGTCTGTGCTTTCTTCTGTTGCATTGACTCTGGTCTCACATTGCCTTCAGATACTATGAATACAGTGTCATTGCCATGCTGCTGGACAAATACAGGCGGCAATACAAGACCTTTCTCCAAAGATACCCTGTGCAGATTTCTGTATAAACTCATGCTTTGTGTTTTGAATTAGTTCTTGACTTGTTTTCTTAGGGGTTAATTTACTTAAAGAAGCGACTGGTTCAGTAGCTAAAGTCACCAGATCTCTTTAGTCATACCTCCTAAATGGCTGAGAACAGTTAACTTTGCCTTCACTTTTGTTCCAGTGAATGGCTCTTGAGGAAAATTAAAGAGGCAAGTGAAAATACAGACTTCAGTAGCAGGTATCACTATGACTGCTAGACTGAATGCACTGCTCTACATTCTGAATAGTCTCTAGAAACAGAGAACATTCAAGTAGGGAAGACTTATACTTGCCTCTTTTTTTGAAATGGCATTATTTAGACATTTCATGCATCATTTTTAGTTAGCAAGTACCTTACATAAAGCTTTTTAGTTAGTGTTTAGACTACCTTAATTTGAATCACAAATGCATTTTTCTAAACTGCCATAAATATTTTTAGAGCCTTCGTTATTTTTTCAATTTGACAGTTACATGGAGGATTTAAAATGTGCACATGTCAAAGCCAGGAAGGCCTTTTTTTTTGTAATACTGTGCTTACAAACTACACTGATGCTTATGATTTGTTAAACTGTTCTGGATTAAGTGATACCAGCAAAGCCCTGGTAGACCTAATCTCTGCTGAAATCAGCATGGGGAGGAAAGGGGAATTGGCTCTACACCAATACTGCACTTGGGATAACAACTAGGTATGTATTATGGCATAAATAGTCTATTAAGAGTCAAGTAATCTGGGAATCTCCAAGACTTAGTCAGCAGTACAACTGGGGGTGTCACTAGGTAATTCCAAGCCCTCTACCCGGACCACACCTTCCTCCTACTGTTTTTTTTTCTTTCTTTCTTTCTTTCTTTCTTTCTTTTTTGTGAAACCTGACCACAAAGTGATGTCTGTCATATCCTCTTCAGAGTGCCTGGGCTGCATTCTCTTAGCACAATAGAAAAGGAGGAGTAGCTGGATTCCCTGTTTCCTCCTCCTAAAACCAAAACACAACAGGCTGGGCAGCACTTGTGCTTATTAATAGCGTGAGGTTCTGATTAGTGCTTCTCCCAACCTTGTACCAAAACAAAGGGGAAGGAGGGAATGTTTACTTACTCTTTGGTCAGTTACTAATAGGTTTTCTGGGGCTTATGACATAGGCTAAGCAGAAACATACCCATTTTTGTGTCCATAGCACCAGCAAACAATTCCTGATGACAGAATGCATAGTTGAGGACTAACTGTAGATAGGTATGTGCAGCTGTCATACCTTAGAACAGCCTGTGTGTCTTGGGTGTGACTAATGATGCCATCTTTCATCTAGTCTTGACCTGTTTGTTTGGAGTGAAGTGAGAGCACTCCTTGAGCACTCTTTTGCTCCAGACCAGTTCTTGTGCTGAGGTTTTGGAATGCTGCTTATGATCCTGTAGTGATCTGAGAAACACAAAGCTTCCTTGTATATTCCTTAGGGGGCTGGATTCAGTGTGTCACATTGCAGCTCACTGTGCATCTAATCTAGTATCTTTCAGACACTAATTTAGAAACCTTCTGGGTATTTGGTGGTTCTGAGTCATTCAGGTTCCGAGGCTACGCCGTGGTGCGTAATGCCTTCAGAGCTCTGCATCACATGCACATGCTCTCTCTGCCTTTTGCTGCTACCCCTCAAGCTGTGATCTTCTCATCACAGCTGGGAGCTCACTCATGTTGATGGCATCTGTGCCTGTAAACGCTCAAGTACCTTATGGACTTCATGTCAGCCCAGACTCTTGATGTTTATACACCCAGCAGTTCAATAAGGAGCTGCCGGCAGAGGAACAATTCTCATATCATTACCAACACTAAACATTCCAAGTGAAACACTTGAAGTGTTTTGTACCATATTTCTGAACTGACAAAGGCCTTTCCCCAGAACTCCTCTCTTGCAAAGCATCTGTTTCCAAATCAGGATGGATCAGATTAATATTACTGTAAGCATCCTTTACTTATTTGTTCATTTCCTTTTGAAACAGTGATGATATTCTTGTGATGCAGTGTAACATGTCACAGGGCCTGCATAAAAAGTCAGCCCGTATGTAACTGATGCTGAAGTATAATCTTTTTATGAAATGTGTGTGTATATGTATTTCTCTCTCTTTAAATCCCAAGATACTGATTTTCCCAGAAGGCACCTGCACAAACCGATCTTGCCTGATCACATTTAAACAAGGTGAGAGATTTTCTTGCATGGTTGTTGGAAAATAATGCATGGAGTATTAATTTGGTAGTTCTAGTAAGGCCTGTACTTCTGCAGGTACATCCTCCGCAACAGCACTTTAGTTATGTCCTACATTACTGAAGTTTCAGTGGCACTAAGGCCACTATTTTATACTAGGCAGTTTACTTTTCTGATTTTTGCTATTTTGTAGGATGCAAAATACCCGTGATGTATACAGTTAGTTGTTTGGGTTTTATCTGGGTACAGTTTTCATGGAATTTATTTACCCAGAAACTTGACTGTGATTATTATGAGATGAACTACCAAAATATATACTACTTAAGATGTTCTTTTAGATGAACTTACAGTCATGCCCTTCCTGTGCATTTTCCCATGCAGGACTTGGCAACCAAGTTATGAAATCTCTTTGCATAGTGCTTAGCAAGGCAGGCCCATAGATTATTTTTAACACAGATACTTGATAGCATCACTGATCATTAGATTGTTGTGCTGCGCTTCAGTTAAAGCCATGGTGTTCTCCTTTCTTACTGCTGAACAGTGTCTCGGGTAGCGAAGTTACAAAACCATTACGACATGCTCAGATCTATATCACTTAGGAAGATAATCAGAACAGAGAAGGGTTCAGGAAATGCTCAACAGCCTCGTGAGCATCTAATCCTTTGAAATGAATGCCAGTCAATGGGGAGATAATACACAGAAAACGAGTTTGACAGTGCAGGAATCTCAGATCTCAGACAGCTTTCTCCTTGAAGTGGAGACTAACCCTTTTCTGTTCTGATAACTTGCTAGTTGTTCTGCTGATGTACAAAAACAAAAGAAACTAAAAAGGAAAAGAAAAAAAAAGAGCTATGCAAACAAAACAAGAACACTTTGCATTCTTCTTGCCTTTTTAAAAATTTCTTCTTCCAGATACAATGTCTTGAATCACTTAAAACTCCCAACTGCTGTATTAAGCTTGGTCTTAACAATCAATTCTAATTTCGGGTTGCAGGTGCCTTTGTTCCACAAGTCCCTGTACAACCTGTGTTGCTCCGATACCCCAACAAGCTGGTGAGAACTTTCTTCTATCACTAACTAGTAGTATGGAAGTCAAAATCCTGACTTAAACGCTACCTACAGTAAATATTTTGCATTGTCACTGGAGAATCTATTGTCCTGGGCTTTAGCATTGGAAAGCTCCTGGAAGCAGCAAGGCTTCCCAAGTGTCATTATGGTGTAGTTGCTATTCTGATTGTGAAAAACTTACTGCTGGACTTCTTAGCTATAGTTCAAGTAAGAGGGAGCATGGGAAAGTATTGCAGCGGAAGTTAGAAACTTCCTGCAAAGCCGCAGAGCCTGTACTTTGAAGTCTAAAATGCACGCAACTTCCCTACTAGTTATAATTTTTTGTTTAAGCTCAAAATGCTCTTACTGCAAAGGGTTTTGCAAAGTTTCTGAGCAAAAGCAAAGCTGAGTCACACAGTACCTCCAGCACCCGCTCCTTCAGGCACCTCAGGAGGGCAGCTTTGCAGGTGGTTTTTTTTCATGCAACTTTCCCTTGTTTTGCCAAGTAAATGTTTACATTTTCTGCCAGGTGTAGGGGTACAGCCCTATTGGTCTGCTTCACTGGCAAGTGTAAGGCTGGGACATGGGTCTAGCAACTTGTTAACTTTTTATTTGATTATCTGGTCATCCAACAAGTCCAGAAAAGATAAAAACTTTTATCCCTTATGGCTTTTAAGATGAAAAACAAGTGATTGTTATCATTGTTGTTATTTACAAAGATTCCTTGGTGAAATTCTTTTACAGGTCAATTTCAAAACTGAAGTGAACCACTAAAGGGGACTGGTATCTCATTTCACTGATAGGATTTCAGGATCTGCAGTATACATTGTAAAAAATTACTTATAAGAAGTAATAAACATAGAATAAGGGAAAAAAAGCAACGCAAAAAAAGCATGATAGATTACCTATGCAGAAATGTCCTTAAAAAAATAATCTAATATATTTATGAGGGTGCCTTTCTAAAGGGACTGGTGAAGTCCTCTGAAAAAGTCTTACTAGATTATTTTTTTCCTACTTTGGTTGTTTGAATCAGAATGAATGATTTAAAATACTTAAGTAACTATAAATTTTATTCCTAATTGATATTATCAGAAGTCTGCCATGCTTATTTCCAGATTTCTAAGGCAAGGAATACTAGTCACCTTGACACCTTTATTTTCACTACAGGACTATAAAATCATCAATCACCTGCTTTGACTAAACTTGTGCCTGTTTTATATTGTAACTTACCTGCTCTCTAACTTTAATCTGGTTTTGTCATACATTTCTGTGCTTTATTTTTTCCCTTAGGATACTGTGACCTGGACATGGCAGGGCTATTCATTGTAAGTTTCTTCATCCTACCGAAAATTACATACAGAATTCTTTTCCCCCATTGCTAAACAGTCTGCCAGACAGATTCAGCTAAGCCAAGACACATGTTCTTCTCAATCTGTTTTTATGAGGGGGAAATACTTGGGGATAATGCTGTCATGCAGTGGATTTCATATCTGAATGGCTAGAGAAAGGGTTTGCAAGTGGGGAAGCATTTTGTTGCACATTACAGAAAAAGTAAGATGTGAAATTCTTTGTCTTTGGGAAACAATCATAGTCATCAAAATCCATACATGTTTACAGTTTCCTACATGGTATACAAATAAGAATAAATAAATGTTATTTTATCCCCTCTGTTTATTCATTCCTCCATCTCATTTTAAGTCATATGAGAGTAAATGAAGAAGATGGGCCAAAAAAGTATTAATTTTCCTCATCTTTCCCTGTTCAGACATCTAGGGTTCTTCAGATTATTTTTGCTTGACTCAACAAAAGCAACTGTTTGAGATCCCAGTGAAGAGGCTATGGTATCTGACATTGGAATAATGAAAAAGGTTTCAATAAACCAGTTAGGCCATGGATCTGTGTTTACTCAACACAGGTGGCCTTCTGATAGGCTAAAATATTTTATTAAAGGATTAAAAAACATCTATGGCTGCACTGAAAATATGTCTGGAAAATACTTTTCACCTTATAACCATTCGTTAAAATGTGGATTTGCAGAATGCATATACCGCATTTTCATCTGGAGTATGTAGTGTATCTAAGTACGGTAGTACTGATTCACTAAGTGACTAAGATTTTTAAGGCCCCTGATTTTGAAACACATCTGAACTAATGGAGCAGATCATAAGCGCCTTTTAAGGTATCATTAATTAATCCTAGCATCTGCACAGGTAGAATTGATGACCTAGATGAAAATGTCCATCTCAGCTTCCCAAGAATTTCTTGCTGTTATTACTGCTGTTACAGTTATCAGCATACTGAGAGTAGTGAATGTTGCAAATTCAGTAGCATGCTACAGTTTTCCCCTATGGAGGATTTATTCCAGAAGATTGAAAAGGAGCTATGTCTTCAGTTATGAGAGATGGTGTAGGAATAGGTGAAGAAAAATTAAATTAGAGGTATTCCTTGGAAAGGAGGAGGCTGCCCATTCACTAAAAATTGAGAAATGCTCTAAGCTTGGTGGCTGGATGATAAAGGCTCAAATCAGAATCTGTGAGAAGATGAAAGGAACAGCTTAGGAAAATCATGGGAAGAGAAAGGATGGATGAGGTAGAATCTAGAGATTCTTAACAAAAATAACTGGAGCCAGGAAAGGATGGTCCCCCACCAGATCACTGTCACACTGTCTGTAAAACTTCCTGGATATTGTGGCCAGGATGGGACAGTACCAACCTCCCTCAGAAACCTCCTGACCCAGTTTCTGCTTTCACTTACTGTTTCTTTCTTACTTTTGTGCCTTACTGGGAGGAAGACCTAATGTTATGTGTTAGAAAATCAAGCATTAAGAGTGGATTCCTGCAGGAAGTGGGAAGGATCCCATAGTTGTTCTCCTGCCTTTTCCCTTTCTCCTTTTTATTTTGTCCAAAACAAGAACAGAACAAAGGCGGCTTGAGGATTCTCTATTGTAGTTTCCCTGATTTAAAGAGAAAATAATGCATTTCTGCTTAACAGTCAAAGTGAAAATAACAGGCCAGAAGTGGAAGTGATTACGCTTATCCTCTCTCAGTTTCTTCCTCCCCCACCATCACTAAAATACGTGACTTTTTTCTAAAAGCACTGAAGGTCCAGAACATAGTGGCAATTCATTAACACATTTGTGTAAACACTACTATAATTTGCAAAATGGCTAGCAAATAATAAAAAAACCTTGCTTCAGTTCTGCAGAAGGAAGTTACTAGTCCCATTTTGCAGATGAGAGAATAAAAGATAAAGTAAAGCTACTTCTCAGCATCAAAGCTCTTAAGGCTTTAAAATCCAATATGTATTCACCTCTTTAAAGATAAAGTTTGGCCAACTTTGCTGGCCAAAGAACTGTGTAGTATTGTTAATACACATGACAACAGACAAGTTGCCTGCCCAGCGAGCAAGCAGCAGGTACCTCAGAAGCCCTGCAGAAATGTCGAAAGCAGCATTTCAGGGAACTTCACTGCAAAGTACTTCAAAACCTTGCCCAATATTGGTTGTGGTTTTGTCTATGCTTTAAAATGTTTCACCTACAGACATGCAAATACTTTGTTTTTAAATAAGTAAAACGTATTTTTCTTCCTTTTTGCCTGCAGAAAAGAGCTGTGCGCAATGACGTTGTGTCAGCTCTTCACAAGAGTAGAAGTTGAGGTAAGAATCCGAAATATTTTTGTACTAACGTTCAGCAACCAGGGAATTGATACCTTAATATAAATGCATTATTCACGTTGTTAGTCACTGTTAATGAATAATAAACAAATGTCTCAGAAACAACAAGAGAATCACAGTGAGTAATAGCTAGAGATTTGTTGTCTGTATCGGGGTATCACTTAATCTGAGTTCCCAAAAGGAAGCTGTCAGAAATGCCTTTATTTTTAAAGCGTTGTAAAATAATTTTTAGTTATCGCAACATACATTTTACATGTTAAAACTAAGAATATGTTCTGTTAAAGGTAACAACTTCTTTTTCCCACCTTCTCATTTCCCTGCTCCCTTCAAAGTATCCTTGTCTTCCTCACCATCTTCCCAGACTGAACTCTAAAAGGTTTCTGCAACTAAGAGCTTACTGAAGGCTGGGACTTGTACTGAGCCTTGTATAACAAACAGGTTCCCTTGATCATTAAAATTGGCTGCACAGCAGAAAGACAGACCAATGACAATGGAAACAACATACACGCTTCTTAGTATCAGAACATATACTCTTAAGTGCTCCCTATCAAAGAGTCAACATTCAAAACACAGTAGTTAGGAGCCAGATAACTGAGGTGTGATCAGTTTAAGTGTTGTACTTCACATTCCTTACCAGACCACAAAGGATTGTCAGGGTGGACTAAGTTGGTTTAGGGACCAAAGGAACAGGAGAGATTCAGACAGGTTTTGCTGTTTATTTGCAAAACACAGAACTTGGCAAAGTTGTGCAAAGCTCTGTGAATACAAGCAGTGTTGCTACTACTAACAATTAGCAATATAGTCTTTGTGAAATAATGAAATTCACTTTAAGGGAGCACCTTGTTATTGTATAGTACATGCAGTAGATGTGTACTTATAGAAGGTATACTAAAGAGCTAATTCTCCTAATTATTTTTGTACAGAAGGATATACCTATGTAAATTATATATGTGGGAGCAAGGAAAAGTTAATGTAGCCCTTCCACTAGAAGGTTTATTTTCCTCAACTTCAGAACAGAACTCAAACTTGCCAGTTAGGGGAAATAACTTTAATGTTCCAAAAGATGAAACTGAAACATGAAAAAATAATGCAGCTTTCACAGCAGTATGTGTCCCCAAACTGGAACTATTTCTTAGCATCAATGCAAAACTCCTCCCATTTCAAAATCCTTCCCATTCTAACAAGAGAAGGGGCAGATTTGCCTGAGGAATGAGAGAATCCAACTGCTCCATTTAGGAGTGGACATTTCTATTGATGTCCCATGCTGTGAGCAAGTAGCCTCTCCACTCCCTCTTGTGCTGCCTCTACCTACTGTGCAGGAACAGTGATGTACTCCTGTAGTCCAAGGGAGCATGTGCGCCTGTCTAGTCACGTTCTAACGAACTAGATACTGGAGATTAAACAGTGAACCTGGCACTGAGTTTTACAGCTGCAAAAGATACAGCATTTGGCAAATTCTGTAAGAAGAGAGACTGGGTCAAAAGCAGATCAGACAGGTATTTTTGCTACTGAAAGAGCAGTGAAGAATTTTTCTTACATGACTGCAATTTGACAGGGAAGGTATACTTACTAGTCTATACCAGATAAGCAGCTGGGGGTGTGTGAGATCACGCATGCCACCTCAGGAGGCCAAGAAATCAAATTCTTTATCCCCCAGCTGTGGTTTCTGGCAAACTGGTTTTATGAATAATTGTAGGTGGGTTTTTTGAAGGCGACAGAGGTGGTGTTTAACCTACCAGAAATTTAGGTTGCTCTCTGAGCAAGACCTCAGCCTCAAATGATGTAATGACCGCTTTCAAGACCATGACCTATGTTTGCATAGATAAACTTCTCAGATTTACGACTTCATCTCACCCAGTGATGACACAGTTTTCTGTATCTGTACAGTGTACCTGTGCTTCCTTAATTTAAAAGATATGTGACTTCTGAAGGGGAGTTGTAATAAGCAGGGACATATGTCAGACCTTGAACAGAGCTGGCAGCTGCTTCCAGAAGGAATGAAAACTCAAACCTTAATGTGAACAGCTGGACCCCTGCTGTCCTTAAAGGGGAGAAAACTTCTAACTATAAACAGAAAATTGTTATGGCTATTTGACAGATAACCATTTCCATAAACTTACAGTTTCTGATTATAAAGAGGCAGCATTCCTTAAAAACAAATACTAAAAGGCTGTTCAGGAGGACTGCATTTATATGGGACATTTACTACTGTATCAGTGCATGACCAGCAGCTGCAATATAACTGAAGACACATTGACACATAATCAGCAATTGTATCTTCCAATGAACCATGACCAAGACCTTATACTTATTCTAGAATTGCTGTATTCTAAGATTTAAGGGCAAGGTTTCAGGGCGGGAAGTAGCAAACTCAGATAAATGATAACCGTAACTGAGAAAAGGCATGGTAAACAGAGCTGCAAGCGAACGCTGTAGACTGAAGTAGGAAGAACAAAATACTCCCACATACGCACTGCTTTGCAAACAAAGAGATGCTAATTCACACTGTGTTAGATAATAGTTAATCTATAGTACATTTTTAGTGTAATGTTACTTCAAGTTCTTACATACAAACATTGAATAAATCCTCAGCAGTAAATACGTTGCCATCTGGGGTGTTTTCTGGGTTTGGAAGGAGGAGGATATTTTGCTGGGGCTTTTTACTCTCTGCTTGGAGCTCCAAAATCAAAGTATAGTGTCCAGTTAGTGTTCTACTTACAATTCAGAACTAAGATTCCTTAACATTTTCATAGTGGAGCAAAAACTTACAGGAAACTTAACAGTCACATGCTGACAGATACAATCACCAGGTACGAGGTGGGACTATAGTGTGTACTTAAAAACATTAAAAATCTTACATCAACTATCCCAGTATGTAACATCACTTATAAAGTGATCTTTGAAAAGGTGCGTACAGTATTTCAGACTCACATTCTTACCAATGTAGCATTTAATTTTCTAATTAAATATACATTTAGTATACCGTACTTCTTTGGGGGGTTGATTTTTCATATTAAAGCAGCTTCTGCCAGCCTAAGAGGTGGTTCTGGACCGAGTCTCGGTGGTGTGGCTGGGGTGGAGGAGCCAGAGGGGTTTCTAAGGCGGCTGAGACCTCTAGTGTCCAGCTCCGTCACTTCACTGCACGGCTCTGGTTTTCTGCTCTTCCCCCATTCCAAACAATGGCAAGAAGCTGTTCATGTTGCTAATAAAGTGGTGGCTGTTGAATTGATCGGATAACTCCTCCCTTTCAGTTTCTGCCTGTTCATGTTCCTACCGACGAAGAAAAGAACGATCCCATTCTTTTTGCCAACAGAGTCCGACAAACCATGGCAACGTATGTCATCAGTCATTAATAAAATCTTTGAGAACTCTTCTTTTATATTCAGCAATTCCATACATATCCTAGCCGTAAAGTTCAATTTAGGCAAGTCCCAGGTACTATATATAGGAATTGCTCTAAATTTTCACTAAGAGGTGTCAAATTCCTATGCTAAACCACCCTGATTGTTCTCACATGAAACTTAAAGAAGGTTGTCTTACCTTGGAGCATAGTATGTTCAGTTCATGGAAAGCTGGAATAAATTGCTTCCTTATTTGCTTGGCAAGAATAAGTGGGTGGTTTGTTCTCCAGGGTTACTGGGCTGCATTTATAAGACTGTAAATCTTAGAATATCATGACACTGCCATAATGTAGTTTCACAGTATGGTCTCAGAGTTCCACAGAATAATATGTAGTGCTTTATCCTATTTGCAGCCATTCAAGATGAACTCTCATTTGGTTTGTATGTTAGCATTAAAGCCAAACTAAGACAGAGGAGGGAAACAGTCAACTGAAAGTAATTTTAATGTAAGGAATTTATTTTTATTTTTCTTTGATTTTGTTTCAGTGCCTTGAATGTGCCAGTCACTGATCACACTTTTGAAGACTGCAGACTGATGATTTCAGCAGGACAGCTGACTTTACCCATGGAAGCTGGGCTGGTGGAGTTCACCAAAATTAGCAAGAAACTCAAGTAAGGGAAGTTTAGCTGCTGGTGGCATAAGTACTGCAGCACTTGACGGCCATCTACAGAAGGATAAATCACCTGACAACTGACTTGGCCATGTGTAATATAGTGTATTTATGCGTACAACTGACATACATAAACTATATGGAAATCAGAGATGAGGAAAACCCCAGTAACAGCTATCCCAAGTAATTTTTGTGGGTAGTGTTACAAGGGGAAAAATGTATTTTTCTAACTTTTTATGGAATCAATCTCACCAAAAGGTGAGGAAGGTAGAGCGGTACCTATTTTAGGCACTTGATGGTAATCTTGGTACCCAATTTAAATTACTTTTGTGGAGATGCACAGGCAGCATGTGGTAGGAAGAGTCTTTTTTCCAGTCTGAGACTCCAGCCAGTGAGTTACTGTTTGCAGCTGTACTGTCCAGCCATGTTTCACTAGCGGTGTCGACTTAGTCTGTCTGCATACAGTAGAATTTGAGTACTGAAACACTTAATTGTAATGCAATTCCATCAAATAACCTGGCATGGCTGTGGTCAAATCTGAAGTTATGTGCTATATATCCATTTATAGAACTTTGTCTGGAACGATCTTCAATAGATACATGGCAATCCTAATTATTTTTACTGAGGTGCATGGTGTATTTCTGCAGAGAGATCAGATACTTCTCAGGCTGCGGTAACGCTAGCGTTTCAGCAGAGAGTTAGCTAATAGAGCTGAGATCTGTTCCCTTCTATTAAGGAAATACTCACCCTAGAGCATGATGCAGCAAAATAACACTGCCCCTGAGTTTCTGGTAATGAAAAGCTCTCTGCTAAACTAGCCTAGTAATTGGACAGATGATTCTAGGGTTGGGAAGTTACTCTAAGGAAGTCTGACATACCCAAGCATAGAACTGCCTGCTTTTAATATTAATAACCAGGGAGAACAGTCTTTCATTGCTGATTTCATATAAAATATCAGGTTGGAAGTACAGCATTTCTAATGCTGTACACACATGCTCTCTTTGGCTGTTTTTCACGTTGAACACTGTAGTAACTCTTACTGAAATTCCATCTGTCCAAGATCTGCTGTGTAGAAATCTCTTCTCTCCCTCGTGTTTGCATAGCCTAAAATGGAGTCATGTCAGAGAGCAGCTGGATACCTTTGCTGCTATTGCGAGTGCTTCCAAAGGGGGACGAATTGGGATTGAGGAGTTCGCAGAGTACTTGAAGCTGCCTATTTCAGATGTCCTCAGAGAGCTGTTTCTACTCTTTGACAGGGTGAGTAGTTGGTTAACCGACTTGTTGACAATGTTGTGTTAAAAATCACATCCCAAAAGGATATTTAATTCATTATGTCCAGCTTAGTAAAAGCTTCTTGATTAGTAATTCCTGTAGGCTAGACAGGCGACTCTTTAACAGTTTCCTCCTTATGTTTCAATGGGAAAAGGTTGGTCAGTTTGTAGCTTGTGAGACAACAGCCATCCATCAGATCAGGTTTCTGTACCACCATCAGATGATAATCTTCATGCTGGTAAGGGCTGAATATTTCCTTTTGCCTACCCAGATTTTGAGCTTATGTACACTCCGACAGCTTAAATAACTGTTGCAAATAGATAATTTAAGGCAGATTGAAGCTGACTAGAGTGTATGTTCCTGCTGTGTTTGTAAAGGGTGCTATTAGACATTATAAGGACTCCTCTTGCCTATCTCCAGCCATAAAGGAGGCTATGTGTTAATCTGATCATTTAGGCTTTCCCCCATAGTCAGTGGTGATCTCTCCCATTTTCTACTTCTCTCTGAAGATTAAATTGCTCTGGATGTGCCCCTCTGACTGTAACAGAAGCAGCAGTGACTAGAGCATAGCACAGAATTCGTCTTACGTCTAGGCATCCAGCATGTGCTACAGTGCAAGCAGCATGTTGTCCTGCAACCGCTTACAAATTGGAGTTTGTTTCTCATTGTAGGAGCTCTCCCAACTCAGCATCACTCTTCCTGATCAAGTTAGCTTTAGCAGTGCCCTCACTGGTCCTTGGGAGATCATTGTGCCGTATATGCCAATTAAAACTGTTTCAAGATTTTTCCAGATAAAAAGGTTTTACAAGCTCTAAAATAGATGAGAGTCAAATATATTTCCTTAGTTGCTGAATGCATTGAAGCTCTAGCAGGGCTCTAGGGACTCGTCCTTTCTTCGTTGTTGCCTCCCCATCTTGAACCATTGGCTCCTACAAACATGTAGTCCGAGTCCTGAAGCACAGTACATGCAATAGAAATACGGTGTGGCCACCACAATAATTAAGAGCAATCAAGACTCCTTCACTTCCCTATCTGGCGCAGCAGAAGCAGCAGTGACTAGAATTAACAATATAATGCTTAATTCACTAAAAAGTTGAAGGCATAAAAGACTGCAAGAACAGACAAGACTCTAGTAAGCTTCTGCTACATTCATCTTAAAGGAGATCAGCTTCACTGAGGAACAGGTACAGTAATGTGGCAGGGCTCTTTTCAGATTGCTTCAGTGATGAACACAGGTATTTTGAGACTTTTGCTCTGTGGCTTTCAGCCTCATCATTTGTTTTATTTTTCTAAAAAGATTCTTCAAATCACACAAAGCTAACTATGCAGAGAAGAAGAAAAGAAATAGAGGCGTATCAACAATTGACAGAAACTACCGAGATGACTCTGACAGCTGGAGACATGCACAGACACGGGGAAGTCTAAGCACGCAGATAAGCTGTGTTTTGCCTACGCCCAGCTCAGACGCAGCGCAGCTTCCGAGAGTTACAGAAGCACTGGATCTCTGAGTAACTCCCTTCAAAAAATATTCATGATGTTCCTTGCTAAAGCTTTGCTGAGTGGAGGAAGCGGTAGTGGTAGCGGTCGTGGAGGGAGCCTTGCACGTGGCCTTGGAGATCTCCTAACAGGAGGCGGACGTGGAGCCAATATTGGAGGACTCGTTGGAGGTCTTGTCAATCTTATAAGTGAAGCAGCGGCTCAGTATAATCCAGAGCCACCTCCACCTCCTCGCAATCATTTTACAAATGTGGAGGCTTATGAAAGTGAGGAGATCAGACAGTTTCGTCGCCTTTTTGTCCAGCTGGCTGGAGATGATATGGAAGTGTGTGCCACAGAGCTAAGGGACATCCTAAACAAAGTCGTCTCCAGACATCAAGACTTGAAGACAGATGGCTTTAGCTTAGACACATGCCGTAGCATGGTAGCAGTCATGGATAATGATACAAATGGCAAACTGGGCTTTGAAGAGTTTAAGTATCTGTGGAACAACATCAAGAAATGGCAGTGTGTGTACAAGCAGTATGATACTGATCAGTCAGGCACTGTTGGGAGACCTCAGCTGCCAGGCGCCTTGAAGGCTGCAGGGTTCCACCTGAACGAACAGTTCTGCCAGGTAATCGTGCGCAGGTATGCCGACGAGGACGGCAGCATGGATTTCAACAACTTCATTAGCTGCTTGGTACGACTGGACAGCATGTTCCGGGCCTTCAAGTCCCTGGACCGAAATGGAGATGGGCATATCAAAGTGACCATTGAAGACTGGCTGCAGCTGACCATGTATTCGTGAAGGCACAGCAAAGAAGAATAAGCTTTGTCTGGAAGATACACATGGAAGACTACAATCCTGTACAATAGAACTATAGTCTTTTCCTTGGTCTAAGGCAGATATAGCTAGCGGTAGATAGCCCAGCTTAAAAGTGTTGTGATTCCTTCTGTGCATGCATTAGGCTGCTTTTCTGAAGGGCTTGTGTAAGTTGTCAGTTGGACAGCTGCGTAAGTCTGTCTCTAGACTCTGAAGAGAGGGAATACATTGGAGGATCAAAGCTTAGTCATTTCCTCACATAGAGTGGTATGCATATGAGTAGAACTATTATATAAAAAGCTCATAAATTTGGCATTGTTGTTACTGTTCTGATTTGTCAGCATTTGCTAAGCTGCAATAAAGCTCTGTTTGCCTGAAGGCAATTGCTAGTGAAGAGAATTGTGCAGTTATTTCTAACAAGGGGGAGAACATGAAAGTTGCAATAACTATGGTGATCAATGAATTTACATAATCATATTTAATTTCCTTCCTAATTCTGTTGTTTCATGCTTGTCTGCTGAAGCAAAACCTGCGTATTATTGTCAGTTGTACCTGCTGGCCAGGACAAAATTGAAGAGTTATATAAGGCTACTTTTACAACCTCTTCTCCTTCCTACAGTTCTATGAACTAGTCTTTTCTCTCTTTCCTTCAAGCCTTATTATAGTTATAATGAAAACAGCTTAAAATACTACATGTATATTTAGGGAAGGTTGCTGTAATAACGCAGTCACATAGCAGCCAGCCAGCCAAAATCAACCTCTGACTATCTGAGTTAAATGTTATCAGGGTGCAGCGTCCCACTCAAGCTAGCCACGCAGTTCTGTCTAAGATGTCAGCTTTTGAGTAAAAGAAAAAGGAATAACATGAACTGTAAAAGGTACATTTCTTGGAATTAAGGATCACATAGTTGACGAAAACAGCTCTTGCACTGTAATGTAACATGGCTCTGCTGCTTTAAAAGAAAATTGTCTAGGGTGTGTGCTAGCTGACTGGAATGTGAAAGGATGAGTTGAGTAGTTAGTGCGCAGATGTAAGAGTCCACATGCCCCTGCCCCTCCCCAGGGAGACATCAGTGAATAATTGAGAAATACCACACAATATCTGCAGGGCATCTGAATGCTAATGCGGTACTGTGGTTTGGTTTGGTTTCTAAATTTCCATAGCTTTGATTTCTAAATCTTGCAGTTACAATTGGCAAACAGTATTTTCCAAACCGATGAAATCTCCTCCCTGGTGTACTTGCAGAAGCGTTTTACTTGCAGCTTAGGAAAAAGTAACTTACAACTTTTGCCCCAACTTTCTTTCTCTTTTCTCCTGCACTTTGTTTAATACCAAGCTGGGTGACAGAAACAGTAAAAATATTCATAATGTGCAAATTGTGATGAAAGAGCTCAGTTCCTTCCTAATGGCATTCACCACCCTCCCAGTTAGTCAGTGGAAAAGGACACAGTTATCTGCAGTGGCATTTGGGCTCTGAGTGATGGAAGAGCGAGCACAGGGGAATGTGTGATACCTCCAGGTGAGCACCATCCTACCAGGTAATTCCCCTTTCTGACTAGTTAGAACCTGCACATAGCTACAGACAGTGGAAATTACAGAGCTACAGGAATAGCCTCCTACATGATGAGCCTGGACATGAGCACAAGTGGGGCATCTGCAGTTCCTCCCCAAAATGGTCCACTTGTAGCTTCTCTGTGGTAGCCCTGTAAGCGACTCAGGCTTTACTTAGCTCAACATGAGTGACTAGCACACGCACACATACGCAGTTGATTTTTCCCGTTGCCTGACACAGTGAGAAAAAAGTTGAGGCAGTAGTACTTTAAACTTTATTGACTGCACCTGTCTTGTGGTCCTTGTGCAGCTCTAAATGGAGACTGCTTCTGACAATGCAAATTTTCTTGTTTCCAAAAGCGTAAGATTTACTGCATTATATTAAAAAAAACCCAACAACAAAACCTTAGTTGCCGTAGCCTGCTATAGTGAAAACAGTAGCAGAAAACTGGTTTCCTTAAAGAAAACAAGGGCTGTTGAGCTTACACTATGTTTTGATTATTTTCTATAACACAAATACAAACATCTAAATATTGATGTTTTACTTTGCTGTTTAGAGAATTGGAGCTCAGCTCACATGTTGCTTCTTTAAAATATTCTGAAGTGCGTAGGCTGCAAACACAGGTAGATATGTGTAGAAAAACTACTGCCAGGGCTTGTTTGCAGTGGTGCTACACGAGCACTGAAGGTTCTCCTGCATTTTCAGCTTAACTCCCATCTCTTTTTTTCCAGGCAACAACCCTATCATTTTTCCTCAACCAAAAATGCCAGAGCATTTGGAAGTTAGCCAGCGTCCTAGGGTTTAGTAGAGCTAGTCACAACATGATCTTGCAAGTACAGTAACTTTATATCCTACTCAAGTGGCTGGAGTTCTGTCTGTCAGGTTGCACTCAGTTTTGATTACTGGGTTTTAGCACTTAAATGAAAGTAATGTGACCCTTATTAGCTTTTGTCATTTTTCCACGTGCAGACACAGCTGTGTTAACTTGTTGCAGAATTTGTTTAATGAGACTATTTTAGTTAAAGTTTACTTTCCAATTCTTTTCTTGTGATACATATTCTTAACTTTAAAAATAAATTAAAAAAAATATTCTGATCGCATCACACAATTCTTTGCTAAGAATACAGCCTACAAAACTGTCCAAAAATAATATTCCATGGAACTTTGAACAATTATTATCTACACTCTTGCTTCAGTTGTTTTAAGTTTATAATGATATATTTTAAAGTTCAATCTGTTATCTCTGTTATGAGAACTATGACGTGGCCAAAACATTTAAAGTCAAACTGTGCAGTATGGTGAGAGCACAGATTTGTAAATAAAACAGCATTTATGAGAGACCATTGTCCTTTTCTGATGATTAAAAGCTGTAAAAAATTATATCCCTTAGACACACACGAAAGTAACTTAAAGATTATTCATATCTTTCCTAAAAAGTTTCCCTAAAATTCACAGGATTTTAAAGCACAAGATCTTCAAAGTTTGCATGTCTTCAAAAAAGACCGGTTAGACCATCAATATAAAGAAATAACAATTGTATGTGCAAAACAGTCCTGAAGTGGTTTTGAAGGCTAAATAAAGTTGTATCTTAGCAGTTTTTTATCCTGTCAAATACATAGCTTGATAAAGAAAAATTAGTACTGAACACATTATTACACATACTGTGTTAATCAAGAACTATCTTAAACCCTACATTCAACAACAGAAATACCTACTTCATAGAACCCAAGATTTTCAAAGCACTCTACAGAGCAGCCTTAGCGTTTCTCCACTGGCAAGCTCCACATTCTACTATTCAGGACCAGAAAGCCACAAACAGAAAGGTTAAGGTTGGTATGCTCAAGTGGGCATTGGAGTTTGGTAGAAGAGACAGAAATAGAATCTAGATCTGGCTGTTCACCACAGATTTACCCAGGAGACCACCCCTCTCTTGCTTGTCTGAAAAAGTTTTGTGCTATTCTCAGACTTGGGGAGTCAACTTTTTAATTTTTTTTTCTTCTTGGAATGTACAACACATTAACCACAAAGGGAACTCTGCTTTACACTTTTGCTTGCTTTTAATATGTTTTTGATGACTGCCCTTATTGTCGATGTTCCAAACTGTGAGCTAGTAGCCATCTCCACGATGCTTTCATTAACTACCCTGTGTCCGTTGCCTAACTCTCATATACGGCTTTTCTCCAGACAGAATGTTTCCCCAAAACCCCAAGAAATTTTCAGTGTCGTCACAGAAACACTATTGACTTAAGCATGTATTTCAACAGGCATCTCCCGTTTTCCCTATCTGCAAATATAATGCAGCTTATGTAGAATTAATCACAAATCCCATCAAAGCAAGCTTCAAATGTTTTGTTGATGCAGCTTTGTAGTTAACGCATGGAAATGTTCCTTCAGATCAAAACTGGAATTATCAGAGAGGCTGTTACAATGAATTCATTGCATTTCTGGCTTAAAAGGTAGGACGGTGTATTGGCTTCAAAATAGTATGTAGGGCAATGCATTTGCTTCAAAGAAAGGCTTAAGATAGACCATGTAGATTTACTGCATCAGGCTGTCCTTTTGCTGGCATATATTTTATTGCTGAAGGTTCTTAGGAAGAATTAACTCAAGGCAACAGCTTCACTGTTGGCCTGTTTATTCTAGGATGTTGCATGGGTCTCTGAACTTCAAGCAAGTGCCGGTGCTACATGAACTGTTACAGTTACCTTAAACACCTCAGTTCTTGTTTGAGACTTCTGGGAGTTCCATATACCTAAGCAAAACTTGTGGGTTGTTTTAAGTCTTCTGTTTTGTTTAGCTGTTTATAAGACAGAAATTGATACCCAGTTTTTATCTGTTGAAGATACGTACATTGCTATGTCAGCCCTTGTATTATATATATTTAGCAAGCTGTTAGTATTTTTTCCAGGAAGAATAAATAGCTCTAGTGTTGTAAACTGTCTTAATGCATGTTGTATAGTTGATTTGTACAACAGCTTTTAAAGTGATTTGCAATATCAGCTATAACTACTGCCATGTGTATTTTGGTTACAGAATGGAGATGGCACCATCGACTTCAGAGAATATGTAATTGGTTTGTCTATTCTTTGTAACCCAGCCAACACAGAAGAGACTATTCGGATGGCATTTAAGGTAAGTTCAATTTGGTGTAAATCTGCAAACCTGACAAATCAAGACTGACTGTAAATATGTTAGCTTTCAAGTCATAAGTTTATAGCTTCAATCTGTTATGCAAATGTGAGTAATACTCTTAAACCAATTGACATTTGGAGTGTGAAGGGGAAGGGGAGGATTGCAGGCATCATAGAAGAGGGTTTCAAAAGCCATGTAAAGGCACTAATGAATATGTAACTTGGCAGGCTAACTCCAAAAATGATTCAGCAGCACTTGCAGTTTTTTCGCCTGAGGTTTTTTCTGCTGTGATTCTTCAATGTCACAAGTAGACAATAGATGGAGCAATATCCTTTTGTGGGTCAAGCACTCAGTAGAGTCACAGTTGTTAACAGAGTGGAGGGATTGAGAAGGGCTGCTCAGGACTGGTACATCCGAACTCGGGCTGCATCTAAGATGTATTGGTTTGTATTGTGGCGTCTTGGTAGTACAGACAGTCAAGGAGCAGTAGCTCCTTTCAGATCCCAGGTACAGGCAGGTAATGTGTGACCAGGGATGCCCAGGTTGTCAGTCCCTGAATGGGAAAATGCTTGAGTGACTTCTTTTTTTCCAGTAGATCTTTGACACAGATGCAGTATTTTACCCACTAATCTGTTCTTATGAAACATATTGAACAATGTATTGAGATATGGATCCTGTTCACCTTAAACTGGGTACTTTTTTGTACTGATGGGTACTCTGAAGTACCAGAATTCTTATGACGATCCCTTATATCTACTGGCTTCTTTACAGATAAGCACTACAGCTGTTCAAAGTGATTTGTGCATTTTCAGGGATGAAATAACTACAGATTCCTATGAAGAAGCAAGCCTAGGAGCTATTTTTGCTGTTTCACTGTTTTGTTTTCTAGACTATACTTTTCAGTATCTTAACAGTTGTGCTGATAAAATCAATAATTTGTTTTAATTCCTGATTTCAGCAGGAAGTTACTGGTTCAGCTGGTGAAAGCCTGTTTCAGTCTGAAATGGAACTATGCGTTTCCTTTTGCAACTTGTTTTCTTTACCACTACATGTACTTCCCTTCACAATGGGAACGTTTGCCTGTAGCAAGTACTTAAGAATTACAGCCATCTATCCCTTGTATTTCTCAAGGGGTTGATTCAGAGCTGATGCTTACTGTCACTGCGTTGGGAAGGATGGGATGATCAGTGCACATCTACTGCCTGCATTCCAGTCAGCAAAATTACTTGTTAATTACAATAATTCCTTAGTGGCCAATTGATCACATGTACTAAAATAGGTATTTTATGCCAGAGCATAAACTGTGGCAAGTGTAATATGATGGCAGATGTGCCATAACTTAATGACAGTGAAGACTAAAACCTGAGATGTTCCAGTGTAGAGTGGTTGAATCCAGTAAACCCTTAGCATAGCTTATGGTGACAAAACCCATAAACTTTTGTTTAAGTTTTGTTTTTTTCAGTTTAATATGAGTTTTATTACTGAACTAATGCTGTGAGTTTTCTTTGTTGTGGCAGAATGTTCTAATCCCAACTATAACATGGACATTGCTCTGCTAAGTGTCTGCTTAGTCTTACTCCAGAGAAAATACATAAAAACTTTTGCAGGAGAAAGTAGCTGAGGTGCAACCAGTCTCTTCAAATCCCAGGCACTGCTGGCAGATTGTGTCTTGAATACTAGAAACCTCATATGGGTAGCTAATGTGTACAGAAGGCTCATAGGCAAACTGACGCTGAAATATTTCTACACGATATGTCTTTTCCAGCTCTTTGACATGGATGAGGATGGCACGATAACAGAAGATGAGTTCGCTTCCATCATTCAGTCAGCTCTGGGGGTGCCTGAGCTTGATGTTTCTATGCTCTTTAAAGAAATAGATGCAGATGATACTGGGAAGCTGTCCTATGGTAAGTTACGTCCTTTTGTAACAAAGAGCACTCTGACAGTTGAGTTTTCTACCTTTTTTGTCCCTGAAGTTATCCGATGGTTCTCATACCGTGTTTCTTTGGAAAACTGTTGAAGCACAGACCTGGATACTTTGTGTGACACGCCTGAGATGCTTCGGAGGAAAGTCACTGGAGATCACCTTCAGTACAAAAAGCAGGCACTGAAACTTTCTTTGATTCTGTTGCTGCACTACATTATCTGTGTTTTTTGTATTTTTCAGATGAGTTCAAGAACTTTGCACTCAAGCATCCAGAATATGCCAAGTTGTTTACTACATACCTAGACCTACAGAGATACCAGTTAGATATGTTGGAGGAAGATGACATTGAGTCACCTGAAGTCAAACACAGTCCAGTTAGAAAAAGTGCAATCCCAGTCTCAGAAACAACACCAACTGCAAGAAATAAAGTCTGTCCTGAAGGCAATGAAGAGGATAACTCAAGTACCTCTGACAAAAAGGATGACTGAGAAGAGTTAAAGAATTCAGCTCTTGAATTCTACAGAATTTTTTTCTCCAGCTGTTCATAAGCACAACTGATACAAAAGAGATGGAAGTTACAATTTAAAAAAATGTTTCTTTTTTTTTACTTTGATATCAGGAGGAGTTATTCCTCTTTGAATGAAAGGGAAAAACCACTGTAACTATTCTACCGTTGATGTCACAGTACTGGGAATGTTGTTCACTGTCTTCCAAGTCCATGCTTCCACAAGAGTAACAGATGTGCTAAGAGGGGTAAGAGGCTTCAGCACTGCTGTGACCTCTCCACTTGTGTAAAAAAAAGTGGAATTTTTGGTGCTGCTGTATTCCTCTACATCCCCAACATATCTTAAGGGGAAAAAAATGATGCCATAGTGGTTTAATTTGCAATATCCCTTAGCCTTTGCCGAGTTTCTGAGAGACACAAATAAGTTACAAGAAGCTGAGAGTTGAAGCTGGTGGTTTCTTTTAGCTGTCCTTAGATTTCCCTTAACTACTTGTCAACTATAAAGCCTAAGCTTCTGAACAAGACATGCTGATTCACTGATGTTAACAGAAACAGCTTTAGGCTTAAAGGCTAGTTAAAGATGGAAATGGCTGCACTTCTAACAACAAAAAACTGATTGGAATTCCAGGATAGCAGCTCACAGTCCACAGGAAAATGCAGACAATAAGACCCAAGAATTAATGGACTATTTCAAAATAAATAGAATATTGTTTACAGTAACAACTGTTCAGCATCACATTAGGAGGAACATTTCAGGCTTCAGCATATTTTTATTCTAATAATTGTCAACAAAGGAATGTGATCTTGCAGTGCAAAACTTAACAAGGCAAATATGCTGTCAAGCCATAGTTCTAGTAGTTGGTATCTACTCTGAAGTTGTCTCCTAGAAACCATGTTTGCATTACTGTGCCATTACTCAATGTGTTCTTAGGGTCTGATTCAAAACCAAGCTCCTTCTAGTCAATGATTGAGTATGTTTTGCCTCAGTCCCCTCTAGTGCACTGAAAATTGGGCCAGCACCTTTTTCTATCCTTCATCTTAATGCACTTTATGCAGCATTTAAAACATATAGGTATTTATGCAAATATTTCTACATAAAAACTTGGAAGGGGTGGGGTGACAGGATACTTTCAAATTAAAGCTGAGTTGAGCAAAGCCTAGAATGTCTAGTACCAAAAATAACCAATTTTCAGAAGGTTTTCCTATGTGAAATGGTAACCTCTGCCTCATAAGTTATTGCTTGCATTGTCTGGCTGCAAGCTCATAGCCATGTTTAATCTGTGTTTATAATTGTGCCTATCCTGATGTTTCACGTGCTTAAAATAAATCTATATTTTTAAAAGACTTTACTTGAACAGCTAAGTCTTTTCAGTACAGTGGGAAGGGTACTCTGGCTACCTTAAGGGGCTGGGGGGGGGATTTCCAGGAAATCATCCTTATGATGTCTTACCTTGATAAACATGGTGAAACCTGAAGTTGTCACTTTTAGTTCTGAGTGTGATAGCACTTTTCTTTATGGTAAGGCTAGAAAAGTAGGACAGGACTCATGCTCTTCCGAAGACTTACTTCTGTTGACTGCCTCAGCAAGACAAGATACGATAGAAGATTCGCATATATGTGGAAAGATACCTCTGTTTTGTGATGGAAAATAAGGCATCACCATTTACACGTAAAACGAGTGACCTTAACCACAGTTGAGAAGTAATCATGGCTTTGTGTAATAGATTAGGAGAGGATTTTCTTTCACTTTAAAGAAGAATCAGGAGTTACCCTAACCTGGCTGTCCAGTTAGCTGGAATAAATGTTAATTCTTTGGCAAGGACGCTTTTACCTAGCATGTTAACCGAAGTCCTTAGCTTTTCAACCAGCAGTAATCTTTTCAAAGAAGACAACTTGTATTCCAAACAGTAAGAGAAAGGGGTGAGCAAAGATGACAAAGACAACCATGTCGAGGTCTTGGAATGCCAAGGGTGCCTTACGCACGCTGCTGTTGAATCCAGCCGCATTCAGCAACTGAAGGACTGGGCTGCCCAATAGTGTAACATATTTAGGATCAGTGATTTTATTGAAACCTGCAAGTCATACAAGTGCTTTGCAATTAAAGCTAAAAATACTGTGTATATAAATCTACATATCCCAATGGTTTAAGGAGGAAACGCCATAAATGGGTTTGGTATGTAGCAGTGATTCAACTGTGCTCTGAAAAGAAATCAGCTAAACGCTAGAGACACTAACTCAATATGCACACATCTGCTTGATGTGCGGGAAGGGAATACATTAATTTCTAGGCATCATTGTGCCTCAGGGAGCTTTTAAAAGGACCAAACTAGAAGCAGTCTGCAATAAACGGGCATTACATTAAGTGGCAGAGCAGGAACTAAACAGGAGGAGAAGGTTAAAAACACTAAAGAGAAAATGGTTCTCAATCAGGCATTGAGGGATGACACCTTTCTGCCTGAGGCTTCCTGAGGTGCAAGTTCTTAAGTCTGCAGACTGCTTAAGGATCATTTTGAGTCCTGCACAGTAGAGCTTATGGAAAGTTATATTTAGTCCCATGTCACTGTAGAAAACATCATTTATTTAATCATTATTTCTCTGTCATGCTGTAACATGGATTTGATAAATTCTTCACAGATACCAAAATAAGACACTGTGACGTATTTAGAAACTCGAGCAAGCAAGAAACCAAACAAGGGTGAGAATCAGACACGGACAAGAAGAAAACACGCTAATTCTCAAGAACAGAGGCCCATGGGGTGCTGTTTCTTATGTTTGCTGATAGCTATGTATATACACTATTAATAAATCTCATTTACATTTTTTAAAAGCTAGGCTCCTGTTTCTAAACACATGGAAGGTGATGGTGGGTCACCTAGAAAAGTGGACCTTCTTTGTTCACCCTGGAACCAGGAAGATATTAATACTACAGATCCCGATCAATTTGTGTAAGGAAGATGAATCAACAGGGTCTCCACTGGCCACACCGGGGTTTGATTGCTGAGGGAAAGATCTTCTGATCCAAGAAAATTAAAACTGTATTTGTACTTCCTTTGCTCTTTCAGTGCCACTGCCTAAATAAAAGTAGAAATAGAGATAACACATCCAGGTTTCATGTCAGATCATACTACTATAAGGTCTGGTCCGAAACTACCAAAATCACATGCCCATCAGTAGAAGAGCAGTAACACTTCGATGGGAAGCATCTGCAAATGGATCTCCTATTTTCACAGTCAGTAGCTGTGCAGCATCAGCCAGAGGTACCAAGCCAGGCAGTGGCTGCTGCTTCAGAGCTTTTGTATTCATCTACATCAGAACAAGTTAGGTGCCAACACATATTCCCACCGTGTTCCTGTGGGTGTTGCCTCCTCTTCCTCATCAGCTCACTCCATATTGTGCAGGGAAAAAATTTCTGTAATTCCCAAATGGTTTGCAAAGGAAATTTTGCAAGACAGCTGTATGCTGTTCAACCCCTCTCAAGAGCCTGGCAGGATGAAGAGCCCTGGAAGTTCAAAGAATGGTCACGTTGTGTGACAAGTCTAATGATCATTCATAGGACTGCTGCACAGGGTAAGGGCTGCTTGGTCATATCTGTCACCTACCTAGCAATTCCCATCTAAAACAAAGTGTTCCCCGGGTATCAGAAGTCTGAGAAACATTTGTTGAGATCTTTTTTTCTATGGTGGTCAGCATGCCAGGGCCCTATTCCTGGGTAATTCCTCAGGCACTATGCCAGTGCAAATAAATATGCCATTCTGCCTCAGCAGGTTTCTGGTAGTGTTTGCATTGGTGCCAAGGGCTACTCAGAATGCATGGATGTGGAAAATCAGGGTCTGAAGCTTAGAAACTAAATGTAAAAAATGTCACCGCATGCACAAACACACCCACAACTCCTCTGTGGACAGTCTGCCTGTGAACTGTTTGACACAGCCTTCAACAAGGAAAGCAGCCTGAGATTTCATGCTGAGAATTACATAGTTCTCACTTTGAGAATGCCACAGGAAAAAAAAAAATTCAAATCTGTTTCAAAGAAAGGCTTGGAAGGTTTGTAGTTACACTCTCTTTGATTTGCTAGGAAGGTTGGACTCTGATCAGTGGCCTTCGACTTACCTTTTTCCTGTTGGTTTCACATCCCTTGGAACAGTCTACCTTTCCCTCTACTTTCTCCCTCCATGTTTCCACCTAAAATGTAGCTACTACCATTAAAAGATGTATTCCACAATGACAAGAGTTAAGAAGTTGTAAGATTAAAACATAAAAGTTACTGAATTGGGAGGGATTCAGGGGGCATATGCAGTATTCAGGTAACTACTTCTACTGGTCTGCAGTAACAGCAAACTTGTCAAAGGTTGCAAGGGATTTTAATGACATTTAATTAATTAATTTTAAATCTTTACTCAATGAAATAACATTTATTAGACTGACTAGCAGTAGGGAGACGTCTGTCAGCAGTGCTTAAGTTGGCAGACTCTCTGTTACTATACATAGCCAGAGAGGCAGAAAGTAAACATCTTATAGGATTAGCAGCTATGTTCATAGCTGAGATGAAATTTGGACATTTCATTAGTCTAAGATTGATTCTGACATTTCATAAAGCCAAAATGCAAACAAAAAAATGTGTCTGATATAAATACAGTATGCAGCACTTACACAGATAAAGTTCAAGAAGCGCAGTAGGTTTAGTGCCGTGACAAAGGAAATACAGAAGGGTCATTTAAGGACCCAACTTCTGCTAAGCACTCAGGTGTATGCTTAATCCTGTGGGCATCAACCAGATACTTTGTACTTACTAAAAGCACATAATAATACTAATAATTAGAAGACAGGAAAAATTTCCATGGCTAGTTATTGTCAGTGGTGGTAAGAATCACACAGCCCTCACCAAGGAAAATCACAACTGATTAAATTTTATGAAAGTTTTCAATTATTGTGCCATCTTCTTAGCTTAAGATATTCTGTAACAACCACAGAATGGTGAGACTTCAAAGCCACATGACACTGTTATCATGGGAAATACTTCATTACCTCAGCCAGGCACTACCTACTGGTAAGTCCCCCATGCTGCAACAGGTTGAAAGTGAATATATGCCCCTCCTCTATCCTCACATCAAAGTTGTACTTTTTCATGATATTACATGCTTTAATGTGCTGAAAGTAAATCAATGATATTAATTATTTCATCAGTTCATTTTTATTAGACTATCTAGAAAACATTCTATTGAAACTCTTCTTTTGCATGTTAAAATGAGGTTTAAGTGAGGCTTATCTTTTAAAACTACACCTGCAGGTGCATTGCTTTTCTCTAAACGGGGCACAGGTAAAAGTATGTCTCCCTAGTTTCTAGAAGTCTCCTTGAGTGTGTAATCTCTTGATGCTATGCAATGGCTGCATGAGACTTGATTTAGTGGTGTAACAGTACTACAATAGGAACCATTGAAACAAGTCATAGGTTTTACAAAGGAGATTGGGGAATTTGTATTTTCTAGGAATTGTGAGCAAAATCAAGACATTTTAAGAATGTTACTTAGTTAACTTTTAATTGTGAACTTGGTGTTAGCAAAAATACCCGATAAACACACTAAAAATCCTTCCCTTCCCATAAACCCAGAAAACAGAATTTGTTTGCAAAGTGAGAATTCATTAAACTAAACATCGTTAAAGGCCTCTGCAGAGGAAGACTACACAGCCTTGCCGGACAATCTAGTCCATTCCTTAACAATTCCATTCCTTAACAATTTCTATTGGAAAAGTTTTTCTCATGGTCTAACCTGAATACTTCTGCAGCTGAAGACATTAGGTCTTCTGTTCACCTTGCTTAAGGAGAATTGATTGATTTCAATTTCTATTGCTCTGCGGGGTAACTATTTATATCTGTACATACCTATATCCAGAGCTTATCATCACGCCTGTTTCACTCTTGCATCTCCCAGCCTGCCTTTCTTAAGCCAAAAAGCAAAACCTCTTTTTTTTTTTCCTCACAGGCTGCACTTTTTAGACTACTGATTATTTTCATTTAGGTTCACCAGGGACAGCCCTACCATTCCTCAGTACACTAGAAGGCTTTCTTTCCATAGTTTGCAGTTGATATTCCTGCTCATACACAGCATAAAGCTTGGCTTTTCTAAAAACCCACAGCCTTGCCTACTCATACACAGCTATCGCCAATCTGTAAGCCCTAGACCCTCTTCCAAAGAGCTGCTCCTTAACCAGCCTCGCCCTTGCTCTCTTCCTACAACTGCTCATTCCTGCCTACTGCAGTATCTTAGCCTTATCCTTACAGAAGTTAAAAGACAAGTTTATCAAGAACATTTTGATCAGTTCAGATTATTATTAAAAAGAGCTTTCTTCTTAAAAAAAAAAAAACAACAAAAAAAACCCTTCCCTTTTGTTAAGGACATTATCTTCCTAAAACTTCACTAAGCATCTGACAGTGCACTAGGAGCAAAGCACTACCAACTAGAGAGACATGATGAAAGCTTAGAGGCTATAATTGTTCAAAAAGAATAATAATTTCCTTTTCAAAGGTAAACATCAGCCTTGCAGACAAAGATAAGGCCGAGTGCACAATTAGATACGCGAGTCTGTGTTTCTGCTCATATCTCCTGATATCAAAGATTGCAGGAAAATTCAAAATGTTTTTTTAAAACGTAAAAAAGAAATGAACAGGAAAAAGTGTAGGAGACTAGAAGGAGTCATACCAGAACTGCCAGCAGCTTTTAGGAAAGCTGTTTTCCTCAATGCCGGAAGTCTTTGAAACGGGAGATAACCAGCCATGAACTACAGCAGCCGTTCAAAGCAGAAATAATTTAAAATGTTTACATTTTGTATGCTGTTCTTTTGAATGAAAGCATGCCAACGTCCATAATGTTATTTAATTACATGTCTTTGACAGCATGTCTCTTGTAAGCAGAACAGTATATTGTCAATATACACTGGGGAGAGAGGAACAGAGGCATTTTCACCTATACAGTTTGAATGCAGGTTTGAACTATTATTAACTCAAAGCCACACTAAACCTAAAACAGCCTTTGAAATAAATACAAGCAGGAGCCATTCTTTCTACCTTGGCTATTGCCATTTTTAAAGGAAAAAGTTTATGCTTTATAGAGTGGAAACTTCTCTTTGAGTAGAAAAGATACTTCGTGGACCAAAGAGAACCAGCCCTTCAGACAATGACAAGGAAGAGGAGACACCTTTGACAAAACTCTCCATTGTTATTAATTTTATTACAATAAGTTCACTGCTCTAGCAGAAGAAACAGCCATTGAACTAAGTATTGTATAAGGCACATAATAAGGGGTTCTATCTTCCCTGGACATTTAACAGTTTATAAATAGACAAGGCAAAAGGAAAGCGACTACCTTGCCAAGAGTTACACAGGAGGGTACCAGCACAGCAAAGATAGAAATAACAAGTGTTCTGACTGCGGAATAAGTGAATTACCCATGGGTGCTCGTGGTGTCCCAAACCCTGTAATCAAATATGACATTCTTTGCTTTAACACTCCCACTGATTTTTTTAATTTTTTTTTTCAGATGCAAGAAGGCAAACCGCATCAGATCACAAAAAGCACAGATTAAACAGAGTTGATCTTTGATGGCAAGATGGTGCATTTAGACTCTTTTAGCATCTTTTTCCCTACCAAAATACTTGTACTTCTCACCTGCAGCTATCTCTGACTTGCTTGCTTTGACTAGGCATTTTCAGTGATATCAAGCCTGATTCTTTCCACCATGACTTGGTGCATGCTAAGGCGCAAAATAAAAAGATCTCAGGTGTCCATACAGTTACACAGGGGTACGTAGGCAAGTCCTGCCCTAGCAGACACTGGCCCGTCAGCACCGGTCAGTGTCTGACCTTGTGGTGGAGTCATTCAGTCTCAATTTACTCTTCTTCCAGCCTGATGTGAACCATTTCACAGTAGACAGAAAACCCTTCCCCTCCACCTAATCTCTTATTATTTTCCCAAGTGGAGTCCATCTAGCTTACATCAAAGAACTGGTCTCATTAAGCCATTGTTTTATAAGTCTGCTAATATTTTTCCTGTCCATAATACAGAAGACACTGCTGATAGAAATATGTCAACAGGAAAACAAACAGGCAGCATTTGACATGCTATTAGTCCAAGTCTGGGTGGATAAATAAATCATAGATCAAATATTCATAAGGGGGAAGACACTGTTTATTTCCACTGGATTCATTACGCACACATCTCCCATCCAGCACAGTGACAAACACATCCCACAAAAAGGATGTCACAATGTACCCAAGAAAGGACTGTTGATGCGACGAGGACAATGTTTTCCCTCCTTAGAAAGTGCTTCAGTCTTTTGGGAATATATCACCCCGGTCATAAAAAACAAAGCCAGCTAGAAGTGTCCTTTAGCTATACCACTGTGTAAGGCAGGGTAATTCATCAAGACTGAATCATTCTTAATGACTGGATGTTTCTCTGCAAACAATTTGTGCTGTAAGTGCAATAAATATTAAGTATTTCATCCCTTTCTTTAAAATACTGAAACTTCCACGCTATTCTTAGATGAAAAATATATTCTAATCTTATCCTGCTCCTGCATCAGACCTACCCATCAGGGTAGCCCACCGTCTTCTAACTGAGAAAATACATAATAACTTAATGACATTAAGTTTTTCAGCCCATGATGCTCTCCATAATAGATGATACTGATACAGCAAAACTGAACCAAATTTACTTTGGCAACACATTAGTAAAGAAACCACGTCAGCAAAAGTTTCAGATGCAACCTTAAGTATAATAAAACCAGGATGATAAGGTTAGCATCTTCTCTTCCTAAAAACAGTGCTATTGCAATCAGGTCACCCAAACTCTAAGGAATAAAATACTTATCCATGAGGAGTCTTCAGTTACTAGAACTCTATAGCTCATGTCTTTAGTGGTGAAACAAACCATCAAACAAGAATATTAATTTTGAGTTAGAAGTCTGCCACTAGACAGATATCTGTGACCCACTGGTGGCATCCACTCTCAGACAGCAGGGAATCATTAAAAAAAAAAAAAATCAAGAGTTATTTTCTACTTCTTCAGAAGCAGTTACTTCAGAGGAAGCGTCTCAGATAAGTAAAAATTTACCTTGATGTCTAGATAAACGCTGTGTGGAAGCACCCAGAGAGCTGCCTCTGTGCCTAAAGTATCATTTTCCAAAAGCCGCCTACAACTTAGAGGACCAAGTACTGTTAAAATACATTTTCAGTCTGTTTCTTCAGAAAACATAGCCCAACCAAGCACAGGGCACAAAAAGAGTGTGATGGAAGAGAAGAAAATCCCCACTAACTCCATTTTAATCGTGAAAATAAGCTCTCTGAAGGACCTATGCACAGGACTGGTAAAAAAAGCACGAGCCACTCTTCCCCCACTGCTTGCTTAGAGCAAAGACGGAAGAGAAGCCAGGCAGCATTCAGAGGACTAGTAGAAGAGCAACTCTTGCCCTGGTAATTAGGCAACTGCAACTAGAGGCACGGCAGCAGCATGATACAGCCTTTTTGCTTACAGTAGTAAACCAAGAAATTTCCAGTCGGCATTTCTATGGGATAATGGAAGGTGTTTGCCACCCAGCATAGCAACCCCCATGTACTTTCTCTGCCGAAAGCCTCATTTATGCACAAGGAAGCTCATTTCATTTCTATGTCACAGTAGCACACTGAGTTATTGCTACTGAAAGTCGGTGCCAGCTCACCAGGCAGGTCTGTGTGTGTAAGCTTTTTTCCAACAATGGCAAATTCTATTCAATTCTTTCATTATTCAAGGCTGGGTGAGGGAACATTGCTATACAGTACCATATTTTGCTCTGTCCTCTTATGAGCTTCTACTATATCTAGTCAGTGCTCATCACCGTACTCATTACAACTTTGTTTTCTCATTAATTGATAAATAGTCCAAAAGCCAGAGCTGATTTTCTCTGAATCCATTCATCATGAAAAAACATTTAATGAATAGTTTTAATTGAACACATTCAGCCCTGGGTTACACTGCAGACCATCTTCCACAGCTTTAGCGGTATTTACCAGCCCTGCTATATGGTTGCAATCACATGGTGTATCCCTTACTCCTTGACTGGGTGAAAATAATTTTTACAATTCCAAACCATCCCAAACAAGGAGGGCATACAAACCACTAACCTAAACCACAGCCTTCCAGGCAATGTCAGTGCTCTTCCAGGCAATATTAATGCTAAAATCAAGGTAACTTGAGTAGCCTGTTTCAATGAATGTCTGGTGACTAGCAATCGGAATTTCACTTGTTCCTACAGAATATAATAAACTGAATTTGGTTCTTTTAGTTGCTGAAACACTTTCCAAATGGGTGCTTATTCTTCCCGTATTTAGTCAGCACTCAGTCTTAAGCCACAAAACCATTTAGATAGTATTGCTTCTCCTTTACCTTTGCTCTCCCCATTTCTGTCTCTTCTTTGTACAGAACATTAAAGACTGGAAGTAACACAGATACATTTGCATTTCAAATAACTACACTTACTAACTGGAGGCAAAAAGGCTGTGTAGCCTCAATAAAAAGCCCTGTATTCAAATCACATCTGTACATCACAGCAATGTGTGGAAAACAAAAAAAAGCAATGAATCCAGAAATGCAGCAAAAGCTATGCCTAATGTTAAACAAATGAAAGTGCCCTATTACCCCTTCCTGGGGCCTTACTAAACAAATTTCTGGAAGAAACAGAGCAGCTGAGGCTTTCTCAGAGACAGACAAAACGAGATCTCCTCACTCCAGAAACAGGTGTCCTTCATTTGTTTGTTTTAAAAATCATTAAACAACCCTGAAATTCAATTGCATCCCTCTGAAGAAATGTTAAGGGGTTCTTTTCTTTACATATTACAGGCAAATGCCCACCATTAAAAACAAATGTGTGGATTTTTCCTGAGAAACTCCAAATAAAGCCATACATCAAGAATGTTACCAAGGTCACTTCCTTGCTGCAATTCAGTAAAAGATGCATTCCCAACAGGAGATACCATAGCAGATTTTTTAAAATTCAGCCAAACTTCAAGGGAGATTCAAAGAATGGCTGCTTCACTCCTGCAAAGGGAACCAATTAAAGATCCAGTGGTAAAAGGAATTTTGAATATATTGCACTTGAATGAAACAATGTTTGAAGAAGGAAATGGATTTGTTTATGAGACACATTGTTGGCTTTGCTGAGTTTTACCACCACGTTTTCCTCCAAGAGGAAATACATTATTAAACAAGAAGGAAGAAAGCCTCTATCAATCCCAGTAAGGCAGCCTAATGTTAATGTCAGCAATGACATGGTAAGGCTCCTTACCAGAGTTTTATTTGGCATTTTTAATTATAAACCCTCCAGAGCTGCCAAGTTCCAATTTACAGCCAAATTCCTTCCAAAGGACTGGGATTTTGACTTCAGCCTATTATCTGTTTGTGGTTTTTATTTTTAAACTTGGATTCTTTAGGGCTTGGACTGGCCTTATGTCAGACATTTTACAGAGCCTATCACAACAGGGCCCCAAACCCCACCAAAATACAAATAATAATTTATTCAGCACAGCAATCTCACCCTTTAATGTACATTTTTGGAAGCTGCATTATCAGGTAGATCTGCCAAGAAACAGGCCCCAGAAAATAGGTCCTACAAACTGTATACCAGAATCAGATAATTACATTGTATGATAATGAACTAGCACAGTTAAGGAAGCATCAATACTGCCTTAGTGGTTCCTAAAAGTAAAAAAACTGAATTAGTGTGCCATCAAAGCTGTGTTATTATACCACAGAAACACAGCAAGAAGCTTCCAGCACTTCTCTGTTCCTGGCCTCGTACTTGTTCCAGTAAGCAGACCGTGTGCTGCTGCTACCTCTGTAGCTCTGACCCATTTTCTCTTTCTCCCCATAGGGGCTGCAGAGACTTACCCAACAGCAGAGACTAGAACAAAGTTTTGCTGAAATAAACTCAGAAGGGAGAATAAGGGTAAGAGAAAATAGGGAAAAGCATAAGATAAATAACATGGGAGTCAGTGGTCAACATTAATGATTAATTTATTGAGAAAGAGAATACTGAAGTGCTGGTGCTGCATTAAACCCTGCTTATGCCTCCTTACGAACACGCGAGTCAAGGGTTGGGGGGGCTCAAGCCCATAGGAAAGGGAGATGTTGAAGTCAACTGCAGCAATTCTAGAACCAAAAGAAGAAGACGAACTAGTAACTGACCTAGGTGTAGTAACACATAGGCAAGTTTTGCCTCCAGTGGCCCTCTCCCTGGTGAAGTTACTAACCATACCAACTTAATTTGGTTCTATCTTCTTATTTTCTGTCTTGTCCAGTCAGCATATACTGACATAACTAAATATACAATACTCCTTCAAAGTTGAGTTTGCCTTCCAAATTTGACCTAGGGTCTCCTAGAGCACAACCCTGATGAAAAATAGAGGCAGAAAGCTTCAGAGAAGTCCCACACTCAAACAACTTGTCCTCCCATCCTCAAACTCCCCTGAAACTTCCCCCATACTTATTTTATTGAAAGGGTTCCTGTGCTACCCAGAGATCAGAGTCCAGCAAATATGCTAGCCTACCCCTTCTTGCAATCTAAACAAACAAGTTCTTAGCTGCTAGCACATCCAAGTCCCAACCAAGCAGTACCTATACCTATCATTTTTTTCAAACTTCATTATTCTCTCTCATAAAGAAAAAAAAAAAAAAATAAAAGGAAGGAGAAACCACATTTCCCAACTTCCTCTGAAAGTTTTGAGTCTAACTCAACTCATCTGCATCAGACACTACCCTGGCTCAGAACTCCTGGCTGGAGTTGAACTCAAGGCAAACGACACTGCTGTGCAGGCCAGCAGCAGCCTGAGCCCCTCATGAAGAGGTACAGGATAGGTATTCAGCACTCCCCCAGAAAATCTGCAAACTGCTAATGAGATGCAGAAGCCGAGGCTGAGACAGGTGCCCCTTGATTTCCTTCTGCAGTATGTGTGGAAGCTCAGGCAGATCCTTGTCTAAACTCTGGAAATTAAAGAAAAAAACCCCACACAAAAATAACAGACGAACAAAACAATAGAAAACACTAGGATCACAAGAATGTATTAAGAAATAGCACTGATTACATTACTAATATGCAGACTAATAATTAATGGCCTGTCACTAACAGCAAAAACTTCTTTGAGGAATTAGGAGTGAGCATGTACAACTCCTCATTGTTCTATGCTCCTCTGAAGGTCATACCACGTATGCTAGTATATCTTGATATTCTGCAGTGATGTGGTTTGCTTTTGGTTTGACATCCTTTCACATGAATTCAACTCACTCTTCCCCCCTCCCCCCTCCTTTTTTTTTTTAATTTAAAAAATTTCTGTGTGCTCCTTTGTGCAGGAAATTCCTGCACTGTTCAGCTGCAGGACAGCACAACTGAGTGGAACATTATGGAACTCGGGCCTGATCCCATCTGCTTTCCCATCTCTACCTCCCTGCCATCACAAACCTGCAGAATGTGAAGTATCTTGGAAAAGTTCTGCAATGTCTTCCCGAATGCACAGAAAGAGGCTTAAGTGGTTTCCCTCTCCTGAAGACATTCAAAACCACACTGAAAAAGCCTCTTAAATTCATCTTTGCTTTTCTTCCAAAAAAATAGTAAGGCATTTATTTTTATTATCCTTCATTTATGAGCCCTTATAGTTTACGTTTTCAGGCTTATGAGCTAGAAATGTAACTTTTTATTCTTGAAAGGAAGCTAAGTTTTTAAGAGAAACACATGAATTCAGAAGGTGGGACTTTATGAAAACATCCTAAATATTGTGAAGTTTGGGCAAGCTGGCAGCCCTGGCCCACCCACAAAGACGGAGGATCCCTGGGATGCTGCAGTATAGCAGCCCATCTGCACCAGGCCACACCGCCCACCAGCCCTCCCCAGGTCTGTTCCAGCTCAGTCTGGCTGCCAGGCACTCCCTGGGGCTGGCACTCGCTCAGATTCTCTTTTAAGAGAGACTGCCTTCTGCAGGAGATCCTTTCAGAGCACACCCTGCTGTTCCATCCTGTATTCATTTTTTCTGGGTTCTTCTCTATGGCCAGGTGAGCAACTATATTTGTGTCATCCCAGTTCCTCTGCTTACAGAGCGAAGGCGGGCTCAGGTCCCATCCCATTCCCACTGCACTGGCCAAATGGTGTCACTTAAAACAGGAGTGATAGGTGTAATTTGGGTTCCTACTCTGTACCCAGATCCTAAAATAACAGTGGCCACAGTCCACCAGAGGCAAAAGCACAGATGAAAGGTAGGCGGGCACAGAGCACAATGTTCTGCCGTGCTTGGAGATAAGCTGTGTAACAACTTACTTCGCCTTTCCAGTGCACAGACATACTCTCTATGCCTCAATTTGAAAAATCCAAATTGCAGACAGTGAAAGTGGGGAGAATACTCTTCTGCTGAGATTACATGGACTAATCAGTTAACAACGATGATCTGTGAAGGCATGTAAGAGGCCACCAGTGGGATAGAGAATGGGGAGACTGTAAATGCAGGTGTTTACTAAGAAAGCAAAGGAGCATACCTGTCAGCTCTTCTTAGCAGGGTAAGTTGTCCTTATATGTGAATGAAGTGCAATGAGACTCCAGTCACCAATGTGGAATCCCAGTGCTGTCATACTTGCCACCACAATCCCTCCTGGGAATGTTAAAAAGCTTGTACTCTGATGTGTATCAGAAGAGCAATTATCCTGATATTATATAGCAGTTACCTGGAAGACGGATTTCAGGTAGAACAGAGACTGTATAGTCCGCATGTATCCTCAGTCTATATAAAGGGTAAGAATTAACAGAGGATCTGGATTCTGTCCGTAGACTAGCAGATGACCCCTTCTACAGCATAATCTGAGGCACTGTTTGCGTATCTCTTGTTTCCCTCTAACCTGTTGCCACCTTAACCTTCTGTCCCCGTCTCTAACTGTACACAATCACAGGATGAAGTGCACTGTATGTGGACTTGCTATTACAACAGGGTTCTAGACTCTGCTATCAAACAAGCCATGATATTCTCTCAGAAACAGCACAGGAATTGCAGATGACAGTATAGAGCTGAGTATATTCAGCTCCCTCAGTGAATGATAGGTTTTGATCTTGACCATGAGGAATTATTCACTCTCTCATTGTAACTTGGACACCAAGAAAACGCAAGCTGTAAATCTTCAGAAAACAAAAGAGATTTTTTTTTTCCTGTTGAGGATACACCGCAACACCCCATCTTTCCTTCAGAGTATACTGTCCCACAAAGATTCTCTCATGACAATTAATCCTCTTGTATCAGGACTCTTTCAGTATGTAAACAAAAAACTGAAGCTCTGACTGGGCAAAATATCATCATATTTTTTAATTACATAAGTTTATGTTTAGCCATTTCTATGCTTATGTTTTACTGAGATGCAAGCAATGTGCTTTGATTAAGAACAGTCTGAAAACTAAATGTTCACAGCCAGGAGGGATGACCGCATGATTACCTGCTGGTTACATCTCAGCTTCTTTATTTGAATTGAACAAAGAAACAACCGATTCTTCAAATCTACCTCTAACTTCAAAATCAGCATTTTCATTCCCCTTCCTTTTACATCAAAGATTCTTGCCTGACCAGGACAAGGATTGATCAGGCAAAATTTGGTATTAGCTTTAGGAAACCTACATGGAATTAGGTCACAAAAGTTTCAATGCCTGGAAGTGGCAGAGAGAGGAGACACGGTGTGCGAGAGGGCTGGCTGTCACAGCAATATCAGGGCACAGCCACGGTCTGAGTTCTAACAGCAGCTCTTCCATTCACTTGTGCCACTGCAAAATGTTAACGAAAATATTATCTTGATGTTTCCTAAACTTTGATTGCTTGACTTGTAGCCGGGACTGGCCTTTAATAAACATCGCTATTCATGGCTTTCAAATATATCATTTAAAACAGCCTATTTGCTGCACCATTGAGGAAGTTTGTGCCTCCCTTATTTTCAAAGTAGGCGTCTTTCATTTCTTAGCAAACAACCGAGCTCTAGGCCCTGCAGGGTCTGCAGTATTCGACAGGACTGAGCGCACAGGCCCGTCAGCCAAGGCCCAGCTCCCTTTAAACGTTTCCGACGGGCCGTGTCCGGCGGCAGCGCGGGGACGTGCCGCTGCGCAGCGCCACCAGCAGGCGGCGCCCTGAGGCAGCACGGCCGCCCGCCCCGCCCGGCCCGGCCCGGCCCGGCCCCGCCCGGCCCCGCCCGCCGCGCAAGGCTCCCTGCCAGGGGCGCAGGCAGAGCCGCTCGGGAGCCGAAGCACCGTCGCGATTCTCTCTCCAGACACTCAGTGACCCCCATCGGGACACACGCACCCCCAGCCTGGCACCTGCGTTACCCGCTTGGCGGGACAAGCAGCAGGGCATGGAGGCGGCACTGCCCCTGCGCAAACACCCCCCCACCCCGGTTTCACCAGCCCCAGCACATGTTGCCCGTAGCACGTGTGCGCCCAAAGCCGTCAGTCGGGCAAGTGAGGTTCACTTCCATACGGGTACACTCAAAGCAATTCCACAAGAATCCTTTTCGGTACCTTTTCATGCATGGCTAAAGGAGCTGCATGCCTATGAAAGCGTTTGTGCTTAGTCTGGAAATGCAGAAAAAGGAATTAGAAGTTGAGTGAGTAACAACAGGGAAATCCTGTCTTTAGTATTCTACGACACTCCAGTATTTCCATCTACGTTCAATAAATACACAAGTTTCTTTGAAGTTGCTCTCAAACTGTGTAAAGTGTGTCTCTGCCTTTTCAAAGAACAGATATAGCTAGAAAAAGAAATTTTGTTTCTTCATTCTATAGCCTCCCGCTCCAGTTCCACTTCATTCGCTAGTGTTCAGGCTCTGGGTGTCTCCAGAAGGAATTTACCGCATCTTGCACTACTGGCCAACAGTTTGGGTTTACCTGCTTCTTTTAACACACTCAACGCTGCACTTCTAGAACACCTGCCCTGTGTAACGTGGCTGCCAGAGTGCAGCCTTCCCTCCAACCCTGGAGCTGAAATGCAGTGACACATACAGGTACGTGCGTGTGTGAGCAGGGACTGTGGGTCACCTATGGTTTTCAGTGACAAATGATTTAGAGGCACAAATTAACATGGAGATGGCTAGTTATATATATTTTTTTTCTCACTTAGGAAATGTGCCCCTTCTGCAGGGAATGCAGTTTGATATCCCCTCCTCTGCTCTCCCCCAACACTCCCCCGCGTTCCTGCTGAGTTGGAAACTCGTAGCCACTGTACTTACAAAGCTCAAGTGTACACAGTCCCTACCACTTTTAGGATCTAAAAGTTAACATGTTTTACCTGGACTTGCTTTTTCCCAGGTCCACCTTCCTTCAATTCAGCTTCTTGCTTCTAACCTTTCAGCTTATCAGCATTGATTTATTTGATATAAAGTAGTGAGGTTACCTTAGATCAATTATACCTTTTTTTCTGTGCAATTTCCAATGCTTAATACATCTGTTACTGCTCAGCCGCAGGGACAACTTGTCCAGCTGGATCCTAAATTATTTCAATCCTTAATTCAATTGTATTTTTGCCACAGCCCAGCCAATGAGCATAATTCTTTTATGGCTAAGAAGCCTCTTTAGAAATAATCCAATAGCCCATATTAAAATATAGGTCACTGTGAAAACTGCCAAGTGCCTGACTTGTCATAACTTTGAAGACAGGCTCTGAGTCTCCTTTGGCATTACTGATTCTTTCAGTGCTCGGAGGCTTAATTTTAAAGCAATCAGCTCAACAAAAACAATTTACTTATAACTGTCCAAACTAGTCAATGTTAGCTGGGAAGCTAATTTGCTACTTGGTGCTGCACTCGGATAAATGCTACAACTGAGGGCAACTGGAGGTTTCCAAGCACTAAATCAATTCACAACTTGATAGACCTGTTGCTATAGAACTGCAAAGGTGTTGGACAGTAAAAATAAGTAAAACCCATTCAAACCTGTAGAAGAATGGCTGCCGAAGCATGGCCATAGAATCCCTAAAGATCTGCACAATCCAGGCCTGGAATTAGAATAGGCATGGAATTAGAATAGTGCTGAAGTTGTTGTGCTGAAGTTAACAAGAAAGTGGCCTTGATCTATTCTTGAATCCTGAGACCAAGTAACTTTGTTGTACTACCAGGCCGTGGCTGTAACAAGCTGCAGCTGTTAGGGAAGACAGGTGCAAGGCCAAGGGAGATAGGGAGCGGAATGGGAATAAAGGGAGTAGCAAACCGCAAGGCTAAAACATAGCTAACGCAAATAGCTGCATGGATAGAATGCTTGTTCTAATCATGACAATTAGTGGTGTGAGAGCAGCGCGCGCTTAGGGGCTAATAACCAATTATATGTTTGCTTTGGGAGCATGCTTGTGTATTGAGGCTATATAAGAAGTGTTAGAAGCCAATAAAGAGGAGCAAGATGCATAACTCATATTGAGTCATTTCTTGACTCTGGCGGACCCCTCTCCCAACAAAAACCTATACATGAGGTGACCACGTCAAAACACCCGTAAGAGGAACGTGTAAACTTACATAAGGCAAAACATCCACAAAAGTTCTTAAACTTTGAGAAGAAATTATTTTTGGCTGTTCAACTAATACCCCTGATGAGACTTGGATCCTTTTGAATGTTTGTATTTTTACAGATTCACTTTGTTTTTAAAAGAAATAAAGAACTGGTCTTGTTCAGCGTTTTGGAGGAGACTATTTTCAATTAGCTACTGTTTTCGGTTGGCGGGGGGAGGGGGGGCATGCTCCCTCCTCCTATCTCAAAGAGATGGAACCACAGTATCAAAGCTTAAGGAAATTGTTTGCCTCGGGACCACTGACAGACACAATGGTCCTTTCTCTCCAGCTACCAGCAACGGAAAGCTAATTGCTGCTAGGTAGATAAGGTGAATCTGACTTTTTTATGTGCTTGTGCATGTTCAGCGTCTAGCACAGCAGAACTCTGATTTGGATATAACTGCAGTGTATAACTGCAGTGTAAGCCTTTGGCAACAGTAGTGTGAGCTGCTGCTTGAACGCCTTCTTTTATTGAAAAGGCAACTTTAATGAGCACAATTCACTTGTTTGAGGACTCTTAGAAAAGACAAAAATGACAAACAGAATTTAGATAAGTGAAGCTTTCATTTCCACATCTCCTCTCCAGATTTGTGCATACCATTCTCACTGGCCACAAAGGGAGTTGCAATACCAAAGGAAAGAATCTGGTCCCAAATGTTAATATTAGGCCTCGTAGAAAGCACCAACAGTGAATAATTTAAATATTCTCACCATTTGTTTGGGCATTAGTGTAATCAGTGAAATCAGCCATTTGTGTTTGGAAAAAGAATCAGTCCTGTTGTGTCTTCAGATACAATTGCATGATGCCTCTTAAAATGAATTAGGCTACACAATAATCAGTGTAGTACACAACAAACTTAAAGCCAGAAGCCCATGTTAAGGTGCCTCTTTTTAATCAAGCAAGATACCAGTGCTCATTCTCATTTTTTTCTGCAGCCTGCACAATTGGGTGTGCTTTACTTGCTGTACAGGCAGAGGTATCAGCAAGAGACTGGTACTAAGAGAAAGGATGGGTAGGTCCTTACAGCGAGCAAGGATAGATCGCTTCTGGTTTTTTGTTTAGCCTTTTCAACAGGAGGAAAATACTATCCAGCAGCATGCCATCAGCAGTGCAGTAAAAAAATCTACTCTTAGGATCATCTGAAATTAAAAGAGTTTTCATATCATGATATATTTTAGGTCATCTCTCAGTCTAGCCTTTGACATTGAGTGAGGTGCCTTGTTCAGGGTCTGCAGATGACAGAATTTATGAAGTATCTTACAAAAGCCTTGATTTAGGGAGATGCATATAATCCTACGGCCACATGGAGTTCCCAAGTTAAAACACTTTTTACTAATTCTACCCATAGGCATATAAGCACAGAAGACTACTACATGCAAAAGGAGCTTCCCAAAGGAAACCAGATGAATCTGGTACCTTATTCTGATAACTGCCTTTTATAAAAGCAAGGAAAATGTGGTAGATATTAATCTATCATGATTTCACAAAAGCAGCTGCTACAATGACACTTGTAATTGTTAGTCTGAGCAGAAGAGATGGAGTTAAACAGAATTGTTAAGACAGGAGAAGAACTGACTAAAGACAATATAATACTATGTTGTGCTATAAGGATAATTACAGGCTTGGAGAGAGATCACCCATCCTGAAAGATCTGTTACTGGGAATGAGCTTATTAAATATTTGCATTAATAACACACACCCAAGTTTTGTTTGCTAATGAAATCTGGAGATGATGAAGTTGGCAGGCAGTATTAAATCAATGAAGAATGGGACTCACACAGGAAAAAAACGGAATCATAGAGTAACAGAAATGGGATGGAAGTGAACAGAATAAAATGTCAAACCTGGCCTTTAAGAATGACAGGAATCATAGAGCAGAATGACTTGAGTGTTCAGAACCTGTCTGTGGACAAACACTTAATACATGTGTGAAACAAAGGCAAGTGAGATCCCCTTCTCATTAAAGTCTTGGCTAATCATCCTGGGAATGATTACTGTTTCACTAAATGTTGGTAAGACTTCATCTGAAGTCTAGGCCATTTTTACTTAGGAAAGGTTTATTACAATTAGAAAGGCAAAAGACTACATGGACATATGACATGGTGAACTCAGAAGATGGACTAAAGTGGATCCAAGTGTTCCGATTCTCTTACTATCCAAAGAAGAGACTAAGTCATTGCGGGCACTTGCTCCCTTCTGGACCCTGCACCTGGATTCTCTCCTACACTGGCCAAGATGCAGGGAGGAGGAGGGAGTGCACTTCATGCAGAGTCAGGCTGAAATTGGGAGGGCTCCCAGTTTCACCCCACTTATACGCAGCTTCGCAAATTTCTCTCATGCAACTACATCTGAAATAGAATAAATGATGCTAAAGCAGCAGCAAGAGCTAGCAATTTAAAATCATCGCAAAAGAGAGAAAGAGTATTGCTAAAGCTGGAACTTAAGTACTTCTGGTGTGAAATGTTCCAAAGTAGACTTAAAATCTTTAAAGAATAGTAAGTGCTAGTAAATGGGAAAGAGGCCAAAGTGAGGTGAAGAGGGTGTGCCTATCAAGAGGGGGCAGTGGTGAAACTGTGAGGAATAAACCTCCTAGACTTCAACGCCATCGTCTCCGCAAACACATATTCTATATGTGATAAAATGATAAAGATGCCACGGGATAGCTTGCTTGAGTGACATGGATGGCTCCCTTGAAGAAGGTCAGCTGATGCCAAGGGTAGCAGATCCCAAGTAAAATCAGCTTGGAAGGCGTATATTTGCGAGAACCTCAAGAAGCTTGATAAGGAAGATACAAATGTTAGTGTTGTAAGACACGGGCAGATACCTTGTTTTCCCCTAGAACTTGGCATTCTTACATAAATGGAATACCAAAACATTGTGGAGTGCTTTTGTAATATTTATTTTCAGTTTGAAGACAGTTTATAGCATGATAGACACTGACTGTCAAAATGCAGTGTTGGACCAACCCAAGTGGGCCCTCTCAGTGAAAGAGATGCGTTTCTTTGGCTCTGGGGAAGAGATACTACGACAACAGCCTACTAATAATACAGCACAAAGCTTTTAAATACTGAGTGCTACATTTAGAATGGCAAAATTATTTTAGGGATACTATGAAGCAAACCTGCCAGACCCACTCCTAACAGTCCAAGAAGTTGGAGCCGATATATTTACTGTCATCAAAAGGTGTCATATAAAGTCTACAGCATGGTAACCTTTGACTGCTAACCTAGAAAGATGTGCATCCCTACCACTGTCATGTTCCTATCCCTGTGAAATTGTTTTAACATTGATTCAGTCAGAAGGCTGTTGTCTACTTTGTTCCCTGTTCCTGCAGCAACTGGCTATTCCCCGAGTTTCTTCTATCACACAATAACCAATCCTAACTTTATTCAGTTTATGCACTTCATTTGAAAAATGTTGAGTCTTTCAGTGCCAGTGAGCCTCAAGGCCAGAACGAGCTCAAAGTTTCTGTGGATGTATCAGGCCATGAAATTATAGAGCTGGTGTACATACCCCTTGCCCCTTTCTAGTCTTTTCATTTCATCTCAGTTTATCATAAACAAGTGATGTCCTGGGTCTTCAAGTCCAAATCCCAGCTCTCAGAAGCAACTTCACCATACAACCCTGCTCATAAAACAGTACCCTAAACCCAGGTCTTTAGTTCCCACTGTATTCACTGCTTTGATCGTTAGAACTCTTCTTCTCATTTTCCAACTAAATTTATCATGATTCTTTCGTCCTTTGGTTTAAATGGCAGTGGTGGTGGGTTTTTTTCTCAGTGACATTTACCTCAATTTGTGTATAAAGCAATTATATCCCCTCTCAATCACTGTTTTGTTTGGCTCAACTGCCAAGCTCTTTCATCAAGTGTATCAGATAGAACATGAAGCAAGACTCTTTCAGAAGCACCAGCTGTAAAGTGTGAGTTCCAACATATTTGAACACTGTTTGATACAGCCTTTCTCAAAAGCTGGTTCACAGGAAAGACAGCAGCCAGCTCCTGTAGTTCTGTAGTATCAGTGGCAGAAGACTGTGCTGCCAAAGGCAGAGAATTCAAACCCTGCTGCCAACGCGCACCGTGAGCCTTCACACCAGCAGCAAATGGCAATCTGGAAGTACACTCTATACTGTTGTTCATTGTTTGGGTTTTTTTCTTCATAGACACTAATGCATGAGAGTGACAATCCCAGCTTACTGTTATAGCATACAGTATATTCTCCTATATGTCCCAAAGAGAATGATAAGAATCTGAATAATGGATGACTAACCAGGCAACACCTGACTATTTTCCGAAGTAAACTATAGCCTATTTCCCGGTCAACCGTGGAATATCACTAACACCCTGCCATTTTGCCTGGCTCCATTGAGGTTTCTAAATACAATATTCCCTTCTCTGACTTCAACCCTACCCGCTGTCAGGCTCCATTAGGCATAACAAGACCCAGACAGATTCAAGATTAAGCAACTTTTTTATAAAATCCAATTGAGGACTTTCTTACCTTGAGGGTGCAGCAGATATTACATTAACCAGATTGTGCACACTTTCCATGCAAGAACTAAAGGCATATATATATGCACAGTGACTTAATTCTCTCAGGAAATTAAGCGGGGGCTTTCTAGATTCCTCCCACCATAGACATCATGATCAAGCTCAGCTAATTGAGACCTTGTGGGGAAAAGGGTGTTCCTTAGCAAGGCCTTATTTTTCCAGAAGCAATATGGGAGTGCTGCTGTCTAGCGTAGGAAGTCTGTGCAGATTATTAAGGCAGCAATAGTCACGTGGAGAGAGGGGAACCAGGTTTTAAAAGCTCCTTACTGGCTAGGCTACAGCTTAAGCTCCCAGAGAGACTGCAGCCCCAGAGTGGTGGAACCAAGGAGGAGGAATCCCCCTTCAGTCATCTTCCCCCTCCCCATAGGTACCAGGGAATGGGACAGAAACATCCCCAGTGCTACCTGGTGAGTCTGTCGGCAAAATGGCTTCAGGGCTCTGCAGCCGGGGACAGAGGCTCTCCTTACGCCCAGAACAGAGCTTGTCCTTTATCTGCTGTGGGAAACGGGTATACAGGCTCACTGAAATGCAGCGGAGTGGGGGCATATCTGGGGGCACTGCATATAACATGGGTATGTATTTGATGCATGTGGTGGCAGTGACTGATGGATGGTTTGAGGAGTAGGCAGCAGTGTAGCTGCGCACGAGCGTAAAAATGTGGGTTGTACTGCATGGGCAAACAGTAAGCGTTTACAGGGTACTATGTGATGACAGCACAGGGGAAGTACTTGCAGCACATATGGCACAAAGTGTCAAAAAGAATAGAGAAAATAGTCTTATACGATGTATTTGGAGAAGATGGGGGCACGAAATCACAGAGTAAGCAGAAGAGAACATATAAGCTGCTTGTTCTAAGCATATAGTTGCTCTGAAACCGTACAGCCACTGCTCAAATACTTCACCCAGATGAGGCCTTTAGGATCCAAGTCACAGCTTGGATCTTGGAGCTTGAACCAAGAGCTTTTTGTGAAGGCAGAAAATCTGCAAATTGTCAATAGCTGTCTTAGTAGCATCTTTGTAGTCTGTGGCCTAGAGAGAGGAGGGGAAGATGCCAATGTGCGAGCCTTAACTTCGAGTTGGGATTCTTTTTCCCATTCCAAGTTTGCAGAGGAACCTGGCATTCCTTGCGAACTCCGACTAGCACCTCTTTGTGTATTACCAATTATAATACTGTAAGTCCTAGCAGAGAGGAAGAACCGTAGGCTGTAACACTACTGAGAATCCTCTGCGATCTGACCTATTCTCATTGATGCCAGGCAGAAGGGAAACTATTTAACATCGGGAAAGGGGAGCCAGTTTCTGCCTTTTGTGCTCAAATTTTATTCCCTTAACAGACACTGAATGTAGAGCTCACAGCTGTAACAGGAAGAGACCCTGAAAATCCCTTTCTGCTGCTGTATTTAGCCAACTTTTGGCACCAATCACTGTTGTTCTGCCAGCTAAATTCTTTGCTCGTTTTACACGTAAAAGACTCAGGTCCCGTTGCTCGTTTTACACGTAAAAGACTCAGGTCCCATTTGGAATAGCAGCAAACAGTTAATGTCCTGCAAATACCTCAACCTGACAACCGAATCCTACCAGCCCCACGCTTGCCTGGAAAGAAAAAACCAGGCATCCACTAACCCTGGCGTAGGAGTATTAGCAGTGTCCAGTTCTGCCATTCAACCTGCACCCCACCAGGTTCTGATGTCAAAAGCCAAATTCTACTGTTCAACTAAAGCCACGCTAGCAAAGAGGGGAAAGCCGCCTCCGTGCTGCAGCTCAGCCGGGAAGGAAGGGGGCAATCCCGATCGGCTCTACCTGTTGCCTGCTAACGGTGCTTTCAGCTCGCCGCCCGGCTATGCGGGAAGGAGCAGCGCCGGGCGCCCCGCAGCCTGCGGCAGGACGAGCCCTAAGTCACCGACTCTAAGGTGACGCCGCCGGCCGCCGAGGTGCAGCGCGGGGCTCCGGCCGGCTCCGCGACCGCTGGCCCGGCCGGCTGCGGGGCGGGAGGCTGCGGGGCGGTGTCCGGGGCAGGGGTGGCGTGCCCCGGTGCTGCGGGACCGGGCAGGGGCGGTGTGCCAGCCCCAGGTGCTGCGGGCCGGGGCGGTGTGGCCCGGTGCTGCGGGCCGGGGCGGTGTGCCAGCCCCGGTGCTGCGGGCCGGGGCCGGGGCGGTGTGCCAGCCCCAGGTGCTGCGGGAGGCTCCGAGCCCGGCTGCCGGCCGCTCCCCCGCGGAGGAAGCCTGGCTCCCCGGGGGCACCCCCGCCGCGGTCCCCCCTCTCCCGCCTCATTTGCATGGCTCTTATTACGGCCGTGCCTCGCTCCTGCCGCGCTGACACCGGCGGGCTGGAGCGCGGAGTCGCCTCCAGCGGGAAGTGCACTTCCGTTATCTGCGCTCCCACACCCCGCCTCGCCCGCTCCCCCTCCTCAGCTCGCTCTCTCTGGATGTTTAAGGCAAGGATGAACAAACAGATCCAGCCCGACCGCAAAGTGTCGGTGGTGGCCCCCTTGCCGGACCGCGCCGGGCCGCCTCCCCCGAGGAAGGACGTGGAGCTGATCCTGGTGAAGGAGCACAACGGGGTGCAGTACACCAGCAGCAGCCTCCTGCCCGCCGCCCCCGCGCCGCGCTACGGCGCCCAGGACAGGGAGACCTGGGGCAAGAAGATCGACTTCCTCCTCTCCGTCATCGGCTTCGCCGTGGACCTGGCCAACGTCTGGCGATTTCCATACCTCTGCTACAAAAATGGAGGGGGTAAGAGCACCGCTTGCGAGGTCCTTTTCCCCAGACCCGCGCCGCGCCGCAAGGGCGGCATCCCCTTCCCCCCGGAGTTTCGGGGGAAAGCCAAGAGGGAGGTCGGCCGCGCCGTGCCCGGGAGCGGTGCCGGATGGCGAGCGGAGCGGCGGCCCCGCCGCCCTGCCCCAGCGCTGCCCCGCGGCGCCCGCCGGCACCGCGCGTCCCGGCCGCGGGGCACCGGCGCGGCTGCGGGCCCCGGGGGCGCACGGCCGCCGCTCCCCGCCGCGCCGCCCCGGTCCCGCACGGGAAGCACCGCCCGCACAGCCCGCGGAGTTCAACTTAGTTTTGAGCACAGGCGTGTTTGCTTTCTGCTGCCTCTTCAGCCTGCTTAGCGCTTTTTTCGTTCGCGAAAAATAGCATCGAGAGCGGAAAACCCCAACAAACAACCCGAGCAAAAAACACTTGAGCAGAAAAACGGCACCTAGAAAAGTTAGCGGCGGACCGCTGGAAGGTGTCTTGGGGCAGTTTTAACGTGAGATCAGGATTTGTGCCCTCCGTTCTGCAGTCTGGGCGTTCTCCCCCCCTCCGAAGTAGGCAGGAGACTCGTTACAAACAAAACCTCACCTCCCGCACAGTTTGGCAATGACAGCAACAACAACAAAAATTACACACAATAACTACAGTTAGCTCAGATTGTCTGGCACGTCTTCAGTAGACCTTAACTCCATCATCTCCTTTCATCTCCCTGAAATACGCTGTGTTGTCAGTGATGACTCCACGCTGTGATGGAGTAACACCATCTGCAAGCCGGGCAGGTGCCTGGGGTGCTTTCACATCACACAGAGGAGGCGCAGAGCCTGCCAAGCAGATGGAGAGCTGCTGAGTGAGTGGCGAACGGCACGGATAGAGCAACTAGATAGGCAAGCATGTTCTGTAAGATAGTTATGTATGTCTCGATAGTGTGGTTGCCTGGTGATAAAGGCTAGTGGTTCACACTTGTAGTATGAAATAACTTGCTTCCTGTGAAAACAGGAATTGCAGGGTGGGAAAATCCCTAGCCATTAACATGGAATTACAGCCAATTGGAACTTGATAGGATACTAGAAAGGGCTGCTACTGAAACATTTGGTCTAGTTTGGTACCTCCACAACTTCGGGAGTCAGAAAATCTGTTTGCCCACCACCCAAACAGGCTGAAGAAAGTAGTTAGTACTAAAAATTAATCTCCATCCTTATTTCACTATGTCCAAAAGTAATTCTAGCAATTCACACTACAACAACACAATGCGTTATAGGCACAGCAGGCTTCCACAGTGGCAGGTGCAGGTGTAGCAGCGGCAGCATTCATACCACTCAGTGCATATGCACCACTGGTAGTTTCTATGTCATTGGGCAGTTTTTAGAAAAAGAGATATATCCCCCTGTCTCACATTGCACAAAGTGACACCCAAGTGCTTGAACTCTTTTCCATCGTATTTTGGGTCAATTTCTTAACCTGCTTCCTTTATAATTTGCTGCTAGCTTAAGCACGGGAGATAACAAACAGTCTGCAACCCTCCTGCATGTTGTTTAGTCTCCATGTGTTATCTTATGTCAGTTAAGCTAGAGAAACCTGGGTCTTCATTAGCATCTTTTAATTCAAATACTTTCAAATTGCAGTGGAGAGCAAGTAAACTACTTCACAGCTGCAAGAGGCACCTTTCAGTGAAAAGTTTGCACCAATTCTTCCATACCATCAAAGTAAAATCAGACCTTTACAAGCAAAGGTAGAGAGGCCCTATGTTACCAAAGTCTACAGGATGACTGAGAACTGCTTACTGATATTAAGCACTTCTTTACTCTGCTCTTCAATAGAGAGCAAACCGCAGTATTAAGCATCAGTCAACCCCTAGGATGTCAGTCTTGAACACATACATAATACCACAACATCCTGTACTGGCACTTAAGACTTATTTTACCATATAATGAAAGGTGGAATAATCCTGAAGGTCAAAAACCATAAATAATGGGCTTTTCCTAAGGAGCTCTTGTCACAGAGGACATCAGCTAGATAAGCTGGATGAAGAGTTTGATTGTGGTTGGCTTAATTAAGTTTAATCATATCTAGACACTGAGATTGTTTTTCCTTTTCTGTGTGGTTTGATGGAGTATGCCCATCAGCATATCAGCTAACAGTATTCAGTCACAACAGAATATCCAAGACAGACCCTGCACTGAGAAGCAAGGAATGGAAATATAGCCAGGGACTGGTTAACAGGTCTATTCCTTCTCTTTACAACAATTGTCTCTATGGTATCTTAAAAATTTTCTATCCATTGCTTCCCATGTTGGACAAGTGTATCAATTTCATTTAACAGAAACTCCTGTAAGAGATTCAGGCTCTAAAAGTAGTTTACTGAGTTTCAAGCCATCTCAGTCCCTTCTTTTTATCAAACTGGTTTGGGAAGCTTGTTTGCTTCATGGGTAAATTTTCATACAAGACCAAAGAACATGAGCAATGGGATATTGTTAGATTTTGTTGATATCTTTCCAGTCCTGAATCAAAGATATTCAGAAACTTCCCCCCCCCCCCCCCCCCCCCAGCACACTCCTACTGCAGGAGAGAACGTTTCTAGCACTAGCACAAGTTTTACTGCCTCAAAAAAATAATCCAAAGGGTTTCATATAACTGCTGGCCTATGTATCTCCATAAAGAAAATGTAATAAAAATCAAGGTACTAACAGACATGGAGAAAATTTGATTTCATTATCCTAGTAGTTTAGCTGGACTACCAAGCAAGCTAAAGAGACAAAATCAGTTGGCGTTTCTATGCTTGTATATAGCACGTTCAGACTTGCTCATTAAAAGAAGTTTTACAGGATGCTCATAATAGGATTCCAGTTTGACTTTTTATATTTATAAGGAGCTACTAGATAAAGGAAAAAAAAAAACCAAAACAGATTAAAGTTGAATGGAATGGCATGTATTAAGTAAATCAGTGGAAGGAAAAAGGTTTCCTTTTTCTCCCTCAGTTTCTCTTTATTCTGAAAGCCTCAGCAATTACTCAGCCTCAGCCATTCAGCTAAAGCTGACTTTAAAGATAATCAAACGTGGGTTATGAACTTGTATCAGAACTTCAACAGATTGATAGAAAATAGGCAGTGAAAACGAAACACATTGCAATTCCAGAAGCCCTAAGTCACTAAAGTATTTTAACACTTGTTTTCAGTATAGTTCATGCTATCTGACAAAAAGAAATTCTGTTATGCTTCCAAAATCTGCACCCATAAAGGTTCTACTAATGTTCTTAGCTGTTGAACAACAGCATCAAGGACATGGAAGTCATAGAAAATGGCATTCCCCTCTACATCTGAAAAAAGTGATGTGGGGTGACGTGTGGACTGTTACGTCCCTAAGACTGGCTATGATTAATTTAAAATGCCAGCAGACACGCTAAGGGCCTCTCCATGCTTGTAAAAATAGGTGGCTCTCAATAAAGCGTGAGAACTTACAGGAACTCAGAAGGAAAGTATAAATACACACTGTATTCCCTCATTCAAAGTTGAATTTTACAAGGAAATGGATGCACATACACCCCTAGTTTCTTACTAGCCAAATCCTTGAGCTTCTTTGATAAACTCCAGGGAAATCTCCTGATTAAAAAAAAAAAAAAAAAAAAAAAAAGACATGGGCTTTTGGGTTAGATCCTGAAGTTCCACACATACAAAACTCTGATAATCAGTTTACTTAAGTTTTACTTACATGAGGCATACACCACCCAGTGGTAGTTATATAGACTTCTTTACGTTAGGTAACGAGACAACACTGGTGGTGTTAACAAGAAAACCCATTTGTATTTTAACAAGCTCCCAGTAACAAACAGCTAGGGTAAGAAGCATCCAGCAGCACTAAAATGCTGAATGAATAGCCAGAAACATCTGTGTTTTGGGAGTAGCCCGCTGAGAGACCCCAATGGGACTTCTGCACAAAGATAGATGGCAGAATGTAACCCTTCTTTGAACAACTGTGACTTTTGGAAACATTCTTTTGCTATAAAAAAAAATAATCCCCAATCTTTAATAAGATCTAAAAAGCTAGTGTGTTTATTTTTTTGTATCAGTTACCTACTTCCATAGGACTTGCCTGCCTTACAAGGGCAGAGACAGATTCACTGGTTGTATTACAGTATGAAACAGGCCACAGAAAACTTTCAGAACAGTTTAGTATGAACAGAGTGGATGATATCTTGCCCTCACTGACTTCTTGGAAGCAGGATATGCCCACTCCTTGCTCTAAACTACTTTGTAAGATGACAGGGAGGCTCTGTACAAATGATAAAATTCTGCAAGCTCTCGTTAAGCTGATAAAGCAACACTCCAGAAGGTGGAATTCTCCAACATTACCTTGTTAGTCTGGCTGATCAATAAACACCACAACTTACATGTGTTTGACTGCTGCTCACAGCACAATGGATAAGCACTGTTCACAGCAAATCAAACAAAAAAAATTTTTGTGCAGTCCATTTGTGAGAGTTTCAAGGAGCAGGGTATGTCACTGGAGAAATCATCAGCTACAGTCATTTCTACTGGCTGTTCTCACAAGTGCTATATTCTCATTATAACTCATTTCTGGCAAGAGCCCATTTTTCTTTTTTTAAAAAGAAACTCCCTAGCTGTATGACTCACTCTAAGTGGTCAACATCAATGTACTCAAAACGAGTCTTTATAACACATCCAACCTTTTAAGTGCTCCCCAGTTCTGTAAGAAGCTATGCTGAATTAAAGAATAAGAAGAATATTAAAATCAGACTCTCATCAACTTAGGGAAAGATTTACCCTGATATTTGGATTACATCTAAGATTGTACTGATACCAAATGAAGTTGAGTAATGCCTAGTATGATTAACTGATGTGCTCACAGTGGGGGAGGATGATGCTTAGTTGACAAAGGTATTGCAGTTCATGTACAAGGTACTTTTAGTTAGGTTAGTTTTATAGTTCATTTAATGTTAATTTGGGGGGGGGGGGGTTTCCTGCATAGTCACAGGCAAAATTAATATTTCCCATTGAAATTTTTTGAGAAAGAATTTACCAACATAACGTACTTTTTTTGTGAGCCAAAGTATTTGCAAGGTCAGTCATGTACAGACTACTCATTAGGAAGCGTGTAATTGTTGGATTAGTCGCTGGAGACTTACTGTATCATAAGAATCAGATTAAGCTTTTCATGAATTTACGAATAGCTGCAGATAAATATGTTAACAGTTCTCTAGCTATCAGAATATACACTTTTAATCTCCTCTGAAGCATTATTTTCTTTAAGTGCTTTTAGACCACAGTATTTCTAGAAGAAATTGTGTGCTTCAAAGAACAGTTCACCAACAGTCAGTTTGCTTTAGAACAGAAATATCTTACAGTTTATCCCAGGGCTCCCTTTCCTATTCATACTTCCATAAGCTGTAATGCAGGTCTGAGCAATCTGCAGCACAGGTACCAAAGACAGCACACAAATAATACCAAATACCTGCAGACAAGGCTCGCACAAAGCCAGGAGCCAAGAGCTATCACACATTGAGAACGACACCTTTGAGAATATCGCCTCCCACAGAGCTGTGAGCCTGGCTAGTGCACTGCTTCACCAAAAGCAAGCTGTGATGCTGACCAGCAGCACCTTGCCTGCCCCCTGAGTTTTGCCAAGTGTCTGCCACCAAATTTAATCACTATTTTGAGAAAGAATATAATCTGGCACTTTACACTTCAAAGGAGGATGACCTTTACCTTGTAATATCATGGTTTACATTCCAAAATAGCGTTGATGATGATAGTAATAAATCAACTTTGAAGTAATCTAACTGCAAAGCCTACGCCAAGAGTTTGACTCATCAATCAATCAAAGCTTAGATGCAAATCTAGTGATTTTGGTTTCCTAATAAAGGGGTTTCAATTCCCGTTAGCACATTAAACCAGTGACCTCAGATACATTAAACTGTTATGCTGACCTCCACACTGTGGCCAAGATCTTTGCACTCCTGGGTATCATGTGGCATTGGGGACAATGTTCAGTGTGACAATACCTCCTTCCCCAGAGCTGGATTCAGTGGCCAGCAACAGGTGCTGTCTTCCCTTTCCTATGTGACTTTCTTCATCACTTCTCTTTCCCTTCCTTGATCAGCCACTAATCACCTGGTGCATATAGAGCATTGATTCACCTAGGCTTACCAGCACCGTAGCTCACATGCCAGTTGCCAGTCACTTCTCTGAAATTCCCTGTTCTCCTCTACATGTCTTGTTGGCTCTGCAAAATAAATCTTCAGAACTGCAATGTCTGCAGGGTTAGAAGCCACTATGTCATATATGTATTACATATGAAGTATTACAAATAGTTGATAAGGAATAACTGAACCTTTCTCACCCAAATCTTTCATCAATTCTAAAATTCTAGTTTCTAACTCTGGGGTAAGAGATCATGAAATACTGCATAAGTGGTACTAAATACCTGGCTGAATGGAGAAGTTTTTTGTCCCCGAACAATTCTAGCAATGCTTAGATTGACATTTTTACAAAGGTTCTAGAGGTATGCAAGCATAGAAAGGCTCCAGATAAGTTTTATAGTACTTAGCTTGATGTTACACTTAAAAAGGACCATCCTGTGATTTAGGCAGGGCAAGCATCAAGAACTGATGTAAGGGGTGCTCCAGTCAGTCACCAAAACTGGTTTTCCACCTTTGCTTTTCCACATTATCAACACAATAAAAAAGCTGGTGTGGACCAAATGAGCTGTTCTGACAAAAGCAAAGATATGCTCTTCTAAGCACACTGAATGAATACACTTTGATTACCACTCAGAAGCACGTGATTCTAAAGTAAGAGGCAGAAAAGACATCAAGTAGTAAACTTTGTTCAGTTGTTTGGAAATTTAAAATCTCTGCTTAGGGTCTTCACCCCCACCCCTTCATTCCTGCATGCCTTTCACAATTCTGTCAGGAAACTGAAGTACTGAAATATCCCTAGAAACCCACTGCAATAGGAAAGATATCACTCCTGAGCACGTAAATTCTGAAAGTTGCATTAGGAAGCCCTCTACATTCTTATTAACACCTACTAAAACAGATACAGGAGTTTCTTACAGTTTGCCTACAGATCTCAGGTTTTGGATACTCATTCAAGCTGAAATAGCAGGCACTTAAGCTTCATCTGTTTCTAGTGTGTTTTCTCACTAACACTTTTTAACCTCTTTATTCAAATCATTGGGAGCAATAGAAAATAGAAAGGCCATATTAGCGTAGCAGCCAACAGCCCTTCTTCACTGAAGAACCCAAAATACCTCTAAGGAGACTGAGACATGGTCTGCACGGTTTGGGGGCACAATATCCCTTTCATGTTTTGGCAAAATATAAAAAAAACCCTGTCTGTTAGTTCAGTGAATATGTGAATAGAGCTCCAGCAGTCTAAAGATGTTATTTTGAGACAGGTACTTTCCTCCACACACACTGATATGAAACAGAATGCTAATACAACTACTTACACATAAGATCAGAGGGAACATACAGCTCTAGTGAGTGTTTAGATATGCTGTGAGGGAACTGATGATTAAAATCAGTTCACAAATTACTGAGCCTCTTGCTGTGAATTGAAATGGAAACAAATCGTTTAAAGAATTTCGAGCAGTTCTGAGAAGCAACATCCAATAGCTTATGCCTTAATTTTTGCTATGTCTAATGGTAGGCACATCAGCTACTCTCAGTTCTAAAGCCTTTGTCCCAGGTTAACCAATTGATTAAATAGCTAAGAACTGTAATACGGCTCTCTAACACCAGTTTGCACTGCAAACTCCATAGGATTTACATACTTTGTAATTATTAGATTGTGGTACCTAACTGCTCTCAACACTGTTACAAAATAATAAAACATAACCAAATAAATTCCATAGTTTGAGATATATCAGAATATTGTAATTCAGGTGGCAGGAGACTAATTTAAATGGAGTGTCTTTGTAATACAGTTCTAGATCTTTCAGTACTACCTTGATGTTAGTACTTTCCATTCTCTCTGTATGAATCCTTCATATAGAATATACAAAATCATGATAAGGGATTTCGGGGAATCTTGCAACTGACTCTTCTTGACTTGAAACATGACAACGAGAAATTATTATCATCATCATCGTTATTAGTAAGGTTGAAATAAACTGTATTCAGGACAATTCCACTGCCCCAATCCAGTTTCAATGAAGAGTATTTAAAGATTCCAGGAATATCACACTGATTATAAATCTTCAATTTCACTTCCTCAGGGCATTTGGAGACAAAGGATTCATGTTGGTAGCCTATTACCCATGTCTTGACAACATACAATTCCTTCCTCCAACTATAACTCCTTAATTTTCCCCTTTCCTTCTCCCTGCCTCCAAGTTTCCAGCCTTTCATGGCAAGATTTCATCCTGATTGTGTAGGTCTCACGCACCGGTGCCATGTCAGAATAGTTTCAAATGGAAGGCTTTACTGACACTCACAGCTTGACTTCCTAAAGATGGATGTCTGAATCCTTCAGGAAATCAGCACTAAAAGTGCCTAGACCCCCAGTAATGCTGAATAATCCCTGTTCTCATGGAAATTCTGGAAAGTTAACTGTAGTATGGTTCACCATCTTAACTTCTGTGTAGATTCCATATACTTAATTTTAGCCATACAGATTTTCAAACTAATCCATAAAGAAGGGTGAAGGAGGTGGAAGGAATGGAAGGGAAACAGTTAAGTTCCTTGCTTTCTGACATATTATTCTTCATGAAGAGCATAGGAAAGAACATCTAAACTACTTATCAAAGCTATCCTTTGTTTTATTTCACTCTTCCTTCTCCTTTCCCCTATTCTCTATTTATACAAGTTTTGCAATCTCTCTCCTGAAGCATGACAAAGGTGACAGCACAGTACGCCACTCTGAGAACTAGGGTCTATCATTCAGAAACAGAAACTGTCAGCAGGGAGGTCTGGGTACATAAGCCACATGTTTCTTTACACTCATATTCATCCAAAGCACACTACCAACTTTCCAGTGCACAGAAATCTATGGTAATGTATTACTAAACAAAACTTGGACAGGATTGGGCAGGCAGTTGCCTTTGCCAGTCCATAAACGTTTTTTATGACTAGCGTTTTGATTGCTGGTATGCAGTAAGACAAGCTGCCCTTATTATACAATAAGCCTTTTTATAGAAGATGGTAATTTTTCCAGTGCTCCTACTCTTTAAGGCTTTATGAACACAACCACTCACTTCCAAAAGCACAAGTGATTGCTCTTAATATAGGTATTAACTGGTTGCTATTGTTTGGCTATTACTATTGTTTAAGAATATACACTAATGTAAATGTCCAAAATAGGATCCAACACTCCCAGACCAGTGGTGTTAAGACTACAAAAAGCCTTTCTTGGACTGCTTTGTTAAAAACTGCTTCCTTAGAACAAACCCAGTATCAGAAGAGCAGTACCTGTTTGATCCCACCCCACTGAAATACACAAGAGCTGTGATTTCAACAGCAGAAGAATATTACTCTTTTACAGTCTTTATTTCAGGGCTGGAGAAAAATATTGGATGATTTCCAAGCAGCACAGTTAGTGACAGAGTGAGTAAAAAGCCATGTCTCGCTACAGCACTTGTTAGTTTGAGAAACAGCTTTTGTGGCATTGATGTACAGGAAGGATTGTGGCCTGGTAATTGCATAGCATTCAGCTGTACTGAAGACTGCAGAACTGGAGGAAGCCACTGATTTTCTGGCCCATCAGCAGCATGGAAGAATGCACCCTATGTGACTGCCTCCCTGATCATGCAAACAAGCTGTTACCATGGGCCTAGTGTATGTACTGAAAAAAGCAGCTGAGTATTGTGTATCTTATTTTTTGCTAGCTATTTATAATTTATTCAGCAGCTTCTGAACTAGGTGTACTGAACAGCACTCTTCACTGATTTTTTATTTTTCGTCCTTTTTCTCTTCTGTAATCGCACAACTTGCAATGTCTACCCTGAAGCATGCCAAAGGTGACAACACATTACTTGCCCTTAAGATCCGTATCTCGAGGAAAAGTATGATACTGATTCCAGCCAAAGTCCAGCTTAAATAAAAAAAAGGGGGAGAGGCTGGACACACCACTCAGAGTAACAGAAAACTTTTTTCAGACCACAAGGTGGAGCAATAGAACCTTATAGAGCTTAGTAAATCCTAACCTGATAATTAATGTAACGGCAACCTACTGCATTTATAGAAAAAAAGAATTACAGGAGGACCTCACAGGGTGGCTCATGACTTTCAAATATAGAGTTACCCAGTAAAAGCAAGGATTGCTCCCAAGCAAACCCTTATTGGATTCCCTAATTAATTTAATTTATTAGGACATTACAGGAGTGGCAGCTTTTAGTTATGCCTAATTCACATCAAGGAGCTCACTTGTCAGCATGGCCACAATGACAGCAAGGAGATAGTCCACTGATAACAAGATGTTACCCCCTGAACATACCATTTTTAAAATGAGTGCAACATTAAAATGGAGACACAGTTCCTTCCCCCCAAGGAATGATACAGGAGAAAATAATTTCTCACATACTAAGTCTGAGATGTTGTTCTCTGCAGTCCCTCCAAAAGATTTACCTTTGGAAAACAAACAAGCACCACACAAACTTTCACTACCATTCTACAAGACAGCCATGTGGTTTCGTTTTTTTCTTCTTCAATGTTAAAGTAACCTGCCTTCCAGCAGGTCTCAGCACCTTGCCTTTTTGGCAGAAGCATCATTATTTCACAACACCAGTAACAGAAAGCAAAGGGTTTCAGTGAGCAAGAACAATTAAGTATATGTGACTTACTATGATACTTGAAAGTGTTATCAAAGCCAAGTGTTATCAAAACATCAAGTTCACAACTTAGAAGCTACTCAAAAGTATCTTTGCTAAATGACTCTTCATCAGCCTGCAGGACTATCTGATGTCCAACAAGACTGATGCTGGAAGCAAGCTCAAAAGCTCATGCCCCCAACTGATGGGTGATTATAGCTGTCCATAGGCATCTTATAAAATTTATCACAAAACTATGGAATAGTTGTGCCGTGCAGTGCTTTTGTCTCCTCTCTAAAGAGAAATGCAGATGTGTCAATGAGATCATAAGGCAGATGTTGGAGAGACCGGAGACACTCCGGGATTTTGTTTTGGGGATGAGTTTGATCATCTGCTCTTTTTCTGCAGTTTGTTTCTCATTTATGTATAGCTCTACTGCCTTAGTTAAAATCAATAGATTCATAAACCACAAGGGAGAAATCCTGACCCAGCTGAAGTCAATGGGTGGTTTTTTTCCATTGACGTCACCAGAGCCAGGATTTCAACCCAAATAACAGACGCCTCTCTCTTAAAGACTCCTAAGTAGACAGAATTTCCAGACTAAGAATTATGTGAGAAGAAAAACAGAGTAAAGTAATAAAAAAACTGTTCAGACTAAACTGATATAGAAGACTTCCACTGACTAATATCAGCGCAATTGCTCAGTACTTTTCTTAATAAGCAAAATGTCAGGACTTACATAGATGATGGCCATTATTACACAAAATGAATTTACTCTGTGAGAGTTAGACTATGACCTCGGCATTCTCCTATGTAGGGCTCAAGCAATAAATTAAAAAAAAAAAGTACTATTTTAAGAAGTGCATTTTACTCTCTGTTTCAGAGACAAATGATTAGGCAAGAATCCCTTTCTAGCCCTCCAGGCTAAAGAGAAAAGCTGGGAAAATCCAAAGCAAGTACAAGACTAAAAGGCAGCAGACAGAAAAGAGGATTAGACTAGAAGATCTTACTTTTTAAGACATTTAAAATTATTCTCGGGCCTAACCCATATTTTTTTAACTTTTGAAATTAGTAGTTGTAGGAATATAGCTGGCATCAGTTACTTTCTCTCCCTTGACTCTTCCCTAAAAGAAAGTGACAGAGAACAGTTACCAGGCTATTCCTAAATTGCAGGTTAATCCTTCACTGATGCACACAGAGGCTGATGACAAAACCACTGTCTCTAATCCCAAATTAAGAGATTTTAAAATCTTCAAGATCACCTACATTTTCCCTTCTAAATACTGCTTTACAGTCACAAGGTATTATGTGTTTAAAAGCTGTTTAAAAATGGGGGAGGGGGGGGGAATGCTCTGTAATAAGTTGAAAAGACCAAGCTCAGTCACACAGATATCATAAGGTCTGAGTAATCAGTGAACAAAATTGCCCTGCAATCTGCTAGCAAAAGTTTGCACCGTGCTGAAACAAGAAGGATTTTGCGTCAAACTGTTAATAGGCCTCTGCCTCATCTTGGCAGTGAGCTATGATGAGCCCTGAGGTCATTTTCACATTCTTCTATGGCATTTCAAGCTAGGAGGCCCTGTGCAGAATGGCAGTGATGAAGTATGTACTGGACAGCTTGGACTGAGGGGAAAATTTACTTCATTGCTTGAAGCCTATTAAGAAAATAATCCACTAAATGAGAACAAACATAAAGCTCAGGTTTCAAACTCAAATAAAAACTTTTGTGTGATTAATTCCCACAGAAGAGGGAGAGGAGCTAGACACAAAATGAAGGAAGGGTGTTGCTGGCCTGTACAGCTAGACTGATGCAGCACTGTTGTGGTTTCATACTGGTCTAGGTGAGACTCAGTTTACCCTTTGGAGCAAGAAAACATCAAGAGAAGTAGTTCTTACAGCCCTCCTGTTGCAGGGACGCTACTGAAAAGTTTTGCTTCTTGCCCACAATGCCCGAATTCTCAGAGACCCCACCCGATGGCTCTGCATTGTATACAGAATATTACCAGCACTACCCAAGGCCAAATACACATTTTTTTTCCAAATGGAAAGGTTTTCTGTGAAGAATGCTGTGACATTTTTTGTGATATTCTTGTGTTCAGTGTTAGTAGAAAAATACAAACTAAAGAAGCCACAGCTATTTGGAAGCTACCCTTACCCAGACCCTCCAAAACTGTAGCACATTCCAATAGCAACTATAATCTCTGATAAGAATACAGTGTTTTGCATTGTTCTAGGCAATTATGCAGTAGTAGCCATCACTGTAACAGTAAATTTGCCAAAATTTTTGCTATCAGCATCACACACAGCAATTAACGTTTACAAATAAATTAAAATGATGCAACATTTGTCTTATAAAAGAAAATATTTTTTATGGCTAGATAGCATACTATGCATTTTAAAATATGTGTGAAATCACTACTTTGTAGTTTATATAGCATGTCTAAGAGATATAGATGTACCAGAAAACTGTACATTAAGAATACTTCCCAGTAGTGTTGACAGAAAACACAGGTGGGTTTTAATAAAACATGGAGAATGGCTTTATAGTATATGTAACTGTTTGCCTTCTACTCAAAAGCCTCATATAAACATGCATTATATGTAGTTTACAGGATAGTTATTCTTCTTCCTTCAGTGGCATCCAAAGAGCATTCATCCTCAAGGCTTCATTTATAATGACTGAGACAAAATCTTAGATTTACTAGAATTCTTACAGACAGAAACGTGTAACTGTCTCAGGCTTCTGGGATAGAACATAACCTTTTATTGATAGGAAGAATTTAGAGGATTCTGTTGTGCAAGAGTTTGTAAAGACTAAGATAGTACAGAAAGTATTGCACTATTATAAATAAATCTCTAATAAAGCCATGAAGAAAAAGGAATGTTTTGCTTTGGTCATTGAGTGCAAAAATTGGAGTTACAGCTTAAAATTGGATTAATCACTAAATGGTAAGGCAAGCTTGAAGTGTCCCTCAAAGTGTTTATACTTGATTCTTCTCTAGCAGAATTTCAAGGCATTTACCTCCTATTGGTTTGTACATTAATCCTCTTGAAAGCTGCCTGGCACTTGTCTAGAGCTGATTTAAGATGTCTTAAGCACTTTTTTTTTTTACCCTGGCACAGTTATGAATCTCATGCTGCCTAAAATGGGTACTGTGTCCTCTCCAGAGGGTGCTTAACTTTGGGGCCATTTTTTATTTTGACAACCTGCAAAAGAAAAGCAGTTTTTATGAGAAACGCCCTCCACCCGAGGCTGTGTTGTGAACCAGAGGTTGCACTGTTACACGTACAAAACGAAGCACACTTAATGTGCCTTGTCTCACTGTGTACTTTAGCTACTACTGCGGCTCTAATTTGCTCTGCCAGGGCAGGCTTACTACCTCGTATTAGGCACACAATGCAGGCGGCACAACTAGGAGGTGAGTCTCCCCATGTTTACACCCTGTACAGCGTGCACAGGACAGTGAGCAGCTCCCACAAGGGCAATCCTGAGAGTGTTAGAAAGAGTAGAAAGACCAAAGCAAGGACAAAAACTGCGTAAGCAAGGGGCTGAAATCCAGAGGATTCATTCCAGCCTGTTTTCTAGCAAGGTGGAGGAACATCTCAGGGATATAAACTTGGCATTCCTGAAGCATCAAACACACAGCTCACAAAGTAGGTACCATAACTTCATGTGGGTACAAAAAATGTTTCATATAACTCTTCAACCTGCCAGTACACAAACCTGCTACACCAAGAAACACCTGTAAGGTGGGAATTTTAGACAGAAAAGCAGGAATCATTATTACACTGTAATTCATCATTTTAGTTCACTCAGTCTCTTCAGATTATAAAAAGAAGGCTGCAACACTTGATTGCAGCACTTAAGCATCTTCACAGGAGGAGAACAGAAAGTATTGCAGGGCATTTTAATTTATCAGGGAAAGCACTGCCACAATCAAAAGTCAGATATATTAAAATCAGAAATAATGACTTTTTTAATTTTTTTTTTTTAACACCAAAGTTATTAAACTATGAAACAAGCCACACAAAAAAAAGAAGCAATGCATCTGCCTGATATCTTCAAGTCAGGATTGTATGTTCTTCTGTCTGAAACTGGTTTATGTTAGGAAGTTAGATCAAAGTATCTAACAAACCATTCTGGCATCAAAATCAGATGGATCCATGAATTTGGAAAACATTAATTTTACTTTACAACTAAGACAAAACAAACACATATGAACACAAAAGTTTTCTAAGAAGGGAGAGAAAACTATGACTAACAGTCTGTACCTGAACTGAAGTAAAACTGTAGTTCCCCGAATCTCCCTGGCACCAACCAAGGAGTTCCCTACATTTAAGAGACAGCTAAAGGTGATGAAGTAGTATTTCCTTTCATATTCATGACTATATTCTGCACCTCACAGAAAAACAGGTTTTCAGTACACACATTTCAAGGAAAACTTATCACATGAGGTTAGCTTATTATGGATTTTCCAGTGCTGGATTCCAGCAAAACCTGCTTATCTTGATCCACAAGCTCACAGCAAATAGTTTCTGATGTCTTCATTCAAAAATATTTTTAGCCATAGATGTTCTCCCACCAATAAATCAGGGTACATTTTGACAGACACTTCATTTTGCACATCTCAAGTACAGCCTACACCTTCCATGGGTGGTTTTGTTTATATGCAATTGCAGGTGAATATATCCCTGTGTCACCCCTAATAATTGCAAGGTTGGGGAAAAAACATGAATAGAACACTCCTATTAATAAAATGATAGGATAATATTTTTTCCTCTTAATTTATCATCTCTAAGCTTCCAGTCGTGTCTGTTGTGAAGCAGCAGTGTTCTCCAGCTAGGCATATGCACGCTGACCCAGCAGTCAAGTACTACCCACTTCCCCTGACCAGCACCTTCTGAGCAGCTTATGAATTAGAAAGTTTTCTGTTTTGTCCCCAACAGTGTTAGCTGTTCCAGGAAAGGATACTACCACTCAAAAACCCCTGTCTTATTGAACAGTAGTAATAGGGATTTCATAAACCACATAGCAGAACAGTCTACAAGCTGGCTCCACATTCCAGCTAACTTCCTCTCTCATTCCTTGTTTAAACCAGCCAGGTAGTTGGAAAAAGGCATAAAATCAACAAGATGGATTTGGGCAGGAAGGTTAGTAGCTAGACTTTCACATCGTTACAAACTCCAGGTTATTTACTCTACCAAACTATTCTCAAAACTCACCTTGATGCCAGTTCATTTATTTAGAAACAAAAGGGCCAGCTCCAATAGTACCTCTGCTATAAGGAGGCACAATGTAAAACCAAAAGCTATCACTGCAACCTTGTAAAGCAGATTTTTTGACTTTCTATGGTCACACTCCTGGCAGAAGATTGTAATGGCTTCATTTCCTAAGCTGGCAGCAATGAGTGTTGTGAAGGTCTGCAGCAAAGGTCAGCAGCAGGCACCTGCCACAAGGCTCCAGAGCTCCCACTGCCACACCTTGGACCAACCTGATTTGATCTCTCAAACCCACCATGTCTCTTTCTTTACTGCTTAATTTCCTATCAGGCAACACAGGCCAGGATTTTGTTCTTGTATGTTCCTCTGATTATCTTTAAACTACACACTGTTGTAAATGTGATCATTTCATTAATTTATGTAAATAGGACCTTAGCCAATGACTTGGGTGTTATTTATGAATGAATCATGCTGCTCTGAGTGGCTGGGTACATTTAACTCTCATTAATCTGTTCAAAATAGCTACTAATGGGTTTCTTTAGCTCATTACTCTTGTAACAAAAAGCCAAAGAGATGACTGGGTTTGCACAGAAGGGCTTGAGTAACCTTTTCTGTTACAACCCAGTGACCAGTTTATAAATTCACTGCACTTAAGTGATTTCAAGGCGCTAGCAGGTTAACAGCTCAAAACAAAAAATGCAAGCTTCAGCTGGCATCAGCCCATGAACAGCATTGAACCATTTCTGGAAACTATTTGTTTTCACTTCCTTTTGAGTGAAAGGAACACTATTAAAATTGGAATTCTGGAAAAACTGAAAGCTCTGAGCCCAAATTGAGATTAGAAATATAAATAGGTTCAAATCTAGCAACAGTTTGTCAGAGGGAATCGCTAAATAAAAGGGCTTCAAAAGAAACCATGGTATAGCTCCATTTGGTTTATGATTCAAAAATACTTTCCATGAAAAAGGTTGCATACTTAGAAGATTTTATTGCATACTTGGAGGATTTTATATGCACAAAGTGCTGCTGAAGTTTTTATAGTATGTCATGCAATCTGTTTTGCAGAAAAATGTTATTTTTGACCACTATAATCTATCGCTGGCTGGGCTCAACATCATCATACAGCTGCTGTTAAAATCATCATCTTGGCTTTGACACTGAAGTTATATCATGCTCCTTTCTATCTCAGACTTCTCTTTGCTGTACCATGCAAACCCTTATTGCTTTTAACCTCAGGTCAGTAAAGGTTGACCCTTCCATCCCTTCTTCGCAGGGGTCAGCAGTAGGCCTAAACTCACCTCCTTCAGAGGTGCCCTCAGTGGCTGTGCAAGCCAGCTGGTGGCTAGTAGGCTGAAGAGCCAGAACTAGCATTCACGTACTAAGAAATGCTTGCCTTGCCCGTTACCTAGTTTTTCTACCTGTGGTGATCCTGTACAATCTAGATTTCATGGTCTCTGCATTGGGGACTTCCTTTTTCATTCACAAAACTCTGCACAGATTAGTTTCCACCCATTTTCCTCATTGTCTGAACGAACTTACTGCATTCTATCAACTGTTTGCTGATATAGTTTGAGGTACTGTTTATTCAGGATGAAAAAAAAAAAAAAAGCAGTGTTGTTATCAGATAGAGAGATTAGCTTTAATTCAATTCACCAATTGGGAGATCTTTGCTTTTAGACTCTTTTCCTGCACAAATACTGGAAACAGTCCTACCTGAAAATATACTGCAATACTTGCTCAAAGATTCTTGTTTTAGCAGACATCCCTGCCAGTTAACATTTTGACTAGAATAACCATGGTAACAAATGCAGAAGGCTAACGAGCACAAATAGTTCAAAGTTGTTTCAGTTACCCCCTGTCCTGGCCTGCTTCTTGTGTATGCGTCAACAAATCCTTTCAGGATAACAGCAGCTGTTTAAATGATCTTTTTTCAGTCATTAGTAAATTAATGCTTCTTTCTTTCTGGTATTTAAAAGCAAGATGAGACGACCTAATAGGATTGAGAGGAGTATTTAGAGCTGTATCTCTCTTTGCTTCCCGCCCCCCAGGATGCTGTGGATGCTGAAGAACACAGGGAGGAGACACTCTTTGCATGGATTCTGTTACACGAAAATTAAGAAGTTGTTTTGGCACTGAACACGGGAATGCAAATACTCGCTTGCATTTTGTTCTTCATTAATTAAATGTAATAGTGTTTCATTTTTCTAAAGTAAGTTTCCACTGTAGTTTCACACAGATGGTTCTTGTAGATGCTGAGGGCTTGACCTAATCTAGTTTTGCAAAAGACACAAAGCTGTCTTAACTCCATGTATACACTGGTACCTTAAGTAATGTATATAGATGTCATGAAATCTGCCAACAGAGAGATGCAGCAATTCACAATAGTCCAAGGCCAACCCGTGGCTTTTGAGCTGCACATGACTCAGTAGCAAGTCAAGTACGGCTCTTATGCCAGGGCTGTACTACAGATGTTAATTACTTCAGATTTTTAGCTCTAAAGGGAAATTAGGAGCCATTAGGGATTGCTGAAACCAGGATTGCCTTATGGGATGCAGCTGTGTGCTCAACCCCATCCCATCACACAGTGGGGGAGTGGAATCCTCTCGAGTGCTATCAGTATGTTACTGCCAATGCAGCAATCCCACAGACTGCATTCCCTCAGCTCTCTGAGGTAGGTAGACCTTGGCAAGTCTGGCTGAAGCATTAGCCAAAGTGCGTGCTCCCGAAATGCTCAGCTGTCTGGGCTGTACAGATCTGACTGGCCTCTTGTATTTGTGCAATTAAAGCACAGCACTTTCTGTGGCCGGTGGCACAGGCTGGAGTGACACAGCTGGCACTGTGTCACTCTTCCTAACGTTTTGACTTCATAGACCAGGCAGGCATTAAGAGCGAGGCTGCTCCTTCAGAGAAGTCTGGCAGGATGCTTGCATTCGTACCAGTGGACCTAAAGCACGAGGCCCACCAGGATGCCGGTTTGCCTCCTCCCTGGCCCACAGGCAGCTCACACTTGCAGGACAGTATGAAGTCTCCTTCCAAACAATACCTCTTGTTCGTAAGATACTGCACACAAACCAGTCCTATGATGGAGCCAGTGTACAATCACAGAGTGAAACTGGTCACATATGCTGTCTACAAATTGTGTACCATTCTAGTCTGCAGCAATTTGAATGATACTTTGACCATCATTATTTTCCTTTGAAGGGCCCATGATCTTAGAAAGGGTTCAGTGAACACCATGAAGTTTGATTCTGGATATAGCTAGGAAGAGAAGAGTAAATATCAAGACATTTACAAAATACCTGACTTCCTGGTATTTTTTACTTAAATCAGAAGCTGTTAAACAAAAAGTTTCCAGAAGTCTCCAAAACATTAAGTCAACTTAATGTGACTAAGCAGCCTTACTTTGATATTTATCTCAATTTCAAAATACTTCAATCATTTAGTTACCTGAAAAGTAACCCAGCTATGGAACCCTGCCATACTGTGTAACTGCTCTTTGTTGAAAATTACACCACACTTTATTAATCCCTTGCGGGGGCAGGGCGGGGGAAGAAAAAAAAGAAAGAAACCTCCTTTAAATGACTCGCCGCCAAGTAGATGATGCTTAAGCAAGTATGCCTAAGTACAGTACACTTCACAGTTCGTCATTGTATTAGTCATACTTTAAAACCACGTATTTTAAACTAGCATTTAATATGTATGTCCACTACACATCTCCAGGATAACTTTCGCAAACACAGATTTCCCTATTCAGTTTGTGGCATCATTTTTTCCCCAGTCTCTTGAAATTAAATTTATTCGAACAGTACTCTGTGCAGACGCCATACATCCCAAATATAAGCTTGGTTTGTGAGTCAGCTCCACACACTGTAATACTATCGAAGCAAGGCAAGGATGGCACTTCAAAGGCTGTCACTTACAAGAACCCTGACAGTAAAAGCACCTAAAATAATTTTTCTAGATACTAGATATAGTGAAAGCAATATGTAGTATCCTAGACTGACTTAGCTGAGTATGTTTCAACATTTAACAGAGCTCCAAACTTCAGTGTATCAAGGATTTGTTGAGTACAAGTATTTTTTTCTCTACAATACTCAAACATATGACAGCTCAACATGACAATCGCAGAAAGCAGCTCATGAACACCACTGAAATATTATTAAAACACGTATCACTGGCACTGTAGTTGCATTCAGAGGTTGCATATAAACATCATGAATAAGATGACACTTGCCCCCAAAGTGATACAACCAATATATTTCAGCTTTTAGGATACATTCTCAAAGCTTTAAGCTATTCTTTCTGTTATATACCTTGTCTCTGTTTCATCGCAAGAGTTAAAACTTTCAAATGCCCTTATTATGTAACAGTATGTTACTTTTTGAAGTAGATTTGTGGTATAACTAAAAGAACAGAGTTTGGTTTTCCATTCTTATTCTCAAAACTCCCTCTCTGAACCATCATGCTAGGCAGCTTACACTAGTAATACCTGTGAAAAGCAAACATGAAAGGTAAAGGAGCAACAACTATTCACTTTTAAAGGTGTGACAGTAGTTTCAGAAGTACTTTTAAAATACGCAATTCATGCTGCTTACTGACATGTTTTAGATAGTGTCATGCTTTAGTACTTTTACAGACTACACATACCTTCTGTAAGTTTATATATTTAGAAGCAATGCAAGTTTTTAATGGTTTGCAAAAGTTCCTACTTGCTATCGGGAGAAATAGCTGCTGCTGTTGGGCTTCTGTTGTTTTGCTTTGGTTTTTTGCTGAACAATTTACCTATGTTTTTTACAATGTAGTTTCTTTTTCATATTAACTCCTAAAGACAGCAGTTAGTAATTCAGGATATATAGTTACTCTGCCAGCTCCTTATTTATCAAAACAATCTAATAATTCTTTTTATACAAATTTTGCATTAATTGAACTGTTCTGGACCAAGCAAGCTATACAATAAAATAAAAGCTACACTTTACAGGTACCGCAAAGCAGAGGACTGACAGGTTACCCAATTATTAAACATGGCATCAAGTCTAATTTTTTATAGTATATGTAGCCATGTGCTGGGGGAGTCTTCTTTCTGTGACCTGGATCATATAAAATAACTAAGAAATTTTCAGATAGTTTCTACATTAGAAGATCCTTTTGTGTTTGACTTGGTAATACTTTTTATCATAGTAGCACTGACACATCAGGATTTTTCCACAGGTGACAGTTTCTGTGGTATGAACACCCTAGTGAATCCTCAACTAAGTTATGTTACAAATTGCAGGAAGGTGCCAGCAGCCCTGGCACTGTCCTGCTGCGATGTAGAGATGCTGTGCTTGGGCCCAGCAGTAAAACCCAGCACCTGCTCCACAGGAATGGCAAATCACTAAGCTGGAAAGGGGTGTGTTGTCTAACACATTTCATAAAAATAAGGGAATTTATTATAGTAAAAACCAAAATATGCTATGGAAGCCTAAATTCCATATGACTGACCAGTAGTGATTAATTTTCAAGCCAGAGGTTCCTGCAGACACCTTATACAGTATGATTTAAACTGTATTTACAGGAACTCTTACGACATTATTTTCCCTCTGCTGCTGGCCTCCATGGTCCCTTTTGAATGTACTACACTAAAAAAATTTAACAAAACTTTTCATAATCCCTTTTAGGTCTGCAAGTGTGCTTGGCATCATTTCTTCTTCAGTTAGGGATTAATTTTCACGGACACATTTCCTTAAACTTGAAGGCAAGAAGCGCAAGGGAAACAAGGAAATAGGAAGCATGGTCTACAGCTTTTTTCAGGGGTTCTGTCTCTGAGACCTTAAAAAATACAGGAAAGGGACAAGAGAATGTGGGTTCTTCTTTCCTGATATTTTCTTACTGCTTCCCAAGGCAGTGACTTTGTCTTTAGCCAGTAAAAGTAAGCAATAGAGAAAGCAAAATGTAACCATAACACAAACTATGATGTCTAATTATTCTCTTTCTAGGTGCTTTTCTTATTCCATATATCCTCTTCTTAATCATTGCTGGAATGCCCCTGTTCTATATGGAATTAGCACTGGGACAGTATAACCGAGAAGGGGCTGCCACTGTGTGGAAAATCTGTCCAGTTTTCAAAGGTAAGTGTCCCTCTGCTCACTTGAATAGCACTGTCAGGGTGCCACACACTTGTGATCACAAAGTAAAGGTCTCTGGTCTTTCCACTGCCAGCATGGTATTTGCTGACCTTTCCCCAGCCCTTGAAGTCAGAAGTCTTTTTGTTACCACAGGTGGAGCACAAAATGGGAAAAGCCCCAGAAATCATCTTCAGGGTGATTGCTGAAGAGTGCAGCAGAAAGCAATGAGCAGTAGCAGTCAGCTGTGTCATCCCTTTCCCCTGAATATTGGGGAGTGGGAGGAACTGGGTATGTCTAGGTGGAGGGTGGGGTTGGCAATGCAAACACTTGGAAATAACCAAAACCCATCCAGGTCAATTCAGCCCCAGCCGCCCCAGTGACTAAGATAACCGCTGACTCCGTTCAGTCCATTGTGTGGCTCTTTCTCTGCAGAAGTCAGCATACCACGGTGGATAGAAGACTAAAATGGAGTTGTGAGGACTGTAGTTCAGCCACGCAAATTGTAATATCACGAGTTATCTGTGACTGTACCTCAGTTTTCCTGCCTATGAAATGGGACCAATGATTCTGATAGACTTTGTAAAGTGCTTTTCAAATCTAGCAATGAAAAATACATACTAAAACCTGATCATCATCATCACTATTATTATTACCACTATTACTATTATTAAGTGTTTTCTACTAGGGTTAACTATCCAGCATCACTGAATAAAAGACTGGGGAGTGTTGACTCGTGCAGTGAGTTGCAATCATTCTGCAAGGAAGAAATAGCCACGGTTAGGTGTCTGGATACTGATCAGGGTGTTTGGCGTGGAGATAAAGGGACCTCCATGGGTGAAAGAAGCCATATGCTTTCTGTACATGAAACAAGTATTTGTTAAGGAGTCTCATGAATTTTCTTAAGCATTGCTTACCAGAAAAAGTTCTATGTTCCCTTGCATCTATACCAGACTGTATCTAGCATCTTATGTAAAAGCCTTTCACACATGGAGCTATCCAAAATGAAACAGTGAAGCTCAGCTGATCTTAGAACCTTAAAATTCAGATCATGTTCATCCTGTGACTGATAAAAGCTGAGGAGCTTAACAATAGCAATCCAAACTTGGCAAATCCGGTGCTTGGATATAGGTTATGCTGAGTAAATGTTAGTCTTCTTTCTCAAAATAAAGCTTTCCTCTTCAAGGAGTCTAGTGCTGCAGAATAGGAAAACTGCAGAGTTTTTTCTTATCAAACGCAAAACTCACAGCAAAATTAGAGATCTAATAAAAAAATAAATAATTGAGCTAATAAAATATGTGCCCCAAAATTTTAAGATTAATTCATATAGATCTACCTAGCCCTTCTATAAACCCTTCACAGGAGACAAAATTCATGCCAGCACCAGGGAACCTGGAGACCCTTGCTCAATCAAAATTCCTCCCAGTATCAGTTAATACCTTTGGATGACAACAAGGATTTTGAAAAGCTAACTGCAAAAATTAGACCTTAAGGATCTCAAAGTGTTTAAGCTAAATACCACTGTGCTCAGAGGTACTCTATCTGTTGACTTCAGGATTGAAAAGATGATGAGAAAGGAAAATAGAACTTATTTCATGTATAGTCTTGTTGACATTCCAGCTGTGTTTTTAAGCTGACATTTTCAAGGTGGACTAAACATACATTACTGTTGATTTTTAAGTGTTCTTATTGCTAGGATATAGAATAGCATAAGTTATTTGATTCTCAAAAAGTAATAAGCATTGAGTTATATTTGCACCTCAGCACTAGTATAAACTGAGTACTTTTAAAGCTTTGACCAAATGTTCTAGTAACATACAAACACATTTTACTGCCAATGCTTTTGAGTTGTTTCTGGAATAACTCAAATCTCTCACTCAAGTGGAAAGTATACAGTCTACACATTTATAACAGTTTCTCTAAATGAACAGCACTATAGTACTATTTTTAGCTATATTATTGCTATGAACTCTAAGGACACCGCTCCTAATGAGATGCTCTCATAATGCATGCAATTAAAAATATACCCTGTAACCTTTGCAACACAGTCTGTTTTCATCTCTGCATTTTCCACGGTCTGTTTTAAGAGTGCATAATGTGTAGTGCAGCATTACTTTCAAGAAAAGCTAGACCTAAAAACAGGAGAGCAAATTCATTCCTGAACATTATTATGATTTCAGAAGTGACAATTAAGATACATTTGATCCAGTATTTTTTAATCTTGATATTAAAGTTCTATCATTGTCCTCCTGAATTGGAAGAATTTCACGAACTTTTTTTAAACAGAAGTCATCCAATTTCAGTGCAACTTCTATTATTCATAGTTAGTATTTCAACATTCACATTAACATTTAAGAACTACTCCCTTGGGTGATTTAACCCTTTGCTCCATTCTATGGATCATAACGTATTGCTAGAGATTGAGTGTTAATGTACTGGATTCACCTAAGCATCAAGGAATTTCAAGATCCAGTTTCAACTTTACTTTCACAATCTTTTCTCTGATGTTAGGGATGGAAAACTGGTCAATGTATTAAAAGCCTCCTGAAGAGCAAAGAGTAACTTTGGTATATTCAACAGTCTTTGAACTGCCAACTCCTTCCCAGTCAGCATCTGCTCCTTATGCAAATTTTAAAGCAAGGATTAATACTCAAAGTGTGTGCTGCTTCTTTGCTTTACCAAGAAATATGAAAGCCTAATAATCCCCAACTTCTAGGCTTCCAGTGCAGTGTGTTCAAAAAACAGGTGCTGTGACAGTACAGCAATGATAGTCATAAATCAGCTGTAGTCCCTACATGTTGTATGTAACACATACAACATTGGGGTAGGATTCAGAGAGCAATGCTGTGCACATAGTAAAGGAAGAAAGATATGAACCAAGGTAAAGCTAGCTTCCTGAAAAATTCTGGCAACAAGTTTTCATTCTGCTCTGACATTAGTACCAAAGCTTCCCCCCGAAACCATTGGAAAATGTCTGTTTTCATGAGGAGGACATGCACTCTCTGGGGCTCTCTCATGAAAGGGACCCTCCAGGCACACTTCACAGTACAGAAAAATACAAAAGTCAAATGTTGAAAGTCAAAAGAAAATGTTTAGAGTGGGAATTCTGTAATCCTGAGGAGATAACAAAATGGTTTGAATGTCCACACATGGCTTAGCCCCAAGCTTGATATTCACCAAGATTTACTGGCATGCCCAAGAACCACTGGGAGCCCCTCAGTGGAACAGCACAGACTGTTTCATGCATGTTTTGGACCTACTTACACACTGACGGAAGCCAATCTGGAGAGTAACAATGAGAAAGAAACAGGAGAGGGATCAGCATCTGTTCCAAACTAGCTCAGGGTGGGAATGTGAGGCACAGGGAAACTTCACTTAAGTCTCAAGCTTTACTTTTCCAAGAAAAGTTGCCAAGGACTCTGACATTATGAAGATGAAGTGAGTTTCACTCCTAACATGGGCTTGCAATCTTCTGCATTGGAAGCAAATCAGCAACGGAGTTGTACAAGAGAAAATTCTGACACTGCACTGCTTACTTTATTTTTCTGGCAAACAAATGGGTTGGCTAAAAGCCAGTTATTTTCCAAAACCATTAATGTAACTTTTTGTTTTAAGGTCAGTGATACGGTGTTTACATGTGTGTATGTAATGTGAAAAATTCCTTTTATTGGTGTGAAGATCTAAAATGATTTTCAACCATGTATGGCTGAGTTTAACTACTTTAACTATGATGTTTGCATATGCTGTTACATGTAAAACTCAATGTGTAATCTAGTTTTCCTTTGTCCTTAGGTGTAGGCTATGCAGTGATACTCATAGCTCTTTACGTGGGTTTCTACTACAACGTTATCATAGCTTGGTCTCTGTATTATCTATTTTCATCATTCACATTTGAGCTCCCCTGGACAAACTGCGACAACAGTTGGAACAGTCCAAACTGTACAGATCCCAAACTCTTCAACGCATCAGTGCTTGGCAATGGTACCAAATACTCAAAGTACAAGCTCACTCCTGCAGCTGAATTTTATGAGTAAGTATTGAATTGCCTCTTCTATTTATTCAAAATTCCATGTCTAAGAATGTTTCCTCTGGAAGGCAAAATAACTTAGCATGCAGCCTTCAGCATAGGCATCAGAAGACTAAGGTTAAAATGCAGTTGTAATGTTGATCTGTATTCCTGTGTGATTAAGACTCTTGCCTCTGTGAACTTTGGTTTCTCCTGTACAAATGCCATACTCACCACTGAACAAAACGGAATTGGACAAAAGATGCAGACCCTCCCCAGTGTACCACTTCTGCTCCTACCAACTTTTTCAGGGCAAGGAAACACAGCAATATTCCAACAAGGACAACTGCATGCCAACCTGAGCTGACTTTAAGGCTTTAAAATAATAATTTGTGCAACAGGCTTGGCCTATTTCTCTACTTGCAAAATATCTCAAAGCAGACCTCTGTTTGCTCAGCTGCCTCAATAGTTCAATGAGGCGAGATGAAGCACAGAGCAGGAGCAGAGCACCACAGATGCAGTGAGAGCCCAGAGTTGGGCTTTTTCCAACTCCTAACCAAAAGAACATTCTGCAATATAGGCCAAGACAGGCAAAGGCACACTCAAATTAAACACTTGGAACCAAAACCAAAAAGCTATATAAATTAACAACTGATCTATAACACAAAGATATCAATCTGTCTATAAATAATTTCATTAAGGACCTCCAGGGGAAAATGGGATTTGGTTAGGATAAAGAAAGGAGGATGGGCATCAGGCTAATGGAATCAGCTGTTTAATTAATCTGAATAATCAATTAATATATCTGTGCTGTGAACAGAAGGATATCAGAGCACACACCTGCTGAGCAGTGAGTCCAACCCTGTAGAAACAAAGAGACACTACTGTTCCCAGAAATAACCTAATGTGTGTTAAACCATGCCTTGCTACAGTAGGGGTCTTCAGATCTGTGTTTATAGCTCTGAAACATTTATGGCTGCTATTTCTCCTCTGAAGACAGCCCAGTGAAGGATCAGTAGTGATACACAGACTGTCGGCAGGGGTTTGGGTAAACTAATCTCAGTGCTCTGAAAACAGTAAGGGGGGGTCAGTTCAAAGGAACTCACTATGATGGCAAATAATGACACCTAGGAAATCTACTGCCCTTACAAAGACAACATATGATGTGTTCATAACTCAAATGTAAAGACAGATCATTTATAGCAAAAGGCTATATACACATGCAGTCTGTTAAAGAACCTGACTTTGAAGTGAACTATAAGAAATTATACATTCAGCATCTTCAAACAAAGAACTTCACTGTTACGGAACATGTTTGAACAGCATTTAAAAAAAGGTTTTCTTTATAATTGTCTTGTGTTTAAGCCTTTGTAAAGCAAAATGCAATCCCTATATTCTTGCTTTGCTCCTTTATGATTTAAAATGGTTCTATGCATCTTCTGTTGTCACATCATGCTTGGGGTATGATTTTGACTGTAGTGGGTGAGGCTGTGGTAGAACCTATTCACAATGTTTCGATTTAGTTCCACTGATCTGGGGAACAGCTCACTTTGTGATTTTGTCTGTAAACTGAAACTTCAAATATTAGGGTTCTTTCCTCACCGTGAAATAGATTCAAAGTTCAGTTTTCAGAAGGTAAGAAGAAATAGGGAATTTGACATTGCATTATGCTTTGAACCCTGAATTTTGGGGCTGTCATTAAGACCCTAGGCCCTGTACTTATTAGCAGCTAGTTTATATTGCAAAAATGAGAATAGCCACTCATGTAACACAATCTGTAACATCTGCTTCCCCAGCTGTAAAAACAGGGAATCACAAGGGGCATTATGTTCACTTATCCAATATTTGGATTAGCTCATCAAGTCCAGCTGTACAGCTCAGGTGTGGACCCAAACTCATGCAAAGTTTTAGTGTATTCAGATCCAACCTAATAAAGACAGCCCAATTCAGAAAACGGTATTTCTTCTTTTATTACATCAAATAACTCATTCCCATGGCTTTTTTACAACATGGAGACCTGAATCTTCTGATTATAAAGATACGTATTATGTGGAACAGGGTCAGGAAATAGAAGCGATGTTGTAATTTTAAATTTGCATCAGTATAGAGGGTTTACAAAATGATGCACCATTTTTGGATGCAGTATATTAAGTAATAGTTCAAGTAAAGGTCTTGACTGGCTACATTCCCTCTGAAAACCCCTTCAAGTAAAAGCTGAACTCTCCTTTAAGAATATTGCGTGTTCTTATAGCATATTGCACGACTGCTTGAACAACCGCTCAACTTGACCCCAGTGTTTGTGTAGGAATCACACCTGATTCTTCTTGGTAGTTGGCCAGTAGTCACTTCTTAATCAACAAATCTTTGCTAAAGGAGACTACAGTTCCTGATGGATTAAGTTTGTGTCAGGTCAGTCTATTCCTTACAGCTAGAAATCCTAAATTATTAACCAGGTAGCTAATTGATCCTTCCTCAGTAATGCTGTGGATGAGTAAGAGTTTTTAAGTAACAGCACCATGAAGACACTGGTTTCCAAATTCTAAGATTATGCTTACTTTCTTAAGGTTTGTACTGCTATCCAGCTGTGCAAGACATTAGCAATAACAGAAGCAATTATTTTTTGGGCAGTAGGTTTAATACGGCAGATTTCAGATTTTGAGTTTTTATCAGTTATATAGAGAAACAAGGAAATAGAGCAGCTAGTTTTATACTATATGGAAATCAAATTATACCACTCAGACTTCAGAGGGATACCTATGGAAACCCAGCACTAACCCAACAAGGTGTGATAATTAGCATTAAAACAAGGATTGATGCCCGCTGTAAAAGTAGCATAGAAAGGGGGTGATTTTATTAGTGGAGGTGAAAATAGGTTCCATTATTCTACTTGGTACTACCAAGGCATACAGGACACCATCCAGTTTGGAGTATTTGAGGCCATGTTTTTAACCACAGTAACTAACATAACAAGAACTTGCTGCTCTGTGTTACTGGGATGTACTTCAGGTTATGGAAAACTTAGTAAGGATGCTAAATGTGCCCAAGCACTGAAGTCTTCAGCCCCAAGGCTACATGGGAAGTGGTAAAGCCTGAACTTGGTTCTCTAGGTTGTATATTTACATCAAGAACATATACAAACTTTTGCCTTCTGGTGGGCAGGCTGAACTGGAAGCAAGGAGACCAGAAACACCAAGCATCTATTTTGCTGTTGGAGAATGACAGAAAGGTACTTCCAAAACAGGCCACAAGCAGAAAGATGGTGTGTTTACCCTTAAGAGAAACAGACACTTCTCTTTGGGACATGGCTCCTCCACACAAAGCTGGCCTGAGCATGAGTTTAGAGTAGATTATTTCCTAAAACCATGCAGCTGCCAGAGCTGACTATCTCCACCAGTACAGGAATAAACTGTAGGAAGAGGTGGAAGTACTGTGCTGGGATAGTTCATCTAATACTTCAAGAAAGGCACCTCTAAGTTCAACAGAAATATGCTGATTCTCATCACTTACACTGAGTGAAAGAAGGGAAAACTTACTAAGAATTGAGGCCAAATCTTTCAGCTATCCAGTATTTGGCAGGGAGCGAAAGCAGGGACAAACCTCTAAGCCTCAGACTTGGAAGAAATCACTTCAAATTGCAATTTCCGTGCCAAGGCAGTGAAAGAAGGACTTTGACAAACATATTTGGCTTTTGTTTTCAAGCCTGAAGAGTTAGGCAGTAATTCAGCTAGAAGTGGCTCTACACTTAGGCTTTCTAGAGTGTTTTGTTTTATTGAGCCTAGTTTCAGTTGCTCAGGCTTAATTCAGGCCAAGGTGCCACTGACATCAATGGGGCAGTTGGTTACAAACAGCAAGGAACAGGACCTCTACAATACTTCATTACAGGTGGTTAAAATCAATTATAAAGTATCTGTACACTGCAAACTTAGCAAAGCGAGCACTCCAAATTCTGATAGCAACTGGTGCCCTTCTGCTAGTAATAGTCATAAGAGAAATCCAGTTAGGAATAAAACATGAATTCCACATTTCTTTGGAGGAACACATTAATTACTTTCCTCTTCAGTGGTTTGGAATTAAACATACAAAATGCAAAGGACCTTCTATCCTTTCAACATATGTTAAAATAATTCATTATAAACATTTTTTTGGGAAGAATGGAAGTGCACCACTGTAAAAAAGCTCCCCTAAATACTCCATATCACTCTTATTTAAATATTCTATCTGAATACAGGCATACTTTATATTTCTTCTCTCTGTTCTCATGTCTGGGAAAAGTTTGTTACCATCTTGCTTTCATTTACACTGACAATTAAAAAATACCAGTTTGGAGGAACAAAAGCACTATTCTCACGAGGTACTGTGCCTGTAAAAAATCATGATCTGTTGTAGGAACAAGTCCTGGCAATTTTTTAAACAAAACAATGAAATTGTCAACAAATGTATCAAGCTACGGCTATTTTCCTCTGATAGTACTTTTTCTCAGGGCTGTAATCCATTCTTTCTGCATAAGAAATAAAACACATTTTTACAGGGAATTTTTTGTGCCAGATTCAGTAAAGGAAATTCACAGAATTCACAAGTCTGCTCAGCTGTGAGCAATTGCCAAAAGCTACCTAAGAACAAGGAATAGAGACAGTGTTCAGTCACAGCAGTCTATGTCTATCATATTTACAAACATAAATTTATGAGGAGCCTGTGAACCAACAATATCCTGAAAAACTCTCACCTGTACAGCAAAGGTCACTTTTATAGACCCATAGGTTTGTGCTTTGGGGTACAAATCTTCACAGAAATACCAGCACAGACCAAAGGGTCCACATAGTCCAGCGTCACATCAAACGGAGTGATCAATGCTATGTGCTCTAAAGGAGGAGGCACAAACCTATCCCTGTAAAACAACTGCGAAGCAACCTCTCCCAAAAGAGAGAAAACATGACTTCGAAAGTAAGCATAAGCAATTCTGCCTATAAATGTTTATAAAAACTGAATTAGAGAAGAAGAACTAATTAGAGTGGATAGCCCTATATTCTGCTAATCACAATTGGTAAGAAAAGATTCTAAGCACATGCTAAACAATATCAGCATTTCTCAATAATATACTTCTTTTCTGGACAAAAAACCTCCACTGAAAACATCTGAAGATTCTTTAAGAGGTTTCTTCATGTAACATTCATAACCTATAAACCAATTGGAGAGTTTGTAAGCAATGAGAAATTAAGAATCTCTCTAGACATCTAGACTTATTCATCTTTTGCACCTGAATTGAAAGAAAAGTTATCAGATGTCTCTGAGAGATTTGAAGTTGGGTAATAGTCATCTGTTTACCTTCATAGATATCACTCAAGCACAGACTAACAATAATTCTAGACAGGTTCCGTACCTTCACCCCTAGAAAATCCCCTGAATGTAACAGAACTCCTCCTCTGATTTCAGAGGGCTTAGAATCAGGTACATTATTAAATACTTCATGTGGGAAATTTCATGGCCACGTGGCTGAAGCAGCAGTAAACAAGCTGCTTTAGATATCAGTTCTATATGAACTGCACAGGCATATTTGGAAGTGTTTGGGTGCATTGCTTATACATCCATAGTCTGAGACTAACATTTATATGCATCTCTACACACTGTATATTTACTTTTTGACTGTTTTCACTTTTTTGGACTCAACTAAGTAACTCAATCTTTCTCTTTTTGACTCAGTGCACAGAAATTTCTGCTACAAGTCTTTATGTGCATAAAATAAAAACAGCTTTTCCCCAAATATTTACATGTGCAGCTTTGAAATTTACTTTTCACATATGTTCACGTCTTCACATTTGTTGACCATTTACTTACACAAAGAGAAAAGAGATTAAATGTGAGTACAGTGGAAGACAATACATATCAGTGTGTACACATGCTCTTAGGCTTGGACAGCTTTATGGAAACAATTCCTAAACCACAACACGCCCTTATGTAGCAAGTCCAGAAGACTGGAAGAATGACCACTTTGCCAACTTAAGGTTGCAGGGGGGGTGTTATGAAACATTGTAAATGTCAGGAGTTGCACATCATGATGCATGTAATTGGCTTCTTTTGTGCTAACTTGTAGGAGAAATTCTAACTGCTTATCTTTACATACAGATTCCTATGTATTTTGGTAGTGGTACCAGGCTCTGAGCAATAATTATAGTACCTGAGGTCAGTGCTGCAGCACCTCCCCTATATTACCTTGTATGTGAAATACTGGCAAGAAGAAGCAGAGCCCTTCCCTGTGGAGCATCTCCACCTGCACATACTGCTCAAGGCAAAACCAATAAAGGTGTCACATAACTAAACACCCATTTATATTCACCTGTTCCTCATCAAATGATCTCTACAACATAGTACTGACATTGTATCACCAGTAGTGTTTACATGCTGCTTCTTATAGGGGAAATGTTTGCTCATCCAAAGCTATCACATCTGAGCATTAATCCATGAAAAGGTTACAAACCTAACCTCATTGCGTAAAGGACTCAGCATTACAACAAATGTCAAACCTAAAGTGAGCATTCATTTGTTTAAATGTGCCAGCGGTCCTCAGTTTTTGATGCATGGGCATTCCTGGAGTTGACTTTCTTCTGGCAACTTGTGTCTCTCCATGCAGCTCTCCTGAAATCAGTAAAGCCTCATGAAAGCTCAACAGCTTCTTTGGAGGGGCTGGGACTTTTCTTTCATGATCCTCCCATCTAGGGCAATGCACAGCCCACTGAAAATGCTGACTGAAGAGCCATTCAACTTGCTGACCCAGGGCTAGGGCAGTTGGGAGCACTTGTGCTCTACCTGCTTTGCCAGGTATCCTCAAACAATAAACTTTTCCCAGGAGTTCAGTATTCATTAGATCTACGAAGGGGTGAAATTCAAGCATTTCCATTCTACCCGCAAATCTCAATATAATGGGTTTAGAAGCAGATTTTGAAATACTCTTATTTTCAGAGCACTGTGCAGACTTGAATGTGCTGATGTGGCACAAATAGCAGGGGAGGTCAGAAATATTAAGTTAATAGGAGAATTAAACTGAGTAAAGAACTCGGTAAGTTCAGATAAACATTCTCAGTGAATGAAGAATTTAGTCCTAGTGGCCACATATAATTTCAGGATTCTCATGATTCAAATTGTGCACCATCTCATTCAGTACAAATAATAATTATATGCCACCCAGGGTGTCACTGGTAAATTATCTTTCTGGAAGTGATTCCAAAAAACCTACCTTTAAGTCTATTACACAGCTCAATTCTCCAACACAAGAGGGAGCTGAAATATCTTGAGTAACAGAAAAACCCAGACAAAGGGGTTGGCAAAAGACAATGCAGCATCCAACAGATTGGAGTGAGCACTTCCAGCTGAACCCAAGCTGGCTGCTGCAGAGCCCCTGGCATGTCTCTGAAGCATGCCCAGCACTCCAGGGTGGGGGAGAGTTCTGTAGTGCACACGTAGTACTGCGCGTCAGGTGGCTCAGCACCTCTCTTCTATGTTCTTGGCTGTAGGAGAGCACTCTCCTGTAGCCAGGCTGTCCTTCTGCACTGCAGCGATGCCATACTCCGAGCTCTTTACAAAGCACCTAGAGGCACCCAAGCGGCTCAGGCAGCAGCTGTATGTATGGCAGAGCTGGGTCTGAGCCAGGCTAAGCCTGTTGCAGTTGCTGACTTCATGTGGAGCCACTCTGCTGTCTCCACACCACACCCCTAGCCCCAGAATTACAGTGAGGAGACATTGGTGTTCCATCTGCGTGGAGCCAGCTTGTCTGCAGGGGTTGTACCACAAGCTGGATGTAGACCTTGTGGGCACGTGAAAACAGTACAGCTGAATTTAAGCAGTGCTGTACCTGAAGTAAGAATACCTGGAGCCTGGCAAACTGTGCAAAAACAACTCCATCCACACCTGCTTAATATAGATAGCCTAACCTTCCACAGATCAAAGAACCAACCATCTTAAACTCTGAAGGAAACTGTCAGCAACGAAAACCGAACTATGGTTGCCCAAATACATAACACAGGAGATGCACGTAGGACAGCCTTCTAACTGAGCACAATTATAATGCTTCTAATTGCTTTCTAAACTGAGTACGTAAATTAGTTTCTATAGACTGCACACTGTATATGCTGACAGTCCTTTCAGCATCTTCAATCTAATTTGCATTAAGTTTTAAATCGTAAAAAACCTAGTCTAACTACCAGAATAGGGAACAGAGCCCAGGAGAGTAGGACTATATCTATTTGTATATTAGCTAATTTACTCATACTTACTTTATGCAAGCCATTTGGGTTTGATCCCATGAAAGTAACTAACTTCTAGAAGTACCTGGAAGTTCTTAGAAGTACTTCAGTTTTTAGAAGTACTTACTATGTTAACAAATACATTTGTTAGTTAACATACTAATATGCTGACAAGGTGATGACATTTTTGGGATCTGAACAAATCTGATAACACATCTAAAAATTGTTTAGATGAATGACACCTTTCTATTGATCCCAAAATTTAGGCAAATAACTTTTGCCTTTAATAAAAAGAGAAAGAACGAGCCTATAGAGTTGTGTAATCATGTTTGGATTGAAACCTAAAATTATAATTGATTTGGGATTCAAAAAAAGAGGCCTACTCCACCACCTTTAACTTGACTTGTCTGTACAAAACCTTCTAAAATACAATAATGTAAATCCACCTAGGGATGAATAATACAAAAGACTTCTTAGGAAGTCCTTAGAAAGAACCAGTCTGACAAAAAAAGTCTAGGAGAATTCTACACAGAACTACAAGAATTCTTGCCTCCTGTTTCCTGGATATGGATTAAATGTTTTGGAGTGAACAAGATACAAAGTAATTTTCAGATCACGACCCTTGGTGTTTCTTTTTCCTGTAGGTTGGTTCCCTGTTTATATTACTGCTTCCATAAAGAGTATGTTCTACATTGCTCAAAGCAGAGACAAAGCAAAGGTTTATAATAATCCTTATTTTATACAGATGGGAACACTAAAACAGAGATGAATTTATGGTTCCAACATTACCTATTATTAGGACTATGACTGGATCCTTCATTTACTGAGTCCCACTGGGCAGCTGCCCCCTGCCTTCTCAATAATTTGCTTTTAGTAGGGTTTCTGTGTCAATACCAAACAGCTGGGCTTCCTGTTGGCTCTTCGAGATCTGACACCAAATTAAAGAGGACCAAAGTGCTGCACGAAGACAAAACAGAAGACAGTGGTACCAGCAAACAAACCACTGTTCACTGATTTAAGCAGAGGTGAACTCATTTCCTTTAGCTGAATGCAGTGTGGAAGTAAGGCAAGAATTGGTGCCAGAGTTACCTGGTGACTAGGGGAATCTTCCCAGCAGAGAGCACAGGGAAGGAGAGAATAAGAAGAAATCTCCCAAAGAAAGAAACTGGAATCTCTGAATGCAGCTTCAATCTGAAATCCCTTCACATTCCTGCTCCTCTTGCAGATAGGCAGAAAGACTCCTGGGACTCATATTAACAGTGATGTACAGTCTCAAAGTCGTTGCAAATGTAATTTACGCTCCCTTAAGTGGAAAGAAGTCTTAGCATAAATCAGGCTCCTTTGCACAAATCCCTGATTAAAAAAAGTGAATTTCTTATCTGTAGTATATGTTCTTTGATTCTTGGTGCTGTACTAACTAAATGTTGTTAGAACACTGACTAGGGTATCAGAGAGTTTAAATAATTTGTTACCTCCTCTTGTATTTGACTCAGCATAACATAATAGGTCCTTGTTCTACCTTCTGTCAGCTCCATCTGTTAATGTTTATTCTCAGTCTTTCCTCCATAATATTTTTGTCTCCTTTTTGCAGTTATTTCTCATCTACTTTCATTCTTTTCTCAATAACAACAATCTGCAGGCAAAATACTAATTCTAGTTGTCTTACTGCCTCTGATTTTTCCTTTCACTTTGACTCAGAGTGCTGATTTATGACTTTGTTAGCAGAACTGGACAGAAGCTTTTACCGAAGATGTTCTCAGTAGCTTTGGACATAATTTAAATAAGTTGACAGACAACAGAGGCTGATATTACTTGGTGCTGTATCTCCTCTGGTTCCTTGGCTTAGGGATTTGTGCCATTTTCTCTGTGACTGGTACATGTCTCTGGTACATTGGGAAATGGGACAATCCAGCAGCTAGTGAAGGCAATCTCAGTTCAGGAATGGATGCTGGCCACATTGCATTATTCTGATGTAATATCAAAAGGCTGAAAATTCAGGTGTTTTGACCTCAGAGCTTCCTGAACAGGGAATCTTGCAGGATCTCTTTGTGGCCAGTATAAGGGAAGTGACCGAGTATAATCTAAAGGAGCCAGTCAGGGATTTAAGAACTCAAACTGCCTTAACACAGACAGCCTAAAAGCAGCCTCAGCTGCTCCTGAAATAACTACTCCTTGGTGTGAAGTAAGAATAATCGTGGTATAATTGAGCTAAGTGGATTTTCTATAGCATCACTGATGTATGCCAACTTGGATGATGATGATAAATGCAAACTTATTTTCAAATTTGCCCTTCTCCAAAAAACGCCTGTTTTTCGAAGGACAAAAGGACATTATGGAGCTATATCCTTCAAACCAAGAAGGTTTAGTCTATCTAATCCTTTGGCTGCTGCTTCTCTCCTTCATCTCTTCAGACATCAACACATCTTAACCTAAATTGCAGTCTAGCACTAGATCTTTCATACTTTATGGTGCCACTGGAACAGAAATGTAGCTTCTACTAGGTATACATTCATGAACTACTTCCCAGAAACCCTCAAAAAGGGCATCTTTCAGAAAGCTTCTATGACTTATCTTCAGAGGCCACAAAGAAAAACAAAAAAGAAAAAAGGAAAAGAAAGAAAAACCTGCCAGAATTACAGCTCAGAAACAGCAGCTGTCTATGAAGATTTCCTTGCCTAGCTGCCCAGTTACACAGCTGTTTTGACTGGTTACAAAAGTATGTTTCTCTTCCTATTTTATGATCCTTACCTTGATTAAGGGAACAGAACTCTTGGACTGGAGGTTCTCCTGAAAATCCTAGGAATCCCACATTTCAAATGGCAGTTCTGGCAAGTGTTCCGAACAGTAAGACACATTGCTAGCTGCTTCTTGGAAAGCAAACACACAAGGAAGCCGGCTTCTTTACAAATCCGGAAAAATATTTGGGCAAGAATAGCAAAAAGTTAAATGAGCACAAAGGCGGCAAGTTCAGATCCAGTTTTTCGGAGCAGACATCTACATATCATAATCCAAGGGACTTGCTTTACAACATCCAGCTCTGACAGCGATAGCAGTGTAACTGTGATAGCACAGACTGCCAACCCCCCCCCCCCCCCCCAGGGTCCTGGACAAATGTTCTGATGAGAAACCTGTGAAGCTTTTCCTGGCTATACTTATCACTGCCCAAGCTGATAAGTTTAGAATGGAATCAGGCATCCCTGCCCAGGAGCCACTTCAGTTGTGGATCCTCTGGGAAATTATACTTCATTAGCAGAAATACAAATAGCTTTCATTCACACTCTAAGCAAAGGTAGAATGAAACCTATCTATTTATTTACATTTAGTTAAAGATAACATGTTTTTACATGAGATATCAAGAAATCTGCCTCTATGTTTCACTGTTTCCACAGGTAACAGCTATATTGTTATAGAGCTATATTGTTGTATAATACCTGTTAAACTTACCTTATACTTTCTAAATAGGAACATTCTTGACTATATGCCACAAACACACGGTCACTACCTTTTTAATGCCTCACTTGTTATTAGCCTTACTGCAACAGAAGCAAATCAGTTGCTTAATTTAGGAGGATGCTTTCTACAAGTATCTTTTATCCAACCTGGGATCAATCATAGAAACAGTTCAAAAATACAGCATTTCTTATTAAACATGAGAAACTACAGAAGCAAAACTATTATAGTTCTTAGCTGATCATACCTTGATGTTTTAGGGACCAAAACAAAATTGTATGCAACTCTCCTATCAATAGAAGGATCATTCTAACGAGCCTTAAACTGTAGAAACATGCTGGGAAAATTAAGTAGTGCAGAGATTTGTTTCGGTTTTCCCCATTTAAGTTGACACAGGTTTGCCTGATCTGGGAACCTATTCAACTATCTCACTTATCTCTGACTTGATAAGACAAGTGCTTAAGTTAATTCTGAAGCACCATCTATCTGCTAAGAGATTGTACAGGGACAGCCAATGGAGCTGGAATTAAGACACCTCAGGCTTCAGTCTCTACGTGTCTGCAGCCATGCAGAGCAGAACACTCAGTATTTCAGTTTCTCGAAAATGTAGTTATCTTCACAAAGCATGTCAAGGTCCTCCACTGAAAACAGCTTCTTTGATTGGATTTGTTTGTACTATCATGGTGCTAAGAGAAACCAACAGAGATCAACTTTCTGTTTTACCCAAGCAGTGCATAGTAAATAAAAGTTGACAGAGAAAGGGGAGGAGGCAAGGAAGGTCGTGACCATTTTATCTGGATGGGCACTGAAACACTAAGAAACTGAATCCCTGAGCCAGCATCCTGTAGATCCATATCAGAACCAGGAGTTATCAGCAATTTAGCTCTAGTGCAGGGCTCTAGCCACAATGCCATTCCTCTTTGCAAATACAGCTTTCAGTAAAGCAAAATATTTCTGCATTTTTTAGATTTGTAAAAGGAGCAAGAGACACTTGAACAGCATAGAACTGAGTTAAAGGATGGGAGATCCACTATAACATCTCTCCCATATCCCTATGCCTGTTGCACACAATGTGTTCTGACAACTCTAATTGTAAATATTACCAGTCATGAGGAAAAACACTCTTTTCTACACTTCCAGTTCATTTCACTGTATAGATCTCTAAAAGAATTAGCCTTCCCTGGTAAGCAACAGAATTTCTTCTGCTATCACTCCACTGTCTCTGTAAACAACACAGAGCACTATATCTAATTTAAATTTACCAACTGCTACTTTTCCTATCCAACCACTTCTTTGTAGCCTCACAATAGCCCGTTGAAAAAGAAATTGAAAGTAACTTTGGAAGTGCTCAAGTTGCAAGAAGCCAATTGTTTGCTTATCTAGAAGCACAAAATAATTCAGATTGAAAGAGGTCTCTGAAGGTCATCTCATACAACTCTTTACCCAAAAGCAAGGCTAACTGCAAAAGTAAATCAGTCTGCTCAAGGCCTTTACTGGCCAAGTTTTAAGATGTGCAAGGATGGAGATTATGCTGCCTCTCTGGGCATCTATTCAGCATTGAAACAAGAATCAGTGAATGAAACTTCCAAAATCCCCAAATACTGCCTGTGAAGGAGGGAGTGCTATCATTATGGCACTATGGTGCTACACAGATGCTGATGGGCCCGCGAGACGATAAAGTCATTGTGGGAAGAAGTGCAGTACACGGCTTCACAGAACAGTTTTCACTAACTACTAGCGATACCAGTAGGGCAACTACTACTGCAGTGCAGTATCCATTTCTGCTGTCCACAGGATGAGATATGTAAAAGCCTTTTCCCCCCAGTGACTTCGCTTTGTTTCTGTGTATCTGGTATGTAGGCGAGGAGTTCTGCACCTGCACGAAAGCCGTGGAATCCATGACCTTGGCTTGCCTCGCTGGCAACTTTCCCTCTGCCTCTTGGTGGTGGTAATCATTCTTTTCTTTAGTCTGTGGAAAGGCGTGAAGACTTCAGGAAAGGTAGAGCTAATATTGTCCTTCTATCTCAACTACATTCTTTGTCTCCTTTAAGAATTCTCCTAATTTTAGAAAGCAAGAGGCTAAATCACTGCTTCTGAAGGATCCTCAGGGAGCAAACCATGTGAGAGGCCTTCATATATGTAGGGTGGAGATACACAATCCTGACTCAGTCTTTATTTTATTTTATTTACAAGTTTTGCTTGTGTAATATTCCCACTGGAAGTTTTATTAGCATATTCTTTTCAATTCAACGTCAGTGGTCTCATCCAGAAAGTATTTTGAAAGACTTCAAGTTATCTTAAACGTGCCTCCTATTCTTAGCCAAATGTACTAATGTTTCAATGGTTTAAGATGCTTTGTTTTTATTATATAAAATGCCACAAGAGAAATACCTGATGAAAGTAATTTGAAATTACTCTTTGACATCCCTCAGAAAACACCTCAAAAGAAATTCTAAGGTTGGATACACCAGAGAGCTTTTTGTACATTTTCATGAAAGTATCACTTAACATCAGGCACTAAGTGCACTTGTTTAACAAATTAATATATAGCTGAACAGCTAATCAGCAGTCTAACACACACTGGTAATGTATAAGCACTCTGAGTCTTCTGTTTGTCCAAACTGTCTCCTACTGGCATCTGTAAACATACATACATACATACTCATGATACATAACAGCATTTTCCCCCAAGACATCCTATAAAGAGCTTCTTCACTGGAATGAACAGACAAACCTAAGAAAGCGCCAGCTGTAGCTGTGTTTTTCTTAAATCGCCTGTTAACAGTTGATTAATCTTTGGGATCTCTGTTGTCTGCAGGTTGTTTGGATAACAGCCACATTGCCTTATGTTGTATTATTTGTCTTGCTAATACATGGAATAACCTTGCCTGGTGCATACAATGGAATAAATGCATACCTGCACATAGATTTCAGAAGATTAAAAGAAGCCACAGTAAGTGTATTCTTCTGCTCTTATTCCCTTGTTATTATTAAACCTGTTGCCCCTGCTATTAAAACTGAAAATATTAGAGCTAATTTCTGAAATTTATAGCCACACTTCTGCTTTTGCATAAGCACTAGTCCACTGTCCCTGATAGTCTACCTTTCCAACACTCTCCATAACGGGACTATCTCAGCCTCAACCCAAACTCTTCTGATCACAAAACACCTGTATGAGGGCAGTTTCAGGTGTGGCAGTCCCTTAAGTCCACGCTTTGACTGTACATGCTATAAATTGCACTATCCCTTATACATGAAAACTGAGTCATGGAAAAAAATTAGTTCTCAAGAAGCTAAGAATTTCCTCAAGAAGAAAATCCTGCTTTTTGAATCACTAGGTTAAATGTTAACCTAGTAAACAAAAATCCTGGCCTATGTAAACCTTGCTAAACATCCTAAGTCAGGACAAACTCACCTAATCAAATCATGCTCCTTCATACAAAAGAGATTTTCAATAGTACTGTATTGCAAATAAGCAAATTCTTATCTTACTATTCAAAGTAACGCCCATTTCACTGTATCATTTAACAACATTGCAAGGCATCCTCATTAAATATTGCCTAACCAGTCAATTTGTTGAGTACCCTGGAACCAAGAAACAGTTCATCCTTGGTAAAGCAAGATCTACGAGTACAGTTACTAACTCATGAAATTACCAGCATTTCAGACCTACAAAGAACAACGATCTGGTGACCACAGAGACCTTACTGCTGTGCTATTCTAAAAATATCGTAAATCATTTATAAGGCAGTGGTAACTCTGTGGATGTGTCAAGAGGCCATCCAGATGTTTACAAAATGAAAAAGTGAGCACATAGTTCTACCAGAGGGAAATGAACTGTACTGAAAACTTGCTGCTTTCAGAAATGTCTGTAGTTTGTACATACTTGCACTGTATATTCTCTGTGCAACCTATCTTGATTTTTCCTGAATAATTAAAGTTGTGTGTTAAAAGTGAGTGTTAGAATACAGACCTATTTGACACACTTTTAGCAAAACAATCCTTCCTTGCTTTTGTAATACTAAATTTGGGAACTGGCATTTCTTCAACAACAGAAGTTATCACCAGAACCCGGACCCCATCTCACTCTATTTTGCAACAGTCAAACTGACCTTCAGATATGGGACTTTTATTCACCTTTGTCACCAAGGCAGTAGCCACCTCAGTAGCTCACATTTATGCATGCACATAAGTACAAAGATAGAAGGATGAACAAAGGAGGTGCTTAAATTTTTCTTACATATTTTAAATGCTGTTTGGGAAAAAACATCACAAGTTCAACTAGATGCCTCTGGAGCTGTGCCAGCTTGCATCAGCTCAGAATCTAGGCCTCCATAATCATAGCTGCCTTCTGCTTTTGGAAAGATATTCTGTGTGCTGCTCTTTCTTGGCTTAATACTGCTGCAGCTGCTATGATCACCCTAAAGGTATTTTTTTCTAAGACTAAATTTTTCAGACCACAGGAAAGAGTTGATCTAGAATAATAAAAGACCAAAGATCAGTTATAAGGAGAATTTTCACAAACTGCTTTGCCACACCAGTCTTTCTGCTGCTCAGAGACTGGGATACCTGCTGCTGCTATAGGCTTGTGTGTTTAATCTTTGTCCTCAGGCTCCAAAGAATAGACTCCTGCTGCAGTTCTCTGTCAATGTACCCCTGAATCTTTCTGATATATGATTATTTTTTTCCTCCCAAAGTATCTAACAAAGAAACATCATAAGTTGCCAGCAGTAATGACCTACAGAGGGCTCTGCCAATGCTCTTCTAAAAGACCTTAGAGCGTCCTGATCAGTGCCAAGGTCTACCTCATTTTATAGGGCCACATACTGCACAGCAAGCCCTGAGACACCTCAGTTTTTAGGGACATTGAATCCACAAAGGCTGCCTCTACAAAAAGAGGAGAAAGATATTTACCTGAGGACCTCTTAACTAGACCAATGCTAGCTATGTTCCTTGCTGAAAGTCCAGCAGCTACAAACCCACAATACTCTCCTCCACTGCACAAATGAATACACTAAACATCTGTGTGAAACAGCAGCTACCTTTCTGTTCTGCTAAAGGAATCAATGTTAAATACAGAGTTAAGTAAGACATGAGGAAGACACTTGCCTTTTCATACACCTTAACACATTTCCTGAAGATTATACAACATCTGGGTGTGCACACAATGTTTCCTCTCCATACAGCAGAGTAATTCTTTAAATCCACATACACAAGACAGAATATGCAGAGAAGTTATAATGGCATAAACAACTATGAAGAAAGATGAAAAGATTGATGACTGCCTCCTGTAAAATGTTTCTATTTTTTTTCATTTTTAATGCACATAAAAACATCCTACCATAAAATATATTAGACTATGCATCAATCAGAAGCCATTCAGCTGAAGTGAACAGAGAACATGAGCGTGAACTGCAGAAGAACCAGCCCTACTATCTGTTTCACATCCTCCTTTGTTATAACAAAGAAACTGTTTTGCATTTATCGTAGTTCTAAAGGAATTTCTGGTTTCTGCTCTTTTTTCCCTTCACCTTGATCTTCTCAATTTCTCTCCTGATCAGCTACTATGAGCCAAGACTCTTACTCAGCAGATCCTTAAACATATGCGTAACTCCTTTGGTAGGCAGCAGGTGCTAACCTCTTACTTGAATCAATAGCACTTAAGCACATGCTTAACCGTGCTTGAATAGTAAGAAAGGGGAAGTATAACGAGTACAACTCCACTGGCAAGACACAAAAGAGCTAGGGAACCACTAAAACCAAGTGCCTTATGGTGGCAGCATTCAGATCTAGTTATAGTTTAAGTAAAAATTATTTTGAAAAATCTCAGGAACTTTGTTAACACCACAAGTTATGGGAAGTTTTAAAAAACAAGAAAAATTATAGAAGGCTTTGCATCCCTTCTCCTACATTCTTATCCACATAAACACTTTTCAGAGAGTACAACCCTGGTTTGAGCTCAAAGTTTGTGTGGAGATAGAACATTAAGATCTAACTGGGTATATAAAAGGAATGAGCAAGGAATTAATTTTACAGAATTGTTTTGCTAGTTAGTAAAAGAAATTCATGATAAATAAAAACCTTGTATTAACTGCATATTGAGAAAAGTCATATCTACCTAAACACTAGTTTGCAGTAAACACATCATAGATTGTTCTTCATATTATCCTTCCAGTAATTAACTCTCGACAGTTCATAAAATTTTCCCTACAAATCAAGAGTTCAATAAATGGCTCACAGGCTTCAGCAGGCAGTAGCTGAAAGCATCTATCATTTATGTTGGAGAAAAACATAGATCACTAGCATAAGTCCTTTCATATATCATGTTAGGATGGGATAAGGCAATCTCTTTCTTTCCACTGGGCCAAATGTGAAAGCTTAGCATTAGAATCCCAATGCAGATGGAACTGCTAAGTTGCTTAGATCTGTTAAAAAGCCACTGCTGAATACATTGGATCTGATTTTGTAGAGATGGAGGGAGATGAAATTCAGAGCTTTTCGTAGTCTTGTGCACTTGGCAGATTTAGTCAAACATTGAAGATCTCATTTTGAGAAATGTTGAGTATAATTCACTCCATTGACTTCCCTATCCTTGTTGAAGATGCTTGTTTAAATATCTCTGCGTAACAACTAAGTGAAACCCTCATTAACCAGGGTAGGCTATTTTTAAGCTTCTGATTCAGGAGACCAGCACTGTGGCATTGTTCCCAACTCTGTCTGCACATCTTGAGTGGATGTTGGACTGGAGGGTCACTTTAGAAAATGTTATAGCATTAAAAACATGTTTTCTTTAGTGGACAATTCTTAAAAGTACCTAGCTGCATCTAAACTGAAATTTGATTACTATCACAGGAGTAACTCCATCGTCAACTAAGTGGGAAAGGTGATAGATAACCTGCATGGTTCTGCTCACAGCATGTCAGGCTTCAGCTTCTGAAACAAGAAAGCATCATATAAAGTGTACTAATGGTCCCATGAAGAAAGCTCTCTTGTGGGAAAGAAAATGTCCTGTAACTCTTGACCCATTAACTATTTTTAGTTTTCTTGTTGTACATTCCAGACTAACTTGGAACAAAAACTGTTGGAAGTGTATTTCTGTCACCCAGAAGAAAAATAATGTAATCATTTCAGTACTCAGTAAAAGCTCAGAAGTACAGATCCAACTGGTACACCCCACCGTAGTAGCAGTGTGCAGGCACTGAGAACCTGCCCCACTGCTTTGGCCCTTACCATTTCACGTTAAGCCATTCCAGACCATGACGTCACATGGAGCACATCTCATGGGCGCTAAGCAGCACTCCCATAAGCTTGAATGCTGATCATTTTTCCAAAACCAGCTGTCTTGTACACTTCTTGCATTTCCCTGATGTATCTTTTGGTTCAAACTGACACTGACAATGTTGGTGTCATTATGCAGGTATGGATTGATGCAGCTACTCAGATATTTTACTCCTTAGGAGCCGGGTTTGGCGTTTTAATTGCATTTGCCAGTTACAATAAGTTTGACAACAACTGTTACAGGTAAGACTGCCTATTCTTTCATTATTATTTCTGAATGATACTATTTTACTTGTAACTGCAGCTGGCATAAGTACTAAGCTTTCTTTTTATCTTCAGTTATTTTTTAATGATGGTCAGTCTCATGTAGACATAGCAACCAACCCAAATCTTGAAACACTGTCTTCCTTACTAAAATTTTAGTAACAGGAACCTGCCAAGATATCTGCTGTACAGCAAAACAGAATGGGATTAGGTTTGACTTTAGGCAGCTGTGTAAACTGTGCTTGTATTTGCCTTTCAAAAGTACCATTAAGTGCAACAGTGAACATAGGATGAAATCTTACTGCTCCAGGAACTAAAAGCAGAAGGATTCTAGTTTCCAGAAGTGTTTCTGTGCTTTGGGATTGTATTTCTGATATTTTATCTTGAGCTCCACTTTAGGAACGCACTTTAAATCAAGTCAGTTTGTGTTTTGCTGAACCACCACCATGGAAATTCAACCACAACTGCTCTGCACCTTCGGAGAACTTCCAACATTTAAAGGTCTTGTTGACATTCCATTTGGAATGAAAACAAGCATCACTTTAAATTTTCCCATGAAATATAAATTCAGAAAGTACATGTATTAGAAATACATTGTAAACTGGAGGATGGCAAAAAAAGATGTTAAAGTGAAAAGGTACAAGAAAATATATAGATTTGAACTACCTTGAACAGAATGAAAGTCAAAATCATGGAATACTTCCACTGACTTCTGAGAGCTTTAGGTTACCAGCTGATTATTTGCGGTAGGTAATATCACCAGGTTTGAGAACCCTTCAGTTAAAATGCTAGCCACAGCAGTTTTCCAAAATAATGTTTCTCATCTTCTGCAAATAATTTCTCATAGCAGCTCCCTATATAATTGGCTTTATTCTGTATTCTAATTTTGGTCTGAAATGGAAAAAATCCTCTTGAAACTAAGAAAACACCACAGACTATATGTGAAATCATATTATTTAGTTCTTAGCTTAATGTATTTGTTCAGTCTTGCTTCATAAACCTTTCCTTCCCTGTAAGAGTAATCTGTGCTTTCATTAAATGCTGTGCTTTAGAACTAAATACTTCGTTCTAACCATAAAAGCAAGCTTCAATTCAGTAGCATTTACAATACTTACAAATATCCTTCTGTTAGTCAAGTAACTCCATAATGTCCTGACATATTTTGTTCAAAAGGCTTTTTTAAAACAGAAGAAACTGAAAATATTACTGTTTCCAAATGAAGGACAGGATGCAGCACCATACTGTCTCACCTATCCTTCAACACACCTTCCTTGAGAGGAAGTGTCAGTGATGTAAGGTAGGGTAATAATACTGAAAATCAAGACCAGAAAATATTAAAATCTGTACTTGAATTGTGATCTAGTTTTAGATGCAAAATAATGAGAGCTATTTCAGCTCAGTTTATAATGAGATAAGCATCACATAATCCAGTTATTGACTAAGCAAAATGAAGCATTAGTCACTTGCATAAGAATGATTTTGAATTGTCAGATACAAGAAATACTGTTGCATCTTATCAGTGACAAATACCTAGGAATATTCCTCTTTAATAACAGAAAAGACTTTGGGTTTATGGGTCCAATCTGGTCTCTCTTGATCCTGCAGTCTTCCCCCAGCAAAACAGTTTAAAAACTGCAGGACATAAATTCTTCAACATTATTAAAGTAATACAAGGAAGAGGATGAAGCATGGTGTGTGCACCTATGTTTTTGGGTAGCATAACTGATGAAAGGAAATAATATTTACTTTCTGCTTATTAAAGCACTGTTTGGCTTTACTGATGTTCATAGAGCCATGTCCTCTGCTCTAAATGTCACATGCAACAGATTACATGCTCTTGTATGCAGGTTAGGTAGACATCTAAAGATATATGGTCTACTTATCTTCAACCTAGGATTGGTATTAAGGATTATTAATACCCAGGAAAACCCATACATTTGTCATAACATCATGGCAGATTGATTAAAGCCAGAACTTTGTACAATCATTACTATACGATGTACACTGGATAATATTTAACCTTTAAACTAAATTCAACAGTGTAACAACTGATAAACAAGAGTTGTATTTTTTTCAGAAGAGCCTAGTTGACTTTGTAGTTGAAGGAACCTCATTACAGATTAAAGATGATTATCCAGTGCCATGGCAGCACAGTTTGCTAAAAATGCACTCCTGGAGTTGTCTGAAAGTACTCCTGAATATCTGCTCACACCAACTGACGAACAGTAAGGCTCTTTCACTTCAGGCCACTCTCTTGCTATGTTACAGGTTCTAGCTAGCATTTAGCATGATGACATTACTCTTTAATACATTAATATTTAATATAGCTTTGTTGATTTTTCTGAACAGAATTCAGTTTTTAAATCAAAATTGTAAACAGAAGTAATTTACTAGCATAGTATGCTGATATGATCTTTTGACCATCAGCATAATTGCACAATTAATATTTCCACAATAATCTTCCTACCACTATAAGACAATCCCCGCCTATTATTAAAGTGTTTTTTTTTTTCACTGGGTTGTTCTCTCCATCATTAGGGATGCTTTGCTGACTAGTACCATTAACTGTGTCACAAGCTTCATCTCAGGATTCGCAATTTTCTCCATATTGGGCTACATGGCTCACGAGCACAAAGTTAACATTGAGGATGTAGCCACTGAAGGTAGGAAGTTAATTTTATACTACCCCTTTTTGTTCACCATTTCTTTGAAAATGCATTTATATTTGTTTCAGACAAGTGCATGAAAATCTCATGGAAGTGATCTGAATTAACTTACTCTGTGTATAAATGCCTTGCTGAAATGTGAACTCTAAACTGTATTGATTCATCTCACCCCTACTGAATTGAGGTTCCCCAACATCCTGCCGCTCAAAAGTTTGGGCTATGCACCAAACAAGTGTTTATCACTGCACAGTATCTTGCAAAAGTATTTCTGTTCAGTGCCATAGGTCACTGGTTTGATGATTCTGGTAAGCTTAGCTGTAGAGTCCTTTCACTGGTAACAGGCCACCCATGATTTCAGTTCCTGTATAGAATCATAGAACCATTTAGGTTAGAAGAGACCTTTAAGATTATGGTCTCTTCACATCAGAGAGTTTTTCTGCCAAAGAGCAGACATATAGACAGTTCCTTCTCTACTACATCGCTGAAAAATAACTAGTAAGGTTGTGAATGCCATAGAAGATTATTAGAAGTTGAAAAGAATGAGATAACTTACATTTTTTAATACAAAACTGTCATGAGTACATTATTGAAGTATTTTGGATATATTTTTGTTATAACAGCTACTCAGTGTGATGTGGACTGATGTAAAAGTCAGCTTAGTCATAATTTATCTTACTAAAATGAACACTTTCTGAAGCTAAGAAACATCATTTAGCAATACTTTTTTTTGTTTTACTTTTTTTTTTTCCTATTTCAGGAGCTGGTTTAGTTTTCATCCTGTATCCAGAGGCAATTTCAACTCTTTCAGGATCAACATTTTGGGCTGTGGTATTCTTCATCATGCTCCTTACTCTTGGCATTGACAGTTCTGTGAGTATTTTTCCCGTCTAGCCTTTACTGTTATATTCTATAACTGGAGGGGTACCAACCTTAAACAGGGGGCTTATTACGTTTCAAATAAACATTCTATACATTACTTGAAGCTGTTCTCACAGTTACAGCCAACATAGCAACATTACTCCTGGCAGTATATTTAAAGACACAGTATTTAAGGTTTTGGGAAAAGATCAAATCTTTTACAAGCCACCAAATGAATAATCACTGCTTCTTTTTTATAACCTTACAGAGGGTCTGTTCATCAGCAATTACTACTATTTAAAGGTATGACCCAACATCACTGCTAGGAACTGTTACTGCTACAAACCTGCAACAAGGTTTTGGAACTTTACTTGCAAAACACAAGCCACAGTAAGACACTGAGTAGAACAGTTTCTACCAGAGATTTTTACATGTGCTGAAATTTATTAATCTGCTCAAGACAGGCAATGTCTGAAGGTATTCTGATTTTTTTGTACAAGCAATGATACAGAATTTCCTGTAAATTTAGTCACAATTTTAAAATCACACCTGAATAGTTCCATAGTGGTTTCATTTTACTATGATCTTACTGAAAAATGGCTAACTAGTGCATTTTTTCTTTCCATAATGTGATGACTTTTACTGTACCATGATATTCAGGATCACAGAAACTTCAGCCCAGAAAATATCCCAAGTCCCCTAACAAACAACTTCTGTACTGCTTTGTTCTTGCCAAAGAGGCATCAAGACATCGTGTTATATCTAGCTTACAGGTTGATTAATTTCTGGGAAAAACAAACGGTGTCTTTATGGAATAGTGAACCATTAACAAACATTAATCATTTTTAGTAGGGTAGGGGCTTCTTACTATTCTAAAGCATAGAAGTCTCTTTGGTGGTTCTGAATGCACAGAGCCCATCGAGGAATGTCTTGCTGGAAATGATAAAGTGTTTTCATTGCTTACAACTTCAGAAAAGTTTATTCATTTTCAAGGGAAAGGGAAAGAATGAATTGACATGAAAGAAAGCAAAACTAAGAAAAATAAGGTTGCAACAGGAAGCTTTGAGAACCATTGGCAAATAGCTGAATGAGATCTTGTGGAGCGAGGTCTGAGCTGTAAAGGTCAGATTCAGGCCTAAATGTTTCCAAAATGTTTGGATTTTTGGATTCCAGCTCACGTTCAATGAAGTTTGTCTTTATACACTAAGATACGGACCTTTATTCACAAGTTTGAAGCAAGATTATATCTGGGCTTGTAGCTTGGCCATTTTTCAACTGTAAGAAACATGAACGACGGAAAGGAAGGATTTAGCACAGTGGAAGGGCATGAATGACCAGCAGGAACAGGGTAGAATTAAGAAGAAGAAAATAATGCTCAGAAGTGTTTAGATCCAAAACAGTTAACTTTGCAATAGCAGTAAATGTAAGGCAATGCAAAGAAACATCTGAATGACAAAGACACAGGGCTTTAGAGTGCACAGCACACTTTTCCTGCAAATGGAGAAAACTCTTGCTTGTGGAGCTAATTAAAATAGTAAAAACTGATAAACTGTGGCCAAGTATAACTTGCTCTTTCTAAAAGGGGAGGGATTTGCTTGTTCATGTTTTGTTCAGGATCCTTCATCATTTACCCTAAGACAACTCAGTATTTTTGATGGTGGTCTTCTTAACTCTCCCCCATATTTGACTGATGAAGTCCTGAAGAGAAAATGAGAATTTTTAAAGCTGAAAAACAAATAACCTCAAAGCTAAAGAGGAATAATGGCTACTTTTATCCATGCATATAAGCTGGCACTGGCACAGAAATACAGACATCTGTACAAAAGCAGAACTGTCAAAATGTTTAAGCAAAAAAAATCTGATCATGCAAGTTTAAGCAAACAACAATGAAAAGGACAGAAAATGGAAGTAATGTTTGCAAACATTTTTTGGAGTACATATCTAGCTTGGCATAGGGAATTAACAAGGGGAATAAATTATGATACATTAAGAAGTGGTCCTTCGCCAAAATAATCCAAGTTGCCTCTTTCCATTTGCAACTTCTCCAAGACCATTTAACTGCCAACGTGGTAACAGTTTCTGAGAAAATCAAATATTAACCCATCTTAACTCACGGATGCCGTCCTAGACATTAGGAAACACAAGGCTACACTAACTTTTGAGACATTTTACTTGTGAACATTAGTTACCTTTAAAAATAAATAGGTTCATTGCCCCCAGCAATTTGGCTCTAGACAGGAATCGTTCAAATTCTAGTGAGATAATTCTCTGTAACTGATTTCAACCAGAGACTTTGGTTTCATCAAATTCTTATAGGAAAGGGACAGGCTATGTCAGCACTTGCTAACCAACGACTGTACTGCACCAAGCACTCTGGGTCTTGTCATGATCTTTCAGCATCAGAAAAAGAAGGGAATCCAGCCTCCTCAAAATATTAAATAAGTTTATTTATTATGACGGGATACCGGAATTCATTTTCACAACTTCTTGGTGGAGCAGCAGCAGAATGCTTTCATTGGTGGAAAGAAATTATAATCTATCACCACCTACATAATCTAGCAATTTCAGTGAAAACTTGGAAAGTACCTTTCCTATCTTGCAAAACAATGGCTATTGTTCAGCATTAACTTCTAGAAAGATTCTTTCAGGTTGTCAACTGAAATTACATCAAGCTTCCTATGTAGTGATTCTTCCAGGTTTGTAAAGATTTTTGTCAAACTGGATTTGGTTAATCAATGGCTAAACTGAATCTTTGTTTAGCACATTTCTCCTAGGTGCTTTTTGTGTCTGTCTTTACATTAGAAATCTCTTAAAGGAGTTTGGTTACTTAAGCTGCCAGCTTTTCCCCAAAAGTAGATTAAAATGTATACTATTTTTCCCAAAGTAATGTCTGCTTACTATCCTGGTGAGTCAGCAAAGGGTCAGCAAAGGTTATAGCTATCGCACCAACTATGGCACTTGTTGTCCAGTTCCCTGACTCAATTCTCTACCATAAGAAATTAAATTATACTTCAGAACACCAGTGATTTACAGCTGAAATATCAGAAATCATACAGTGGTTGGGAATTAATTATACAAGCTGCTTTACATTCTTCAATCTGTCTTTACCCAACAGTTGGTAGCGTTTAACCAGAGCTCTTGCCTTCCCTTTCTCAGATGGGCGGAATGGAGGCTGTCATCACTGGCTTGGCAGATGATTTCCAAATTCTGAAGCAGCACAGAAAGCTATTCACCTTTGGTGTTTCTTTTGGAACTTTTCTACTTGCCCTTTTTTGCATCACTAATGTAAGTACAACAGAATTTCCATCAACAAGCTACCTTAAAAGTGCAGTTAACCTCATCAGATAGAAATATGAATTGCCTCAGGTGACTATTTTTGTCACAAATTTTAATTCTTAAACAACTTTATGGTCAGAACACTACTTTTATGCTTATCTACACGAAGCTTCTCTGCTTATTGCACAAGATTATTAGCTATCAACTGAACCTACAAGTCTTTGTTCCAAATAACTATCTATGCAACTATTGCTTTTGTTTGGTTTTCTATGTTTTGGTGTTTTTTGTTTTGTTGTTTGTTTTTTTTTAAATCACATTAAATGTAACTATGTTGAGTGCTTATTCCTGTCTGAGGAAGTAAGAATCTCAAATGACCAGACCCTTAGTCATCTGGCTATTCTCTTCTTGAAGCAATTAAGAAGCATCCACTTCTAGTGAAAGGAGTTTAGAATAATGACCCTCCCTTCCCCCACATGTTTCTTAATGTTCCTTCACATACCTACATCTTATCTCTTACTCTTAACACCATAAAAAGCACTTATCCTGAATGTCTAGTAACCTGTATTTATCACTACCATCATCCTGAATGATTTGCCTCACCTGGTTTTTGACAACTAATTAAGCGGTGAGAACCGCAGTGTTCTAGGAAAAAGCAAAAGGCCCTGTAAGGAGAGATACCAAAAGTGTCAGAAAACAACTGAAACTTGAGGTAGCCACCATGAAAGTACTTCTCTCCTTCCCTAGAAGTGGTTTCCAGTTGTATTAAGATTACTGAAATAGCATAAGTTTATAAATAACAAAGTTCTTTTTACACTGCAAGAATACCCCAATATTTTTATTGTGGTTTCCTCAAACTGGAAAACATTTAAGACACGAAAACTAGATATATAATTTAAAATACCCATCCTTTTAATACCATACTATCTCTAGTGTTACCTAAAGAATTGAACATGATTATTCCTTATTCAAAGTTTCAACTGGAAAAAAAATTCCTGAAGTAGAAGATGAGAAGAAACTCAGTGGTTAAGAACAGGAACAGGTGCTATTGGGTACAATTCCCTGCCTTCAAGTGAGTTAAAGCAGTTCAAGATAACAGCCTAGCTCTACCTTTTAAACAACGGCACCTGTTCAGACTTAAGTTCACCCCACCAGCTGGAATGCACAAAACTGCCCAGATTTGTCCAAATGTATTGGTTCACATAACTGAAGAAGAACATTTCTTACAGAATACAAAGAAAAACCCTTATGATACCATCACATTAAATTAGTTTGATTTTGTCCTCTGAAATTTTAGGGCTGTATTTTCAAAACATGTTTCTTACAAAACCGTATTTGTCATTCACTTTACTAAGTCTGATAGCAAAGGCATTCGTTTAGAGCAGGTGTAGAGCAAAAACAAGAGGTCAGGCTCAAATGTCATTCAATAAGCAACATTTTCTTTCTAACACAACAACCAAAGTTCATTCAGTTTCCGGACAAGTCCCCAAAGAATTAAAAACCTAGACAAGGCCTAAATACTGTCTCTCTATTTTTGTAAATATGCACAGCTGTTTCAGAAAACCATATTTTTAAGAAAAAAGAACACTGACTGCAGAGATTAAAATCAGCTAGACCTAGATAGTACAAGTGCTATTTATACGACTGGTAAAACCATGAAAAATAATTCCTTTGTTCCTCCCTTTCTGAACAGGTATAGTCAGATTAAGTGTGGCTGTAAAAAAAAGATTTTAACAAAAAATCTACTGCAACTGCAAACATTTCAGTTGTTTACACGTGGCAAAGACTGTCCCAAAATGCTTTATTCAGGTTCATTTTGAAACAAGTAAACTTACCACAGTCTTTCTTTCCCCGTTAGCCTAAACTAAATAAAATGAGCAGTAATTTAAGCAAATTCATACCACGTTGTAAAATGAGGCAAAACATAGTCAAATGGCAGCTAAAAAAATATCAGTGAAACAAGACTTTAGTAAATGCATTTACAGTTCTCAGTCACGAACCACTGAAGAACAGAAATGTGCTGTCATGAAGGAAGATCATTGGTTTGCAAAGGTTTGCTAATACCACAGCTAAGAAACTAAAGAGGGCAAAGCTGCTGGTAACAGAGACTTAACATGCCACTATTCCCTGCGCAGGAACATTGGGAAAGAGATGCAGGCAGTTTGGGAAAAAGGAGACATCGATCTAAGACTGCAGATCTACTGGACTACAGAATAACTGGCCTTAGGAACAAACTGAGTCATAATGGCTTGTGGAAACTCTTGTAGTGCTCCATTCCTGCCAATAATTTAGGAAGATCTTCATTAACTGCTGTAGACGGGCCCTGTCCTACGAGCTGCTGAGCATTTCCCCAAACAGCCAGAGCCTTCAACTTCCACTGAACACTGAGTGCCAAGAGCACACATTAATCACGCCGAGTTGAGGCTTCTGTTTCCCAGTTAAGTGAGGACAGAGTTGAAAGGAAGCCTCTTTGGAAGAGTTGCAAGTCTGATTCCACTATTTTATATGCAAATATGAATTTCATATTTCAGCTGCAGCATCAGTTCCGTATTAAAATACTTAGGTTAAGATAATGTTTTAAGTAAAGCAGATTTTTGGCAACTGCATTGAAATGATTCTATTAGTAACTTCACTGTATTGCATCTTTTAACTCCCCAATACTAGGGTGGAATTTATGTGCTCACACTACTGGACACATTTGCAGCTGGGACTTCGATATTGTTTGCTGTTCTAATGGAGGCAATTGGAGTTTCCTGGTTTTATGGTAAGCACTTAATTTTGCACCTGCAAAACCTTTTCTAAAATTCCAAGTGTTCATGACATGCTTACACATTGTTTTAAGGGAAAACAGCAAATCCTTGCATACATGAAACCACGACAAGCCAGGTTTCATATAGTGATTTTAATCTGATTTATGAATAGTGACAGGAATGCAGACATTCAGTGGGCCAAGCTTTGAAACCCTGCACAAAGCCAAAGAAAACTGCCTTGCGAAGGAGACCGCAATGGGATGGAAATGTTACTACTTTTGCCAGTATTTTGCAGCTCTTAACACAGCTGATGAGTTGCAGTAACAAGTTTGTACCTAGTACTTGCAAAGCAAGTAAATTAGCCTAAATGCAGCTCACCTGTTCCTCCTTTCCATAACTTCCCCCCAGAGCCAACCTCAAGCTCTGTCCATGCAATACAAATAAAGTAGTTTGTCTTTAGAGAGTTATAAGAATTTCCACATTAGTCTCTTTTGTTTGAGACTAATTATTCTACTTAATTATAAAAACCTAGCGGTTTAAAATTGATCTTATTTCATAGCATGGTATGAAATACCTAACATCCTAAATACCAAAAAGAATACTATTTCTAGTATTTCATACTAATTTATGCCACAAGAAGGGTGCAGTAGTTGGCTTTATCCCCACTATGGCAGTCTTTAGGAATATTCAGTTGATCTCTGGCACTAGGCTGGAATCACTATATGCCAACCAGAGCGCAGTGATGTGCTACAGCACCCTAAAAAAAAAATCTGGAGCACAATCTCAGTCAGGTCTCAGATGATGTGCCCAGATTATTAAATAGCTTCCCTGGCCTTATTTAGTCTTTAATATTTTTCTCCTCCCTAAAGTAACATAAATAAAAAGCAAGACACTTGATACACAAGCTTCATGAGAAAGAAGAAAAACATTCTTTTTCTTTCTCCTTCTATAAATAACCACAATGACGGCAAACAGCCACATTCACTGCTCTAAACCCATATGAATGCACATGGATAACTGGGAAAACTCAACAAATGGGTTGTGCTTTCAGCCACAACACAGACTTTGGCAACATGGCAGGCAGGACGCTGAGTCTGCCTGAGCTCAGCCCGTAGCCTACAGGAACTTCACAGTCTTGTGAAGTGTCCTGTGCTGCCTAATTTCACCAAGGAAAAAAAAAAAATCTTCTGCTATAAGTGACAAAGTTGACTACTACTGTCTTCAAGTGAAACAGAAAGGTTAAACAGAATATTGCTTATAGTAGAAATATTTGAATAATTGATTATATATATAGCCTGCTAGAAACTCTGGTTATAACATTATGAGAGAGTATCTGGCCTGTGGGTGCTCTCCCCACCCCTAATTCAGCATTTAGTATGAGGTGTTTTTAAATATCTGAAGTTAGTGTTTCAAACGTTCTCTTTTCCTGCTATGCCCCCAACCTAGAGGAGTTCTTTTAATGTTCTAGCACTGACCCAGAGTTCAAAATTTCCCCTATCATACAGCAGGCGGGGTAATTCATAGCCTCAAGCTTATTCCCGGGAAAAGATACCACCTCTGAAAGAGCAGAAAGTACAAAGTGCTGTTCAGTCACTAAATCAAGCAGAAAAACCCAAGTCATAATTTAATCTGAATTAGGCATACCTTGGTAAAGAAACAGTGAAAGTGATCTTTCCTTTCTTACAGGGAGAACGCTATCAGTCCTTTCTCTTGTCATAGACAGGGTTAGTAAAATTATAGAGGACCCCAAAAAGAGTATCTCATTTTCTCCAAATAAAGCAATGGGATTCTGCATTTTAGGTCTTATACAAGTCATCTCACTGCAACAGTCCGAACTATCAGTCATATATGAAATTGTTTGCTGCTAGATTAATCAGGTTTCTTGAGCTTTTGTTTTTCTTCCCGATCTCCTCTTAATTCCATTGTCACGCTTTCTGGTTGGTCACAACTCCTTTCACTATTACCAGGTTTCAATGTCATAGCAGCCTGCAAATCCTCTTCCCATGGAAGTCTGTATTGAACTAGCGACCCTGATTTCCAATATGATTGTTCTTCCCCTGAAAGTCATCTTAATTTCTATTCAGAAATAGCATTTATAGTTAATGTATGATTCAGAAGGTTCTTAGACATTATCATTCTTACTACCATTTACCTCCTTCAGTCACTTATTCATCCATTCTGTGCCACCATATTCTTCTAGACAAACTCTCTCTTGCAGTTAAAAACTTGTCAATGAGTGAATGAGGTGAAAGAATGGTATACATGCATAAATCTGTTCAATCTACTAAAGAAATACTTTTTAGTTTTAATGTACTGTCACCCAACATCAGCACAGAGCTAGCAGCTCATATGCAGTCCTTTCTCAGAACAGCGGATGTGCTACTTTTCACGGACAACTGTCTTTAATCCCTGTAAAAGAGCTGAATGCAGAAGAGTGATCATAGCTTAGCTTGGAAGCAGATGCATAAAACTGTTCTTCACTTAGTAAGCGCAAGTAATTCTCTTCTTCTATTAAAATAGGATTTACTGCCCTTTACAATAGCTAGGCCTTGCATGTGGTTCACAGACTTGAGTCATGGTTAGTCAAATTTTGTTTATTTATTGCACCTTGTCCTTCATTAGCCTTTCCTTTCTCCCTCCTGCCTCCTCACAATCGGGAAAATATCTATTCATTTGTCTTAGGCAGCTGATAGATGTTTTTACTGACATAGCATGACCTGTTACTTTATAAAGAATTTATTACAGCCCCGGGTGATATTTAAACTGATTAAATCTGGCATGGTCTTGTCTACCTCTTTTTTTCTGATCGACCCCAGTTGCCTTAATGACCCAGCCAAATATTATGCCAGCCTAAAGGCGAGCATTGACATTTTGGCACAGACCAAACCCATGGAAATTTAGCTCAAATTATACCTATGACCACTTACTGTGAAGTTGCTTGTTGCAAAGGCCATCTGTATGTGTAAGAGGAGGGAAAGCTAGTTTGGTTTACTATACAGATGTATTTTAGTTATGACTGCTAGCTTGTGACCATTTTCCCTCTTGTGCAGCCCAGATACCCATCTGATGAATATTCTAAGAAGAGCCAGACATCTCTCCCACTGACACAAAACTGCTCTTCAGTTTCTCTACTCAAGTCAGATTTTACTGTGAACATCTCCCTGACTGACCACACTAAGCTCAGCATAAGCTAGCAATGATCTTAATTTTCACCTGTCATCTCATTGCTTTCATTTACTTAAATAATTTCCAAAAAAGAACCTTTAGTCTGAAATTTTATTTATTTGAAAAAACTCTAAGGTCAACTGATTTTGCAAAAGGGAAAGAAATTAACCAAGTACTGACTTCTGGTACTCATCTTCGCTCACAGATGCTTTTGTATGGATGTGTGCCTGGCATGAGAGACAAACCCACAGAACAGAAATACAAATGGGGCAAACCAGCTTGGAGGGCTTACTGCACTGCCATGGGGGGGAAATGTTTCCTACTGTTCTGCTTGCTTTTACACTAGCACAGCTGCCCTTCTTTGGCAATGGTACTGGTATGGCTTACTCTCTTGCTGCCACCACGTAAGGGTCCCCACCGAGTATCAGTATTGCCTGAGTTAAAAAGGAGGCTCGGGAACAAAAAGGGATGGTGGACAGCTGTTGTTACTTCACTACATGGTTAAGCAAAATATGCCAATACCTTGTTCTGTGCTCTATAGGATTTATGAATTAATACCACACAATGGCTTTTATATTCTTTTTATCCCTTCTTTCTCATGTTCCCAACACCAGTGATCACTGAAGTGTGTGAAAAAACAATGTCTTTCTCATCTTCTCCTAGACGAGGATTTGTATGATTAGGTTCTGCGTTTGACAGATACATGCTTGCTAGGACAGAAGCAGGGGGTAGGTGTCATCTTTATGTGCAGAAGAGCAATTGAAATGTAGTAAACAGATGACAGGATGGCTGAGTGCTTGCGGGTCAGGGCAGAGGCCAGCAAGGGTGACATTGTGGACAATCTTACAGAGCACCCGATCAGGGTCAGGAAGTGGAAGAAGCCTTCTTTAGGCAACTTAAAGAAGCGTCCAGATCAGAACCTGGGTCTTACAGATGAAGATATCTGGAGCAACTTCTTAGCATAGATACTAGGCAGGCAAACCAGAAGTGACACCCTTCTGGATCGGCTACTTGCACTCAAAGATGAGCTGCTCAGGGTTATGGGCAGCAGGGTAAATGAGTCAGAAGAACGACCTGCCAGCATATGAAGGCCAACAGCATACTGAGCTGTAACAGAAGCATAACGAGGAGATTACAGGAAACGATTACTGTCTTTTATTTGGCACTTGTTAGACTGCACCTGAAATAATGTGTCCTGGTTTTGACCCTCAGTAAATGAAGGTAATGTTAAACTGGTCAGAGTCCAGTGTTGGGCCACCAAGATGTTCAGGAGCTGAAGCACATGCCCTGTGAAGAAAGTCTGAGAGAACTGAGCTTATTTAGCCTGGAGGCAGCTTAGGGAGGACCTGATAGCGGCCTTCTAATACCTACAAGGAAGTTATCAAGAGTCAGACTTTTCACTGAGGTGCACAATGGGAGGACAGAAGACCATGATCAAATTGAAAGGAGGAAAAAAATTCTTGTGTTTAAGGACAGCTACACATTGGAACAGTTTGCCCAAAGAGCACTTGCTGACGCTGTTGGCAGGGACGGGTTTCAAGACCCAGCTGGACAAAGACATGAGGAAGCTGTTCTGAATTGTGCTGACCTTGATTCAAGCGAGAGGCTGAACTAGAGATCTCCCAAGAACTCCTCCAACAGGAATATTCTGATCATTCTCTGATTTACTGTAATTCCCAAGGGCCAAAATATAGGACAGATCAATGAAGCAGTTTCACTATAACTCTTAATCTGCATACAAACTGTGTGAGCTCATATACTGCTACACATGTCCATACAAGTAAAACTCAGTATGGGAGCAAAAACAGTGAAGTAACATTTACAGGGAAAGGGAATTAAGTGCAAAATAACTTCAGGATTGGTTCAGTATAACTTTCTTCTTACTACTGTTATTTCAGTGTAGTAATTTGATCTCTTGGATTCATTTAAATGATATGTATTGGCATTAAAGGCATTATTACTAATTTTCACTTTCCTAATTAAAAAAAAAATAAATCCAGGCATATAAAAGAATACTATACATCACACAGTTAAACGAGATAGGAGAGGAAAACAACATGTACAAAGATTGCCTGTAGGAATCCAACTGACTGTTCCAGTTATGAGACTACTTTTTGGAAACATGACCACAAATTATTTCACTTTTAGCGGTTACACCTCAGGGCCAGGACCTGCTCAAAGGCTTCTGTGCCAGTGAGTGGTTCTGAAGCCATTGGTTGAGCCTATACAGTAAAATGACTTACAAAATTATAGCGGGCAGTAGGTGCAGGAGTTACTGGCTACATTTTTGTTCTATCTGAACTCTGATCTCTGCATCACTGAGGTGAAAGAAGGTTGGCCCAATGTGAGGAGGGTGACTTGCATTTATAGCCAACCTACTTTTCACTTTCTTCCTAATCTGTTCTTTTTGGGATATTGATTTAATTCCTTTGACAACACGATATTATGTACATAAAGAAAGGTCCCAAGTTTTCTGTGCCATTTAATAGACCCTTACAGCAGTGATATTTTCTCAGGCAGCTATAGTGCCTGTTAGTTCAGAAATTACACTGAAATTCTCTTTGGGTTCAGTGTGTTTAACCAGGACCTGATCATAAATTGTAAGTATCTCTTGTTTTTCACTGGAAAAGCAAGGCTATTACGTCCATATTCAATACCAAGTCTCCAGCAAATATTCTAGTTTTCTTTATAGTACACCCCTTTCTTCCTGTAACAAGTCACCCACAGTTTCAGCTTATCCTACAGAATCACAAAAAAACTGGGTAAATGCTTTCAAGAAGTGGAAAAAACCAGGCCCTACAGGTGCCATTGTCTGTAGATATAGTTATGTTCCACTTTACAAGTTGATTCTTAGAATGGTTATTTGAAGACATATACATTATTGAAAAAGCATGCTGTTGCAAAAGCAGCCTGAGAGCATGGCCTACTTATCCTCTAATTTCAGCAGAAATTGAACACCAAGCACTGTCTGAGCTCTGAGTACGTCTGTCTGGAAACCTATGAATAAAATTTTTGGAGATATCTAGTCCTTGTCTTTGACCTTCTGCACAATGATGAATTTCACTCAGTATTCATAAGAGTCGAAATTCAGTCACTTTAAAGTTCACAGAAGGCACTGCAAATAGAATTAGATTAAATTTAAAGAATATTTACACATCTTTTCGGCTACTTTTCTTCACCTGTACATAACGGGGGGGGGGGGGGGGGGGGAGGCGGGAAGTGCTCTGTGTGTGTGTAAATCAAAGAGTTTATACTCAAATGTCCAGACCTTGTCAATATGTTACATCCTTGCTGCGTGTAAAGGAGTAATTAATTTACGTTAACTGCATTAAAAAATCCTACTGAACTGATTCACATGAAGAGAAACAGTTATTACATTAAACTATCCATCCTCTCTAACAAATATTCATGGCAAAAAGCTGCATTTCTGCTGTTTACCTAATGGGGTTCAGAATTAAAAGTAAACCTTCTGAATACATCACGTATAATAAATTACAAACTAGTAGTCTGACATGACAGATTGCACTGGAGAGAACTACTTCTCTGGGAGCCAATGCCTCTAAGGTGTAAAGTCAGAGATTGCTTTGTTTTCAAAGAAACTGAGAAGGCCATTCCCCACCCCCCACCCCAATTTTTATATCAGCAATAATCATTCCATTCTAAAATACATTATGGAAAATAGCATGGGCTTAGATTAAACTTTTGCAAGATACCTCATACTGGTAAGTCCAACCAGAATATAATAATTTTTTTAAAAAAAGGGAAGAAGGTACCATTCAAATGGATATTTTACAGTCACTACAAAATGCATGTTTGCTTTGCATAGTAAATTATAGTGAACTATTTAATGTAAAAAAAGTGTTCCAATAAATGAAGATGGAAAACATCACACTGAAGCCTAGACTATTTCCAGAAAGTCCAAAGCATATGAGTTGACATGAATTAATATTACTAGAGTAAAAAAAACCACATCACATTTCTCGCATACAGACAGCTTGACACCCTAGTAGACTATTTAAAATGTTTAGCTCTATCAGGCTAGTGCCACTCACAGAAAGCACATTATACTCGTGCAGTGCTTTCTAAGGTATTCAGACACAGAATTCATAGCACTTACTCAAATGTGTAAAACCCATAAGGAATTAAAAGGCACTGACTGAAATGCCATTTCTTCCTTATTTACTGCTAAAGAATTTGGTATGTCCTGAGGAACCAAGGACAGCAAATTTTTTTTGTTTTCACCTTGGCCTGTGCAGCATGACCTATTCTGATTGGGAAGTCATAGTCTAGGTAGTGTTTCTGAAGGGGAGTCAACAAAGTCAGAGGATCTTCCTTTCTGCGTTGGCTGTGGGAAGAAAATTCTACTGCAACCATTTACACTGGTTTTATAGCTATTAATACTTCAATTGATTAAGTACTAAATACACGCAAGTATCAACACACACACAAAATCTCAGACTAGATGGATTCAAGGGATAGTAAAGACTAAGAACTAGGTGTTTGCAGCTCTTCTCCCCTCTGGCCATTATGTCACTTGCTAAACGCTTTGGTGCCTCCATTTGTCTGTTCTGCAGTGCAGTGAATCCTACTGCAGGTAGCTAACATTTGAGTGACTTTGAACAGAACATTGTTAAATAGTTTTCCTGACAATAGAAATCTTGTATGTTAATTCTTGCATGATAATACAAAGTCTGATACTGAAATAGAGGATGTTACTACCAAGGTTTTGATAATAATCAAGCAATCAAACCATTCATGTTTCTAAACCCATATTCTATATTCCTGGTACAATGAGCAGGACTTATCTCTGATCTATGCCTTAATGTAATGATTTTCATGTTATCCTCTGCTGTCTTAATTACTGCAGCAGGTAAAATTTCTAACTACTCTTGGTTCTTACTCACATGAACAGATCATGTGTCTTCTAAGGAGCCTACAACTACATGACTAGATACTTAGATGAGTACAGAGATAACAATTTTAGAATATCCTAGTTGTATTATAATCGTTAAAAACACAGGATACTCTAAAAAAGACCACCTGTTTCTGGCTGATACAGTTTTTTACATATTTACACTGAACAGAAGCATCATTGCCCTAGTTCCTTGGAAAGGTGATGAAAGATGAAATTACGTTTGTCATAGATACAATGAACATTCTGTGGTATTCAGTGAAACATTGAAAGAAATAAAGTATGCCATGAAGTGGAACAAATAAGCGTCCTTTGATAAACTGAGAATCATATGATTCTACCTCATTATCAGGTTTGTGTGAATAAGGGTTTGGGGGGGGTGGTGGTTCAGCAAATTATGTTACAATAGTCCACAACTATTAAAAAAGAAGCATGTCCCATTCACAACTTCAATTCTAGGTATTTGTGAAATGCCAGTTTTCAAAGGTAATGCTATTTCCGACAGGTCTTAAGTGCTCACAAGCATTTAAGTCTTGGATACAGTGATGTCAAAGACACATCTAGTCACTGAAAGATCAGTACTATCATCTCTTATGTGCCTTCTGATTTGGCAGTCATTCATGTCTGCTTTCTGAAAAAGCAGACGGGTTTGGGTATGCCAGCATCTCATCAGTATTGATTTACACCAGTCTGATGTTCACATCCTTTCTAGGTGTGGATAGATTCAGTGAAGATATCCAACAAATGATGGGCTTCAAGCCAGGCCTCTACTGGAGACTGTGCTGGAAATTTGTTAGCCCTGCTTTTTTATTGGTAAGTGTCAATAATTATTTCATCATGGAAAGAATGGTAGTATATCACTTCCTTGAATATACAAGTACCAAGAGCAAGATATGCATTGTTATGCAGGATGTTGTCAGGATGAATAGGAGACACTAAGTTAATTCTTTTTTTCTCCTCAATGGCATTGGTTATATTTTGTATAATACATTTCAGAAGTGAAAGAGAAGCTAATTGTGGCTGTGATCATCTTCTGTTCCTTCAGTTGAGCAGGATTTAAAGAAAATAGTTTTTCTTAGGGAACACTGAACACTTTGACAGTGTTCTCCCTGTCCCCCAGCATCTCTGCATATAAAACGTAAATCATTCTGTTGGGAAAATAAACTAGCCAGGGATAAGAGATTGTGTTAGCAAGAATTTACTTTTCATTGGAGGATACAAAGATCCCCAAATTGTGGAATGACACCTTAGAAAAACTAACATGCAACTGCACCCACTAATTAGCTATGTGAAACACTGGAGAGATGTATTAAATACAGCTTTTAAGCTGCCTGATGTGAAAAACAACTGCTTCATTACATCTGGGGGAAAAAAAATCCCGAAGTGTGAATTTGGTTGCTCTGTGTAAAGGTTAGATTCAGAACTAAACTACAGTTTTCTACTGGGATCTTTTCCTATGCATATTTGTAAATCAAAAGGTCAGGATGAACAATATGGAAATTTGACCTCACTATGATTTTAGGAGACTATTAATTGTGTTGAAGTTGCACATTCTTAAAACAGTATTGGTATTCCAAAGATACATTGGGTGGGCTTTTATAACAGCCTTCAGGACCACTTTTTTTTCTTTTTTTTTTTTTTTTAATACAAGAGCTCCTGGCCCCAATTCAGCAGTAAGCACCTACCAAGCACATATTAATTATGCTTTTAAACACTGTTCTATGAAGATGCTTGAATGGAACTATATCCTGCAGCACTTCAAACAGGCTGACTCAAGTTGAACAGAATAATGCTGCACCAAGCATTCTTAGGTTCTGTACACTAGGAGACTGTTGAAAAATTAAGTTTTAGAAAGAAAGAGATCTAGCAAGCTAGCTAGAGAAAGGGACTGAAGGGACTGTCAGTCTAACCTTCAGGTGGCTTAACATTCCTTGGTGAAACAGCCCCACTACCTTCCTACCAAAGCCTACAAACAAACAAAAGGGTCAGAATGAATCTGTGGGTAACGCATCTTTCAGCCACCACAATGCAAAATATTTTTTTCCAGCTGGAAGTACTAAACTTGGAACATATCAACTTAACTGCTCAGTACGAAGATATTTTAAAACCCATGGGAATGATATACTGGGTAGGGGACATTGGACAGTTTTGTTCTAGCTGTGTATTTTCTCAATTTTTCTAAAAGGCAACATGGACATTACAAGTTTGATTTATATGGGAAAATTTAATATCATTTACCTTCTCACAGCCTTTTAGGTTCATTATTTGATCACTAAGAAAATAAAGCAAGTTACCTTAAATTGACAAAAATGGTTTAACTTACTAATTTATAAGTGAAAACTATAAAGATGGCCACTAGCATGAAAAAAGTAGTTTACCATTAGCCTACATAACTAAAAACTACAAATTCTAGAAATTTGGTCCCTTGATCTAAGAAACAGCATTTTTACCACCACTTACGAACTGCTTCACCAGAAGAGACTAAGACCATAAGCATAGTAAATAAAAATGAAAAAAATCAGATATCAATTCTTTCATATATATATATATATATAGTTTAGGATAATTAGGGAAAGGCTATAAAATTGCCAGACTTCAGTGTAATTCTTGCCTTAACAATCCCATGTGTGCTTAGTGCAAGGTGGTCCCTGTTTGGAACTGGTACTGTATTATAGATGTTCCAAACAATAAATAAAATTCTCTGCAAGAAAAAGGTTAGTTGGAGTTGTTCAGGTATCTGATATTAGGAAATAGCTACTTGAAGCTTTTTCTCCATATTGTCTCCAGCTATGTACATCATCCCAAGAAAAATCTCAACATGGAATCAGTATTTCTCTAACCAGATTTCACACTATCAGCTTCCTTTACCCCACACCATTACTCACTCTCCCTGTGTAGCCTTTGAAACCCTAGGCTCAAAATACTCTCATTTCAAATTGCAATATCGAGCAGAATGTAAAGGCCCAGACAAACAAATTGAGGAACTCTGCATATTACACAACCCATATGGATATAAAAGGAGGGAAATAGGGTGGTACCCCACCCCGTCCTTCTTACATCTAGTACTGGACAACATAACACCAGCAGAAAAAAAAAAAAATAATGTAACTTTCTTTTCCAGGCCATAAAGTTGCTTATCCTTTCCTCAGTAAATGTATCATGCTGGAGTTTTTATTATGCCTCTTGTTAAAAAATGGGTACAAAACTTCTAAAGGAAGCCTAATGCCTCTGGAAAACAAAGAAGGGGAAAACAACAGATCTGCAGAGGTTTTCCTTAACTACAGAATCCCTTTTTTGTACCTGTAACGCTAGTTTAAATGAGGCAGTAACAGACAACCACCTGATCTCCCCAACAAAATTTCAAATAATCTGTGTCCAGAGTAGCTAAAATGAACTCTTAACACTAGCAAATGCATCAAGAACTTGAACAGTTTAAGCAGTAAGAGGCACAAAGTAAATAGGATGTAGGTAAATGGTAAAATTGGTTTGAAATATACCTTAGGGTACTGCTTAATAAAAAATATGAAACGGTTTTCCACGAAGTTACTTTATCTCAAAACTGTGGTTTGTTTTATTCTTTTTTCCCTAGTTTGTTGTGATAGTCAGCATAATAAATTTCAAACCTCTGACCTACGATGACTACACCTTCCCTCTCTGGGCAAATCGCATTGGCTGGGGAATAGCATTATCTTCAATGATACTTGTGCCTGCCTATATTATCTATAAATTCATGAATGTGCGTGGGACCTTTAAAGAAGTAAGTAGAACGCTAATAAAATGTCATGAAACGTTGCTATGAAATGAAATGGCTAGATCTAAGTTGGCAGTTTGTTTCTCTTACAAAACCTATTACTTATGAGTTACTTTTTGGATCCAACTGTCAGAGGCAATGGAGTTTTGAGGTAGGATTATTGCATGCTGCTTGAGTTTCTAGGTAGAAATTAGTTTTTCAGACAACACCATAATAATTCTGAAAAAGTATTTTTAATGTATGCAACTAATCTGATTGATGAAATATTTTTTCCTCATTAACCAAAAAATATACAGGTTATGGTATCTTCATATTCAGTTCTGAGGCATGGTAATGGTCTTCACACAGTTCCACCTAATCAGAGTTCAGTACAAGGCATGCTTTATCACTCCAGGCTGAAGCGTTGTAAACTGTTGTATGCACAACATTAATTCAGATCTCTCTTGTCTTAGCGTTAGAAGAGTCTAAACATATATATATCCATATGCTGAAAGATTGGGATGTGCCACCAAAGTGGCCCTGTGTGGAGGATGACATTTGTTCATTTAACAAACATCCGTCAAGGACAGAACAAATGCCTTACTGGGTCACAGCAATAGATCCATTTAGCCCAGTACTCTGTCTTTAACAGCAACCACTTTGATTTTCTCTGTCAAATGTGTATTCTTTATTTTTTTATGTACGTATTATATTTACCAGAATTATTTCAACATTCTGCAAAGCTAGAATTAATGCAGATCTTTCTGTTGTGTTCATCATTAATATCTGAATGCTTGAAGAAAATTAATATTCAAGATAGACCAAGGTACTGAAATAGATCTAGAAATCAAAAAAAAATCTGATACAGGTATCCCTGATGGTCTCATCTAGCCTGTTGCTTTTTAACAACGTCAGTAAAAGAACCAGGGTACCAGACAGCAGCATCCTGCATAACATAAACTCACTCCATGCATAATATGCCTGGTCTGTGCACTGAATAAAGCAGAAACTGAGGGAGAAACAATTTGAGCCATCTTATTCTAATGATTTGCCTAACAGCAAGAAGTTTAACGTTGCAACCTTAATAGTGTTCTTTTAACTTCATTTATATGTTTATGTGTCATATTAACGTATTTATTCTATTTAAAAGAACCTGTTTCTTTGGGAAAAAACACATCCATATTTCCATACATTTCACCCCCTGTACTTTTGTTTATTGATCAGTTCAAAATGGCACAGGATTAAGGTTCACTGATCATATTAATTTTACCATTGTAAAATTTTACCATCACTATCACAATAAGTTATCTACAGTCTTAAACACATCTAACGGTGCTCAGAAGTAAGACCTCTCACTATTATACAGTATTGAATTTTGTCCCATCATATGCCATAGTTTTATAACCTATCTTTACTGACTTTACCTAGTTCTGCTGCTCTCCCTTCCTACAGCTGGAGTTACACAATGGTGTAGCAAGATACTGACGCTCTTAGGCAAATCACTGAACTACCACCACATAAAGGAATTAAGCAGAAAATAGGATCTCATCCTTCACCCAGATAGGGCACACCCCCCTCCTATAGGCCTGGCAGACCCAAAGGGATAAATGCCTTGTTTCTGAAACATTACAGTCATCTCAGAAAGGCACCCCAAAGTGGGAACTCCTATCCATCCGCCCCGTTTTCATCAGCTACAACATCTCAACATTGTGCATGATTTCTAGTTCTCATTTCCAGCAATTCTATAAACCCTTTGTTTTGTTCCATTCTTGGATGTTTACAAACCCATTTTCTAGTAACATCTGAGTGGCAAGAATAATTCGTACTGGCCCAACAGGCTTTTGCCAGCTTGCACAAGTTTACTGATATACTGGGATGCAGAAGCCTTTGGCCAAAACCACATTTTCTCATTCATTTTGTAGTGTTAGCAAGTTCCGGTTTATCTTTTACAGCTCCTGTAGACAGCAACTCACCAGTTTCCCCATGAGAAATATAGCAAAAGGCTAGTATATTACATCCAAATAATTATCATAAGTAGGATGGCCTAAATTGTGGCTGTTAAAAGTGTTGAGAAAGGTGTGCTCTTAGTCTAATGGGAACTCCTGAAGCTGGTTGAAAGTTCACGATAAACCAAAATATACATATGATCCCAAATGGCAAACACAAGGGTAGAGAATGGAGATGAACTGGGAAATAGTCAGTACCTCCCTCCTCTCTCACTGGGACTGGTCAATCCCATTACAGCAGTAACAGAAAAGTGTGAATTTAGGGGATGTAGGGCCTGTGATACCAACTTGTTCCTAATGTTCTTTTCCATATGCACTTGCTAAATATTTGGACTTAGTATTTGCATAAACTTTCTACTGTTGCTTCTTATATTAAAGGCTAACACCAAGGGGCTTATAATAAGCTCATTCTCTCAGTGGCTAAGTTAAAGGCACATGATGCAGTGATATTAAAGATTTAAGTTACCATTTTAAATAAAGTTCATGCTACTTCCGCATTATAGATTGGGGATTACAGACATAATCCCACTTCATATGGCTGACTTTTTCCTCTTCTTCCTATCTGGTTTAGAGACTAGCTTACTGCATCACACCTGAAAATGAGCACCAACTCGTGGCCCAAGGAAATGTCAGGCAGTTTAAGGTTTGTACTCCTTTCACCATGCTTCCTATTGTGGTACCAGCCTTTCCCTGTCTTTAACAACCACAGGTTTGCACCAATCTCCTCATAGTGGATACCTTTGCAGGTCTGTGGTTCTTTATTTCTGCCAGCATGACAAGATGCAGGAGGCTTAGTACCATACACATCAACTCTGTTGGAAAGCTTCTGGCACCTTCCTCCTCCTTTGACTAAGCAGAACCCACAATTTTCAGATTACCTGAATCCTGTATTTTAGGTTGTATCCAAATACAGTGAGATGTCTCACCAAGACACAAAGGTATTTCCAAACTATCACACATATTTGAACAGGTCATAGCCTCTCCCTTGATTATTACGCAGCAATCTGAAGTCATGTTTTCTAAACGCCAATTACGTACCACAACACATGGTAAACAGCAAAACAAATATCCACTGTCAGAGCCTAGACATAATGGCCGTGATGAAATAATGTGCTGGTTACGTGGAATAGGCTTTCCCCATAGGCCTGCAGTTGATTGAAAACACTGCTGGAGACTTCTTAAGCAGCCATGAAAAACAGGGTATAGGTTTCCAAATACTGCCTTCCTTTTAGCAAATAAAATAAGCTTATTGAAATAAAGTCCTTTTTGTAGAAGATAAAAAGGATGCAAATGTGAAGCTTGTTACCCTTATCAGCATTCATGCTGGACCACTTTCTGTCTTCAAAGTTGAAAGCAACTAGAATTATGCACACCACCTCAAAACATGACCCAGATTTTATAGTGGTGGTTTGTATGTTGGTATTGAAAATAAGAAATTTGCCTTTTGCTTGCTCTGAAAAATACTGTTTGAAGCATAATCTTGAATTTTAAAGGAAATAATCCAAGTGTAGATTTATGGGATGCAGAATGGAAGCAGGAAGAAAAGGCTTCCTGTTTCATGACCATAATTTATTTGATGTGGCCAAGAATAAGTAGTAATACAGCACCCCTTCCTGCCTTCTCTTTCCCCCATTCCTGCCCTCAGTTGTCTGAGGATTTTATGTTCCAACTGTAAGTAATAAGTCGATTTTTCAAGAGGCAGATGTTCCTGTGCAAATGGGCTATAAACAGCCATTCCTACACAGTTCTAGTCTTCTGAACCCAAATTTATAATGGCAAAAAGGAAACAAACTATTTTCATGTAAATTAGAAGAGATTGTACTGAGAAGTAAATTCCTAATGATACATCAAACCATGCCAGACACCAGGGCATACTAATTTGTTGCTGCCTTCAATAACAGCTAGGAATAGCTTTTGTTATCGCTAAAGCATAGTTAGTGCTTTGTTCAGGATGTTTGAGTTTGTAAACAAAACTCACCACTGTAACCAAACAAGTTAGAAACTTTTCTCATACATGTTCAGCAACTTTGAGTTTTAAAACTGAACTGAGAACTGACTGAATAGCTTTTATATTCAGCACATTTCTCACCGCAGACGGGAGTCCTCAGAAATTTAGTTACAATTTGTCTGTTAGTTTGAAACCTCTTTGTAACTCTAGGTTTGTCAATGTATTGAAAACATCTCTCACTATTACCATGCGAATCAATAAAAACAACTACTTCTGTTCCCTTACAGCTTCAACACTGGCTAACAATATGACAACCAACAGATTGAGGAAAAAGCCAATATGTTAAGCTAAACTGAGAATACAGAAAAGTCAAGTTCAAAGCTCCCTCGATTATGCTTGGACCAGGCTGGCTCAGAGCTTATCTACTGACTCTTTGAGGGAAGACATCTGTTCTCTGTTCTCAATGCCTCCCTTCTATTACTTGGCTTCAAATGATCTTTAAAGACTCAGTTTAATTTTTCTTACATCCTTTGGTGCCATGAGATCCCTACATGACCAAAACTTGTGAGTTTTGCTATTGGCAGAAGTGGAGGAGGGGGGAGCAGACAAAAAAGCAATTAACGTAAGTTAAATGCTCTTTTATTGTGAAGAAGTGAATTAAACTTCTCTGACAGTAATAATTACTTCAGATAATCATGTCACGACCTATTTTAAACCAACAACACCTGAACGTTCTTAGATCTAAGGAAAGAATACATCTCAATTATGAGGAAAGAGCAATTTTAACTATGTGCTAAAGTCATTAGCTTTCTTGCCATACTATCCTTTGGGATATGAGTTTGCATCCTTCTGAAGTGAAGACTCTGCTTCATTTTCAGTGGCTTGTTATTAGTTTCTTCTCTTGGTGAAGAAGGTTGTCTTTCCTGTATATGTCCATGCCATTTTTTGTCCAGTTTAATTATACAAGCTGAAGAGCAGCAAGAACAGAATTCCTGTTACAGCTACCACACTGTACTTAATGAAAAATATATTCCCTTATACTAACAATTGAAATGGCTTTATCATATGATCCACACTGCACAGACTTTTTCAGCCAAGTGTGAAAGTGACATGCAAATAGAAAGATTTTAAGCTTTTTTTGTTATATTTTGTTCCAGATAAAGAATTTAAAATACATAAGGAGAGACAATAATTTTTAGAATTAAATAATCTACCCAGAGGCACAAAATACCAAACTTTGGCTTTATTCTCCAGCTGTGAACATGCTATTATTATAATTTAACCTGGATTCATCTACCAAAATATATTAAGATTGTGTTGAGTAATTTAGAAGGATATTTTAGGCATACTCAGCTCTATTCCAGCTCTTCTCTCTGGTAGTATTATGCAAGGTAGAAGATACAGAACAAACTCTGCATTTGGGTGCTGTTCTTATCCTGTGGTCACTTACCGCTGTGTAGTATCTTCCCAGTGATCACCAGATTCAGTAGCTTTAAGTTATTTCTTGTACTTACTTATCACTAGATCTACAGTAATTTTCAGTGGCAGTAGCTACTCAGCTGAACCCAGTCTAGAGTTTACCTCTGGACCTTACCTCTGAATTTTTTTGCCTCTTATACATTCAATTCAGCTTGTCTTTGAAATTTATGTAGTTCTTCCTCTTTTTAAAAACACCATTTAAAAGGATGGGACTTTTTATTTATAAAACAATTTCTGTGGAGTTTTTTTTCCTTTCTTAAAATAGACCAGTTTAAAAGTCCCAAGTGACTTTGGCCTTTCCCATTTTAACACTAATTTTTGTTCAGAATAATGGAAGGGAAGTTTCTCTCCTTATTCATCCTTTTCCTCCAACATAATCAATACTTCAGAATTTTACCAAATATTGTCCTTTTCTTAAAGAGTTCCTGTAATAAACAGTAGTTTTATTTAAACAGGTTTTAAAACCCAAAGGATACTTTCTTCTAATTTTAAAGGAAGTCATATTTTCTGGCCCAGCTGATGGCCGGTAGCTGTTTAAACCATATTATTAAATATATTTTGATAATAAAGGAATTTCAAATGTTGCAGTTCTAGTTCTGTAATTACACAGGAGGCCAAACAGTGAAAATATGTTGAGGGCTTCAAAAAAGCCATCCCACCAACTTCATATCTAATCCCGTTTTTATTGTTTGCTAAACTACATGAGAATCTTTTTGTTCTTATAAAGCTTATTTTTCAATAATACAGCTGTTTCAGTAACTGGCTTAACATGGCTAAAAAGCTTCTTAGCATAGATACGCACCAAGTTTTGAAACTCTTGGGGGCTCTTCAACGTGGAGCTTTAATAGCTTGTCACATTATACACTGTTTGATTTGCTTATGATTGGAAATGCTAACAACCTGCATCAATGTTCACTGGTGACGCACCCCATCGCTACTATCCGTATAGCATAACCCATGCAGGAAAAGTTACGTTTCATCACCACTCTGAAATAGGAGCAATGCTATCTTAACAGGGGAGTGAAATCAACTTTACCTAGCATATTAGGGTTTGATTGTATTTTTAATACCAACTCCCAAGGCAATTACCTACTACATTGTTTTTATTTCTATTACCGTATAACTTCCTAGGTTTAGTGTAGTATTTATAGCTCAGGACACCACTGCACTATTGCCATCTTGTTCTGAGATTTTATAGACAAAGAACTTGCAATCTATAGAGGAGACAACAGGCAAATCAGAGAAAGCAGGAATCTTATTACCAGAAATAGCCTGAAGAAAAAGAAAGATAATACACATTGCATGACCACACATCCAGGCTTTAAGTTCAAGATGTTACCCAAAGGAAGTCTCCCCAAAAATAATACTTGTCCCAGAGATGAAGAACAATGTCTTCAATTCTCCACAGAATAAGATGCTCAACTACCTCATGCCTCTTGGACAATAAACAATGCCATTTGACATCCATTCAAATGACAAATATCTTTGTGAAGACCAGGTTATTATATCCTTTTCCTCCACTCAATGTTATGGTACAGACAGTCCAATAAGAAGCCACAGCTCTGGCACCAAGCTCCTCTTAGGCACCTACTTTGAGCTCCTGAATACATTTTCAGTATGGAAAATGTCAAACGCCACTAAGATACTCATCTCCTTTCAGTCCAACCACTTGTTTTAAAAAAAATGTTCACACAGTCAGGTCCTTGTCACCCATGTAGTTCAACTGCAAGTCTTCCCTCACTCAGTCTTGAATTTTCAGCCAGACAGCTCACACTTTCCCTCAGCTTTACCTACTGTGGGAACAGACCCACTACAGCGAATGGTGCTCTCCCAGCTATCCCCATAGCATGGCAAGGATATGCCAACGGAGTAGGCATCCCACTTCCAAAAGAAGAAAAAAATTTTTTTATACAAACTTATTCAAGATATAGTATCATCTGCTTACTAATTATGTTGGCTGCTTTGGTAGGAAGAATTTAGTGAATCAATTAAGTAGCTCATCTGACAATTCTAGAAAATACTTTCTTGAAAGCCTTTTTTTAATCTGATAAAGGAAGCAGCTGTCATACGTTAGCATCTCTCTTCTGACCTTCCTTTCTGCCAGCGAAAAAGACCTGCCTGTGATCCATATCGTCTCCTGAAGCCACAGAAAGTTAGTTAGCACCAAGGAAAGAGATCGATCGTTTTCTTCGCACCCCTCCTGCTGTCACTCAGCAGGATGATTCTTCATATACTTGGTACTGCTCTAAAGCTACATTACTAAAAATCCAAAGATTTAGATTTGTGTTAGAAACAGTAGGTCTTTCATGGGCAACCGTCCAAAAAGGACTAGTGCTTTAGTGTTCAGCGCCCGTTTGAACCATATCTTTTCTGCCAGTCCTTCTTGTGTTCTGTCATGTTCCGAGGCATACACCCTGGCAACACTTGAAAGACATCTTACCATAGTGAGGGATTTTGCAGGAAATCCAGGATCAAACACGATTATTTTAAATATAGAATGTAGGAGAAATACTTGGCTGTTAGTATTGTACATTCCCTAACTGCACGTGCAATGTATGTTGTATGTAATTTTCCCAGAGGAAATTTCCTATAATTGGTCATTTCTTCTCAGCAAAATACCATTTAAATGTTATTATTTAAAAAGGTCAAGACCAAACATTTTGTATATACATCCACTTCTTATGCTATTGTTTTGACATGAATTAAGTTTATTTTGTACTGTTAGGTTGTAGGAGGCCACAAAGAATTCTTTTGCTTTTATTGTCTCTTTTGCAGTTCTTCCGATTCATACAGCATTAATTAGCAGATACTTGCTTTTACGGGAGTAGATAATTTTCATTCATATCCTGGACTGATTCATTAAGCTTCACAAGACATTGGCAAACATTTAAGAATTTCTTTCCTAAGAACCATATTTAACTATATTTAAACTATAGATGAGCAATTTCAAAACAGATGAGGCTTACAAATACCGTATTTTCAGTGCCCTGTTAAAAAATTTTAAAATGGGCCTGAAGGACTTGGACCTAGGACAATTATCACAGATCAAACAAACAACAGTATATGATCTACCTGCAGAAACGATATGTGTACTCTGAGCCTCTCAGAACAGTAAAATAGGGTATGTTTGTTCTAATACACTTTATTTTCTCAGGGCTCAGAATATTTATGGTCCACAGATCAGCACACATGCAAGAACACAATCTCCTTAAGTTAAAGGCCAGTATGTTTCAAATTAGACCCTTGAACAAATCGGAGTCTTTTGGCTATAGCACAGGGAGACAGATCTTCTGGAAGCACCTCCAGAAAGGCTCCTCCGAAGGAAAACACTTTTTCAGTCTGCTTCCTCTGACTCACACCCACATTCCTGTTAGTGACTTTCAGCTAGTGGAAAGTTAAGCTGTTAGAATGTGAAGCTAAATGGTTTATAATACATCACAGAAGTCAAAAACAAGACCTTGAAGAGCCCTTACTAGATTCGTATCTACATACAAGCTGAAAATAGCATATGGACTATTTTAAGCAAAGCAGGCCAGAAATCACCGTACAGGACTGAATCTGTGAGCTGCTTGGACATTTGAATTTTTACAGATCTTCATTTACTAAACTAATATTAGCTGGTACATGAGAAAGCCAGCCACATTCTGGCTTTCTTTAGGAAAAAGGTACACTAGTACAGGATACTGCAAAACAATCTGAAAAAGTTTTCAGAACATAATTTACAGAAGCCTTCAGTTAACCCTGTTACATCTGTGACCTTGCATCACTGAGTTTCAGAGAGGATCATATACAGGGAATAGCTGTATCTCAGACATCCATGTTTGAGTGTTTCTGCGCTGTGGAAAGCAGGTTTTTGTTCTACCATTTCAGTCTGTTGTAACTCAGACTTTAATGGGAACATTTCACCAAGCACTCGCCCCCCCCTCTTATCCATATTCTCAAAGGGCAGTTTTTGCTGACAGACAGCCAAGACCACTCAGACTGACCAAGCAGACATGCATGTGTTCCTTAGCTGTGACTAGATGGAAAATTACACAGTTTTGCCTGCTTAAGCTTAGCTGGCTTAGCAAGACTTGTAAGCCATGCCATGCACAGGGAAACTTTTCCTAGGCCAAAAAATTTCAGATTGTTCCAAATAAAAATTAAATCAACATAGGACCAAGATCCTCAGCTGGTGATTAATTTGTACAGTGGTACTGTTCACTGCCTGAGACTGAATTATAGATGCATCTACGTGCATCAGAGATTGCTACAGAGAACTGGATGGCCGATAAAGACATTTCAACCAGGAGAAAAACGTAACAGTGTAATATAGCTGGTTTAAGTACTGAATTTAATCCATTTTTCTTCACCATTTAAAAACAGAGTATGGTTAGACAAACTGCAATCACTGTATGACTGACCAAGCAGAAGCATGCAAACACAAGACAGCCAGAACACTAAGCAACACAGATATCATGACTGCATTCAGTGAAACTGTCCTACCTAGAACATCATGTAGGTGTCAATGCAAGTGGCTGAGGGGGCAGGATCGAGGAGGGGAGAAAGCTGACAGGCTTAAGTCTCAGTCCCACAGTGCAATGTGTAACTTAACCATTACTGCCTTTAGTTTTCATGTTGAGAACGTTGCTTGCGCCTTTTTTGCCTAAGCACTGACAGCAAGACTGGGCCACCTGTGTGCTTTGCTTTCCTCCTTTCTAAAGGTGTTTCTTTAGCTGCCATACTAAACTAATCTTGCTTAATTTCTTTAATAAGGGAACAGAATAAATTCAGTGAATTAAGAAAATTACTAAGCCTTAAGCTGGCTCTCTTTTGAAGGTGTCATGTTGTTTCTTGGTCACTGCCAAGAGGCCTCAAACTTGCAGGTGACCTGCATTTGTAATTTATGTTGCACTCTCTCCGTGAACCTGTCTGCAAGACTCAGCTTTTGTTTGCTGTGGGTAGTATCAGTTACAAAGGGAGAACCTCCAAGTAGTACATTTTGAAAATAACTTCTAATAGGTCTGATGAAGAATTGCCTTACAACTAAAAACTTTATAGCGAGCATTTACTTGGTTTACACCAGTGTTTTACTTAATTTTTAATGCCTTTTTATAGCAGTGACTAGACCTTACCTTACATAAGGGTACCTCTGTATAGGAAATATTTTAATATTTTTACCAGTTTTTTTAATTTTCATAGAATATAAGTGTATATTGTAAGGCGAGAAATTCAACTTTGATGTAACAAGGTTATCACAAGACCTATTTCTCCATTATAAGATTTTGTAGTCAGCCAGTCTAGTTCAATAATTTGTTGGCCTTTGATTATAAATGTAAAAATGTGATAAAGGAGAATAGAACATTATCTACAGCTAATGCACATTGTAGCACAATATTCTCCATTGCTGCCTTAATCTCATAAAAGGAAGTCATGCGTTTTTAATTTATATTCTTAAAAAAAAAGCAAAAAAATCCAAAGCATCTTTTGGCTGCAATTTTGTGTTAGACAACTTCACATGAAACCAAATGTGTTAGTGTCCAGTAGGTCTACTTCCAAAGCAAGAGATCATATTGCAGTTTTCAGGAAAAAGTTTTCATGGAGTTAAAAACTTGCCACTAGTAAAAATACTCTCCAAAGTGCCCCAGTGACCAAAAGTGTCCAAACACAGCCACCACACTTCCATGCCCGATTTCATTAATTGTGCAACCTGCAGGTCCATTTGCCTTTTTTTTTTTTTTTTTTGTTAAGTCTTTGGTTATCTGGGGGAAATGGCATTTCATTTTTTTTTAAAAGGTTGGTTGTTTTTTGGTTTTGGTTTGTTTTTTTTTTTTTTTTTGAAAGGGAGACACCTACATGCCCATGTGTGTAATTAGAAACTACATTTCTTATAAATATGGATGTGTGTGATGTGTGCTGGTTAACTATACTTAAAATGCTGATAAAGGTGGTGAATGTAAAGTATTTGTCCTCATTCCTCTGTCTTTCTGTGCTCAGTGTAAATAAGAACTGTTTTAAGCTGTGCATTAATGTAACAGATTATTCCAATATTGTGTATAAAATTATTTAAATAAAATCTGACAAATATGCACATAAAAAGAGTATAAAGAAAGATCTTATGTACCAAGAATTTACTTATGACAGTGAATTAAAAGCTGAAATGAAAGTTTTGCCTCTCGTCCATACTATTCTCAGCTAAAACTTCATGGTGACAGCTGGTCCTTGGTTCTGCAGCGATGTCCCCAGCAGTGGCATACTTGCCCCCCAGGGACAGGCATTTCTGGAGCAGGAGTGCTTGACAGCAGTGTGGAAAGGGCCTCTAGAAACCAGTCTTGAACTGACTCTAAAAGACTAGCAGACAACTAAAACCAAAAGCCCAAAAGCAGTACCCCTATATAGCTCTCAACCTTCACAAAACAGTTCACATCCTTTCACTGTCCAGTGGATTAATTCCTACATTTGAACTCCTTTCAGGAATGCAATTACAGTGATGCAATGAAGCTTTCACAACCACACATTGAAAGGAAATTATCAAGACCTTTCAGGAACATGAACCAAAATGCATAGTACAAAAGTTGTAATTCCCCAAGGCTACATTGTTTTCCTTTTTACAAGCAATTCCCTTTGCCTCATTAACTTTGCCATATGTAGTAACAGCTATAATAGATTATTCTTAATTTATGGGTCAGCCAGGAAAAGGCTACTCTTATCTGACATGAAAGAAGACTAGATAACAATGACAAACCATTTTCTTATATTTCCACATGGGACATAAGAAAATGATGAGAGGCACTATTTCCAAAGGTATATTTTGTTAGGCAATCTCAATTATCTACATACAAATTTCATACTTGGCACATACCGAGAATAATCTACTTCCCTCAGCACTTTTTTTTTTTAAACAGATCTCAGTATTATTAAGGTACATCCTTCAATTTTTTATATACCTCTACTACCTTCAAGCAAGTAAGAAAAATATGGTTTAAATTATTTTTTAAAACATCTGAAAAACTGAATAATGAATTTCTGTATGTCAGTTCTTAATAATGTAAAACACTTTAAACCACGAATTAGTATTAAAATAATCCAAAGGTAATTAATTTCAAAAAGTTTCAAGTGTTTCACAGATGTTTCTTTATACTGTTTTGCTGTTCACCCCAAGCCTGTTCACAAAATTTTCATTTTTCACTACTCTTCAATCTCCTATTTACTATTTTCACCAAGCTTCAGCTAATTGGTAAGTCTTTTAGACTCAGCATTAGCATGCTATTATGAAAGTAAAACAACGCAGGACTTACTTAAAATAATAAAGCAATTTTGTCCTCAAGCCAAGTTTCCTATTTGCTTTTGAATAACTATATCATCTCTTCTGATATTCCCCTGATTTACTGGAAAAGCAGGAACTTCAGTTACATCCTTTGTCAACAACCAAAACAGAAGAGGCAAATCAGGTACCAGTGCTGCTAGTAGTAAAAACAGTTGCTTCAGCATCTCCGATTCTTCAGCATTTCAGATTCATACAAGTACACATGAAATTCCAATTTCCCCTCTTACCTAAGCTAATATTTATAACTTACATTAATTTAAAATGCAGAAGCACAACAAAAAATTTATCTTTTAAAGGAAAATTGAAGGTTGGGGAAGTCAGAATACATCTGATTTTTTTTTATTGTGACACAAATCAACAATGCTGCCAAAAAGTTAAAATACTACACTCATAAATGCAGAAATAATGAAGAGAGAAAAAATGATGTGATGTGTAAATACAAGTAACTTTTTTAAAAAAAGTTCAAAGACAACCAGTTTAGCCTTTTTTTTTAAACTAAAAATATAATGCTATAATTGAGACACAGCCAGAAATGTTCACTTGCATAATCCATCAATGTGGAATTCCAGTAATAAATCAAAAGTAATTCAGGAACAGTAGAAAACAGAAAGGCACTCTGCTTCCTCAACTGTAAAAACAGCAATAATACTGCATCTCTCCATAAATTTTGCAAGGTCTTGGACAGACCTGAGCAATGGTATACACAAGCCAAATATTTACTCTTCACTCTTACAGATACTAAGAAGTTACTAAAGCACAAATAAACCCCAGAATTTTTTACCCTCCTATAAACTCTCCTACATTTTGAAAATAAATTTGTCTTAGCTTTCATTCACTTCTGTATTGAAGAGTATTCTTTTAAACTCACGACTTTATATCATTCAAGTGCAAAAGCACTTTGCTTTTGTAAGTGTCTGCATTTTACATGGTTCTGAAAGTTACCTCAACAATCTTTTCTGACAAAACTATCTGCTGCTGCCTGCTTCCGATTCTCCCAATCCAGTCCTACACCTGCTCCTCTTCCTCCTAGTTTCTTCAGCACTATTTTCAGCGTCACCTATGAATTTTGTGGGGATTTTAGTACCCTCCTGAAAGCAACCAAGTAGCCTCTTCATGCCTTTATCTTCCTAACACCCTCATAAGAGCATGTTATTAGCACCACTTACAGAAGCCCAAGGCAGAAAAAGGTCCAGATCCACAAGATACACCTTGGAGATGCCTTGGCTCACAATCTCAGAAGTCCATCACCTCTTCTCAGAGACCTTCCTCTCCAAGAATGTTCTCCCCACCCACATATACAGGAAGCTTACTGCTTAACTCCGTACTGCAGATTCCAGTCTAAGAGTCAAGAACTGAAGAACTATGCCTTGGGGATGCTAAGCCCCTTCATGGGTCCTGCCCTCAAACTTGGCCAAAGTTGCAAAACAGATAACCTCTCACAAGGCCAGTGACACACTTGCAAAATCACTGTGTAATACAGACTAGAAAAAGAATGGCCAGCCACAACCCTTCAGCTGATCTATCAACCACTGCAGCTATCAAGTTATATGCCGCTGTTGCTCTATCATGCAACATATCTATCTATCATGCTTCTAGATGAAAGTTAAGAAACATGCAAGATTGGATCAGGTATCCACCTATGTATTTAAAGTGCTGTGAATATAAAAGATTAAACTGAACTTAGAGAAGGAGTCACATACAGAGTGACTACTACAGTTTTCTTCTTACGTCAATATAATCTTTCCCTATGTGATCACAATTTATCATCGAACCATTTCCCAGAAAATCATCTTTATACTCTTGCTAACAGGTTAATAATTCTTTTATTAATAGGTCAGAATAGGTCAGTGTCCACTGTGTTCCTTCAGAATACAGGAATAACAGCACACCATAAGTTTATAGGCCCAGGCAGCAGGTACATCCAAATAGTTAGTATTTTCCACCGAATTATTCTGGATATCAGATTATGTTTAACATTAGCATTCTGAAGCACAGTTCTCTCAGATTTCATAGTAACAGGACAAGGAACCAATCTTCTGGTCTTATAAGAAGCTCATTAAATTTAGCTATCCACTTCAGCCAACAATGGAAATCTGAAACTAGCATGGACCCAATTAAAGGAGCAATATCATTTACATAAGCATACACAAATAAGCCTCTGAAGGGAACAGCCATCATATCTTCCACTTGCACATTCAAAATAAACTGACACATTCTAGGGCCGCATAAGTTTATATCCACCCCAAAAAAATGTTATGCCAAATGCAACCATAATCTGCATGGCTGCTTTTACTACAGACTGGAAAACATCAGTTGTGGGCAGATGTACAAACAGAATGTGATGAGATGTGACAGAAATATACACAGCTCATGCCATGACTAAATAAATTATTATGCTAGATTATTTTCAGAATTACTTTTGCAGGATAATTTTGTTAGACAATTCATTTTCTTCTGACTTAAACACTAAGTTTTAAATGTCTTAAAAATTCACAGAAAGTCTCATATCCAGACATTACCATTCTAAAGTCTTGAAGTACATAAGAAAAGAAAAGCTGAGGGTTAAAAATACAGAAATGTTCCATCCTGGTGGAACAGAATTGTGTATTCATACCACCTAAGACAAGGCAGAAAATATACAAAATGAAAGTTAAACCCAAACATTTCTATAGGAGAATATTTTTCAAACCCAAGAAATAAATACACATTAAAATAAACAGAATTTCCAGCTTGATTGCCTTATATCCCAAGGAGGGGTGAAAGAACAAGACAGAAAAGAATGAAAATATTCAGCAAGACAGAAAAGAATGAAAATATTCAGCATTTACAACTAAAAGGCTTTTCTTTTTATTTAGTCAGATTCAAAATAGATGAAAACCAAAATTAAACCAGGTTTGAAATCTACCCATCAAACAAATTTAGATCAGTCTGTGGGTACTAGCCACTTTGAAAACCACTGTTCCAGCTTTTACAAAGTTGAAGACATATGCTGCTCTGTCTTCTCATTTATGGAAGTGAAATACGTGAGAAGTACAGCTTCGTACAAAATCAACAACAGGTAAAAACTGAGATATTCTAGAAAATATAGAGAACATTCTAGAGAAGTTCTTGCAGAACTGAAATAACTACAAATAGCTTCAATTTTCAAACACCAGGAGTGATTCTTCAGCTAACAGCTCCTAATCTATCCTGAAATTCTGAAGAATTTGTGAAAGTGAAAACATGAATGGTTAAGCTAGGATGGCTCATCAAATATTTCAGAAATTCAGAAGCTTGATACATCTTGCAAATTAAACAAACATGAATAGCAAGTGTGTTTTCAAACATCAAAATAATTATATTTTTTTTATTTATTATTCTATATGGTGTCTGTAAGACGCCAGAATAACACAAGGATTCATAAGTAACAAAATAATTCTTTACAGGCATACACTCTACCAATCAATGTTTCAACAGAATGGCTCATCAGGGTAAGGGAGATGATCTTTTCTGAAGTACTTTAAAATCAGTGGATGAAAAGTGCTCTGTAAAGCTAAGCATTATCCTTACTGTATGTGTTTAGATTTTCATAATACTGGCTGATCTTTTTCAGATCATTACATCTTACACAATGCCGATTCACATTGGCTTGGGCAGAAATTCAGCCAAATAGATCCAAAGCCTACTTGACATTCAAAACTCAGCAAGCTAGTAACAGGAAACAATTTTTGGCCAGAAGAAGACAAGTAAATTATATAAACCTTTAGTCTTCAAGAATTCCTGCATTTTTTTTCTTAATTTAAAAAAAATATAATAAATATGTTTGAAATTCTTTGCAAACAAACTGTTCTTTTTATTTGAGGTTTTTATTGTTATGGAAGAAAAATATTCAAATAGTTATAGTTGGAACATGCAATAAGAAAGCAATTTTTTCAATGTATTGAAGTTAGATGATCTTTACAGATACACAAGTGCACTTCCCATAAGAGTACAGAAAAGCTCGGTGCTTCAAATTTCAATCATCTAACTGCCAGATTTTCTAGAGGAACAAGTGGAATCTATTGTTCGTGACTTTTTTCCTAGTACAAAAATATAGTTAAATTCTAACCACACATACTAAAACAGCTAATAAACTTTTTATATAAACTGACTTCTGTATGAACTTAATTTCCTACCTGTTCCAACTACAGCACAGTAGAATTTTAATTGACATATGCATCACTACCTTGCTTTGAGTCCATTCTAGAAAAACAAAACCCCAGGGCACCAAACGAGCATACCATGCTGCAGAAACATGGGCTATTGTGTTTATATCTGTTGATGTTGTCAGCTCCAAGTGTTTGCCTGCTTCATTCTAAAATGTTTTTCTGTCTCCCGAGCCCATTTCCTGTTCTGATACAATAATTGTAAAACCAAACTACCCTAAAGAAAAGTAACCTGTTCCTCTGATGCTCAGATCACAGTCAGATGAACTTTGTGACTTCTTGTGATGACCCTGCTTATCACACACGCAAGCACTGCAGTTTGATGCTCATTACACTTCTGCTGTCTCCACTATAAAACATGAAAGGAAATTCTCTGAAAAATGTTTGCTGAATAGTTTACTCCTCTAACTCCCACATACCACTTGTCATATTTTCCTTCAAGCTTTCACAGTAACATCACTTCCAAAGGACAATTAGAGCAACTTCCTCCAAAATCAAATCTGTATCTACTCCCCAGAAAAGCATGAAATGTTTAAATAAGCAAGTATTTCCTCAAAACTACATTTAAGAATACAGCTTAGGTCACTGGAAAGATATAGGTGTTGGGGGGGTTGATTAAATGTAGACACAGAAAACTAGAAGAAAAGGAGTCCCTGCTCCATAAATCACTTTGGAGTAAGCAGCACTTCAAATAACTTTGGAGACATAACTTTAATTCTCCCCTTCTCATGGTTTGCAATAAAGAATGAAAAGGCAGTAATTTTCTTCTTAAATGTACACAGTGTTGGTGGAAACATTTACACATTTTAAAGAACAGTTGCTCCACATTACACAAATCACCATCACCGAACCAAACTGGAAAGCTAAACACCAGTATCTGCTGGTCTTAATTTCTCCTTATACTCATAAGCAAACTAAAAGTTCAGCCACCTATGAATTCATCTCTCTTCAGTATCTTGTTAAAATCAAATTGTAAAGGTTGCTGTCATTTCAGGCAAAAATGTATGGTCAAGCCATCGATTTCCACTTTAGTAATGATCTAGTTCTCAAACCAACACTGACAGAAATAAACTTTAAACAAAATACATGACACTGCATATATTTTCAGAAAGCATCAGTGTTGGGGTTTTATTACTTGTAGTCACTGAGACTCAGAAGAAAACAAAACATAATTTAAGATCCTTACATAACACTGAAACATTTAAGATGAAAATCCTTTTTTACAATTTCCTTTCCTTCCGCAAGAGCCAGAAAAAAACAAGCAGGGAATATTGTTGGTCAACACCATTCATCTAAACTCATGATCGCGTTTTCTGTAGACCAGTTTGTAAAACAATAATTCAAGTTGTCTTAACTAATTGACACACAATATTATTTCTGGTAAATGCATGTGATTAATGCTCAGAATTAGGTTTTCAGTTTTATCCAAATAAGTGCTTGCTTTCCACAATGAAAGTTACATGAAAATTACTGCTTCTACAGATATTTCTGCAAGAAACTATCTGCAACAACATTAACAAATGTGAACACAACAGTTTTTATAAACAGAGAACAAAACTGACGTTTTGGTCAAAGTGGTTATTCACTAACAGTGTTGGGAAATACTTGTTCAGCTGGGCTTTTGCAAGTCAAATAGCTTGGAGTACAACACTACAGGTTAGTTTTTGGTCCTCGTGACTATTTGCGTGGCTGACGTTGCTTTTCCAGTGCAGCAGAGGAGTGTTCTAGTCCCTCGGGAACTTCTGTGTTGTACACATCTGCACTTAAAAACCACTCCTGAAATCAAGTTTCATTACATGGTCCTTTATTCTAACACAGAAAATACTTTTTATTATTAAATGACTTTGTGGACTTTTCCTGTCGAACTGAATATGCAGAACTCGACCATTCCCGCAGTGAAGCCATTTTTGCAATTCACTGATTCTGGGCAGTTGAGAAACACACCAGGATCATGGAAGAGTCAGAGTATCTTTAAATTGAGTCTTAACTATGTGAATTCAAACAAGGACTAGGATTTTTCTGGTGAACAGTAGTACTGACATGTGACCAGTCATTTTCCAGGTCTGCTATGCTGCAGATGGTGAAAGATCAGCTACACTAGCCTAATTCATATGAGGATTCATTAGAGCCCTTGGAGACTGATTACACCCTTTTCTCTACATTGGTCAGCCTCAGTAAGCATAAGGCAGATGGAATTAAGGCCCCATTTGACCGATTAACTGCCAATTCTTCCACTTGAAAGATTAAGAGCAATGAATAACATGTTTAAAGAGGTTGCCTTTTTAGTTCAGCATAATTATTTCCGTACAGAGAAAAAGATTTAACAGCTGAGCTTTAAAGTCAGAAGGAAGAAATATTTCCAACCTGAATGCTTCAACTCAGTAATTCCAACCCATTTCATGCAAGTATTTGTTCTTGTAATATTTGTACTTTAAAAAGACTGAATTTCATACAGAAGTAAGCTTGCAAAAAAACCTGGCTTGGCTTTTAAGGAAAAAATCCAATTTGTGTCACTGCTTTGTTTATTGTATAAACTTGACAAAGAAAAAGAGCATGTCTAAAGAAGGGATCATAACAGCTTGTTCTGTGTTACTTCCAAAGGATGATTATTCAGACATTCATGATCTAGACAAATCATTCCCTTATTAAAAGATGCATGTGACATCTACATATTCACTACAATGACAAACTATATCATTGTTAAAGAAATAAGATATTCACACATTTTTCTCAGCCATGCATGATAGTTCATCATATAGATGCAATGAGTAACTTTGAATCAAGCTTGTTCTCTGAAGATGTAATAACCAATTTTCAGATCCCATTAGATATAAACCACACACTGTAATCTGACTGCAACAGATTGCTTCTAAAGGTAATAGTTGTATTATGCTGCAGCAGATGTTTTATGAAAAAACATCAAAATCTAAAAAGTAACAATCCTATTTGCCAAATGATCAATTAAGCTTTGGACTGACAGTTTAATTTCAAGAACAGAATTGTCACCTACACAAAGTTACTAAGGTGCTTCCCAATGACTTTTCAAAATCAAAGCTTAGATCAGGGGACGTGAAATTAACATATACTTAAGAGAACACTGAGACAACCGTGAAATTGGTGTGAGTCATTACCTGCATATTCAACATTTTTTTGTACATTACAGAGTAGGACTCAATGAAAATAAAGAACGCTGGTTTGGTTGTTTGGGTTTTTTAAAATGTCTTGCTTTCGATTTTTCATCTATGTGCATACTCTCAACACACAAAGAGATTGCTGTATTTCTTACTCCCTGTATCCAATTGATAAATAGGTACTTGTACAGAATACACCAGGTCCAGGTCCAAATCCTATTCTAACCCAAGCAGACCTGGTTTTAATCCCACTCTTAAGTGTTTGTCTATCTACAGAACATTATGCATTGTGATTTAGTGCCACAGGTTGGCTTTCAGCCCAAATATTACAATGAGCTGTTCCTGATCCTGTTCTGAATTTGGTAGTGACTTTGCAGTTTAAGTTTTCCTGTTACTGTCACCTGTCTAACATCAAATGGAAATTCAATTCCCTTTGAAAGTTTCACCTACATCAATATATTCCCATTAAATCTTGCTTTTCATGGCCTTCTACCTAAACCTTCCCAGACAGTACAGCAGAATTAAAGCACATTAGATAGCAAAAGTCACAAAAAGCTACAATTTCTGGCAAAGAAATTATACTACTACTTTTCAAAGAAGAGATCATAGAATCATAGGATGGTTTGCATTGGAAGGGACCTCAAAGATCATCTAGTTCCAACCCTCCTGCCATGGGCAGGGACACCTCCCACTAGACCAGGTTGCTCAAAGCCCCATCCAGCCTGGCCTTGAACCTGTTCATCCCCCCAGGGATGGGGCATCCACAGCTTCTCTGGGCAACCTGTTCCAGTGCCTCATCACCCTCACAGTAAAGAATTTCTTCCCAATATCTAATCTAAATCTATCCTCTTTCAGCTTAGGACCATTACCTGTTGTCCTGTTACTATATGTCCTACTAAAAACTCCCTCTCCAGCTTTCTTGTAGGCCCACTTTTTGAGTATTGGAAGATGCTTGACACTTCATTCTGTGGTGCACATGAAAGCAGATCTTTTGAGAAATTTGTGTGATTTGACACGGAACGTAACTGGAAACAATCACAGTTACAGCTATTTAATTGCAAAATTGAAAGCTTCAGAATTGACATTGCATGTTTTCAGTTATTTTTTTAATTTGGAAAAATGAAAAAAAAATCATAGACAGGAAAAGGTTTACAAACCAAAAAAGGTGTTTCTATTATAATCTCTATTCCTGCAATAGTAGGAGTCTCTGATAATACTGAATCCCTTAGTGAGAGAGCTGCCCATCTCAAAACCTCTGCAGAGAGGCTCAATTACCATTATTCAACATGAAGGAAATTTTGCAAGGATCCAAAAAAATGTATGATATAAAATGTGGGACTAAATTTAACCCTGTCTCCATAGTTCCCTCTCTTCTCTCACGCAGCCTTTAGTAAAAGTTTCATGTGTAGCCAAACTTTACTTTGGCATCTTATGGTCCAAAGAACCCTTAAAAATTACAGGAAGACATCACTTTATCACAATGTAATACTTCATACAGTAAGAACTTTACAGCTAAGAAAGTTATGTACTATTACGCTTTACAGTATTAGTGAGCATATTAGAAGAGGAGGAGCCACACACTCCTGTGCTAATACTGTCAAAATTCTCCCTTCCCTTCTGACAGAAGCATATGGATGCTCCACTAAACTACCAACATTGTAGCCAGAAGAGACAATTTTGTGAAGTATCACAAGCCATGTGGTCTTGTCATTAATAGAGCCTTAATCAGCAGTAACCCACATATTATTATTACACATAGTAAGCCTATTCAAAAAATGGGAATGTCAAGCAAATTTAATAACAAAAAGAACAAAACCCCACACGTGGTAGCACAGCCTTTTAAAAGACCTGAAACAGCTTACCTCCACGGGCAAAGCTGACTACTACTGACCATACTTAATATAAACTATCTATTAGTCACAGTTTATCTGCATGTAAAACCTCTGCTACAGCAGCTGAAGTACCTAATCTGCAGATTGATGTATGTGCCAGCAGCATTCTTTTTCATTCCCAGTTATCTATCTTTTGTCATTAATGCTTGCACCTGAGCAACTGTTGCTTATTATCAACAGGCCACCTTAAAAATATGAACACATTATCTTTTACAACTAAGAAAGCTATCCTACACATCCTTTTAAGTCTGACTATAACAACTCTGGGTATTTTACTTTACACAAAAGTTCTAATAGGAAGTGTCTGGGTATAAATGTAGTAGAGTTTAAGGATAATTTCTTCTTTCTGAAATATCAGTGGTTTTTCCTACAAACGATTTTCTGCTTTGATAGATAAAAGAATTGACAACAAAACACTGTTTTTTTTAAAAGACGATTCAGGTCAGTAAGATAAAATGGAAGCTGCTGACAAAGTCTTCCAAGACAATTGCGTGCATTGCCCAGTGCCTATCTACACATACACATGTATATACAGAAAGAACAGAAAGGCAAAACAGTCTCTGCAAGATCAAAAGGTCCAGGGATGTCATTATGACCATTAATCACTTCCAAGTCAATCATTAACTAATGAACTCAAAAAAAAAAACCAACAAACTTACACTGGCATTTCACCCCCAAAGCAGACAAAAGACACGGAAATAAAACTAGTTTTGGCAAAGCTGCTACAGGTTGATAAGCACGAGAGCCGGTGAACTGGAATACAGCAGTGGCCTGACAAGAGTATTAGCCTCTTCCTGAAGAAAGTGTGTGACAAATCCAGCCCATAACAGAGCAAGCCTTACCACTGTTACTGCGATCGCATATGCAGACAGTGACCAACATAAACCTGCCACAGTACCCAGTGTTCTGTCAAGTGACAAAGGCAAGCAAAAAATCACTTTAAAAAAATTCAAAGTCATACTACAAATGAGTGGTACTTCATTCTTCTATTTATATGGGGAAAAACAGAAAATCTAAAAGAAAAGATCAAAGATTTCATTATGACTATTAGCCATTGTGCATGAGTCAATTGTGGGAGACTGAAAAATTCCCTACAGTGAACCTACTCTGTTTATGGGGCAAGAGTCACCAAAACAGAGAGTTAAAGCGGCTCTCTAGGAACTCCTGACTCAGAGGATATTCTGAGTGCAGGTGGCCCAGTTATACAGAAAGCTTCTATTCTTTCTCCACGTCATATATAAAAGGGGTATGTATAAAGGGATGAAAAAGTGAAATCTGTTCAATATACATGTAATACCAATTCCTCCCTCCTTGAGAAGGGAAGCTTATCTTACCTCAAAGCTTAAAGTAAATATGAGTGATCTGATTGCAACCAAATACATGCGTATCTAAACGATTTCCTGACTTCTTTCCAGAACACACATTAAAAGAACCACAGACCAGAATTTTTGAGCCCGAGGTGCAGCAGGCACTGACTGCAAGATAACAGATCTTGTCCTGGTTTCAGTTCCTAGAACTGATTGATTTTTCTGCCACCTACTGTCCTCATTAGAACTTTGGTCCCGAGAGCTGAACAGCATTCAGTCTTCCATGTTCTGCTAAGAGGTCACTGACAGCTTCCCTTAAGCTTCTGCTTTCAAACCGTGAAGTTAATTAAACCTGACTGTAAAGAGTATATTGATTTAACTTTACAGACAATTTTTAATTCTGCTGTCACTAAGCTTTCATCATCAGCAATGAAAATTCTGAAGGTGACAAAGGCATTGTAGGGCTGTGTGGTGAAAAACAGATCACCAAGAGTTTCACACAGTGAAAGGGGAGCCCTCTAAATAAACATACAGTATTAATGGAGTAAGGCCACGGCACACACTGACTGGCATCAGCTCTGCTAGCTGACACTAATACCGTCCCCTAACTACGCTGCTCTGTGCTACAGGATGCCTTACTGCTTTTGTCAGCCCAGGTTTGCCAGCTATGCAGCCTGTGTATGGGTTTCCTAATCCTCTTTACTCAAAAGGATTCAAGTCAGCTAAGCTATTTAAACCATTGGTAGCTCATTTGGTCTAGGGCAAATAATAGAGTATGATAGAAAGGTAACCTGCCATCCCTTTGAAACAGAATGAAGCATTATGTTTTCTGTAAAACAATCTAAGAAAACATAGATAAGGGTCTGCATTTTAAAATTATGAAGTTTGAATTTTATAGAGAGCTGATTTGATTTATTATGTAAATACTACCATTTGGCTTCCTGTTCCAGTGGGCTTCAATGGCCCCATTCCTGTTGGGATAGTAAATAAGGCGGATAATTGACTGTATGAAAACTCTGATTTCCTATTTTTGGAAAAGGACAAACTTTTTTCAGTTTCTAGTTGTCTCATCCAAAAGAATGGCAAGAAAAGTTTGGGTGCTGACCGAATGCCAATGTATCTACATAGAAAGGCCAGAAGTCCACATCAGCCCTGCTCTAGTCTGAAACACTTAAGAGCCTAGGAATTTCAAACTATCTTTAAATTGCTATTTTGCTCTTTTGCTTTTTGTTAAATGTTACAGAGCAAATAATTGAATGCACCTACTGAAATGATCCTGAATCCCTTGAACTATTTTGTTCTTTGTTTTAAAATCTATTTAAAAATTAAACCTGAAATATTAATGTCCCTTTCAGGCTTGTAGGTTATTTTTCATTATCCAAGAACAGAATAAGCCGTTTCCTGCTCATCTGATCCGATGTTTTTGTCCTTGCAATATGCCAGTTCAGTAGTTCATGTCGTCCACTGACTTTTCAATGCTTTCTGAAGCCCAAATGACATTACCCTTTAAGTACACAACGCTGTCATCAAGAAAAAGGTAGCACAGAAAAGTCACTGTACACAAAGCCAAGATACAATTAAGCAACTGAAAGGAAAAAGAAAAAAGAATAATGATCAACCATTTCTGCTCCCATTCACCCCTTCCGTGCAGAGTCCTGTTGGAGATATATCAGCTCTGACATTCCTCACAATACAAATGAGGATAGCAGGCAAGTTCAGGTCAGAAAAAGTTCAGTTCAGGCTCGGTTCTGTGGGTTGGCTTTTGGGGTATTTTTCCCCAGACATAGGAGTCCCATGTACGACAAAGCTTCAGAGACACCTTACCACCTCTTCTAAATATTTTGCTTTAAGTAATAGCCTTTGAAAAGTCTACTCAGGCATTATATAAGGCCTGTCCAAAAGACTTCTGAAAGACTTCAGTTTCATATTTTAAAGAGGCATATTTCCATTTTCTCTGGGGTTTGAGTTCTAGTCCATGACAAATGAGTTATCACCATTATTTTTTATTAGATCTCATTAGTACTTATCTATCAGCAATACCAGTTCGATATTCAGGAATAACGTGAACCCAGCTCACACATCCTATAGCACACCAGAATAGACCTTTTATTTTGTTAGCATCCTCAGTCTTCATGGGATTAAAGTTAGAATTGACCAAAATAAAGCTTCAGTCCAACAAAAATTGATTATGAACTAAATATTTTGTAAAATACAAGACTGTATTTTTAGGCAAGTTAAAGCTTCTGTCACGAAAACCAAGCTAGACCTCCCAAAATTTTGTTTCAGAAATTTTTTCTTTATAAAGCAGGGGAGAGATTATTTCCTGCTTTTTTCTACATAACATTTTGCTACAATTTTAAAAAAATAGTCCTTTTATGTATACTGAATAGCTAACTTTACTTACGTATTTAGCAAGACCAGAATATGTTATACAGAATCAGTATAGATGACAGAGAAAGTGAAATGACTTTGATTGGATCCTGAGTTCCTTTAACTCATGCTACATTCCCATTTCTGGGCCAAATATGAAATGACCACCTAAAAGGATGTTTATTAGACTCCACACACAAAAACATTGTTCCATACAGATTTTGATCCTGTACACACAAAATCAGTAGAAATCAATTGCTATTAACTTCACTGATTTTTTCTACTGCTTGTGTTGGGTTTGAAACAACTCTGTACTCACAATTCAAGTTTTCATGATCCTTCTTTAAGTCTCTTCCTGCCATATTTCCGTTTGGAGTGAAATAAGTAAGAATTTCACAGAGACTGTCAGACCTTCCCAGGGATTTTCTTCCTTCATTTGTGGAGGATCTTAACAATTTTTGTATGCAAGCAGAATAAGTAGTTACTACCTAGCTAGAACAAATGCATCAGAAAGGTAAAGTATTTGGAATAGCAATTACCACCTAGTATTTCTTGATTTCCAAGGCTTCATTTCCAACATAGCAATAAATAAGAACTTACATGAACTAAACACTAAAAATTAGGTAGATGTCCCTTAGAACTATTTGAGAGCTTTCAAAGATCTTCTGCAATTTTAATATAATCCATCTTCATTAACAATTATATGCTTGAAAAAAAATCTGGCTTTTCAACAGTTCTTTAGCCAGTTGGTTTCCTTCCAATCTCCTGCTGCTATCTGATGTTACAAAAGGTCAAACTTACAAAATTCCTTAAAATTTATTTAAATAATAGAAGTCAGTAAACTGCCCACAAACCACAGCATAATTGCTGTGACTACAACAGTTTAATCCAATTCAAGAAGAAAAAAATTTTGGTTAGCTGTCTGGTATCAAACTCATTCAGACATTTTCAACTCTAATCCAATTCACAAAACATCAATCTGTCTGGTTCCTGATCTAAAAGCTACCATTCTCAAAAACTTGCAACTGATCTTATTTGAATGTTTTCAAGCTGTACAAAAATATGTCAAACATCTTCCAGCAGGAAAAATTATGTGCAAGCACATTATTTTGATTCTTGTACAAGCCTCCAGAAAAGCTCTTTCCATCATCTATAAATACTGAACATTAAACACCACCCCAAATTTAAGGTAGTGAAGAAATATCTAAGAAAGCAAAGTAAGTCCTGAAGCTAAAGTTCCTGAAGAGTGTTTTTTCTATATATGATTACCATTAATATAATTTGTATATATTCATACAACATACAAAATACAACAGAATAGCCTGATATCAAGCAATGCAATGTGGCAATTCATAGAAAGCTTCTTTACAAGAGGACTTCCACAAAAAAAGAACTTTATAAAAAAAAAACTCAGCTGTTGTTGCAAGTTTCTTTAAATCTCAGAAAACATTTCATTCCAACTCTGTCCCTATTACAAATCAAGTATGCAGAGTTAGAGGTTCCTCCTTATTTCTTGTTTATTTTGTGTGACCAACCGGTGGCAACTAGATCAATGCCTATTTGCTTCAAGATAAAATTCTAATATTAGACCTGGCTATAATAAACTATAAAATCAAATCCACTGATCACAGTTAGCATAATCCCTAGAGAGGGGGCTTTCATTATTTTCAAGAATTTCCACAGCATCAATACTCTCATAAAATAACAACCCAGAAATATACACACATCTAATTGTGTGAGCATACCTGTATCTTCCTAGCAAAAGCCATTTAGAAGATCTGCAGAAACTTTGCAGATATGGTCATTGACCAAACAAACTGCTCTGGAATGTTCACAAAGACAGATAAAATGTGGGGCAGAGGAAATAAAGGGGAACATCATGCACAAATATACACTGCAATTGAACATGAAATTTGGAACTGAGAAGTTTCTGCAAACATGAAAGATTTTTCGCGCAAGGACTTGAAAGAAGCTCCTGAGAGGTTAACTTCCATTCTACCAATAGCACATGTTAAACTCCTACAGAATAATTTAGGACCACGAACCTGTGCAATCACGCACCTTGGAGAAAGTGCAGTTACAAGCTTAGATGACTATGTTCCTTTTTTTTTCCTGATCATATGACTTTATAAAGTCATAGGCAAAGGCAAATACCTAATATATTACTGAAAACAGTGTGATCATGACCTTCCATGGACAGCACCACAGAAGGTAAGGTGCACTGAAGACAGCTCTGATATTGCGCAATGCAAGCCAAAACATACGAGGAGACACAAACAGGAAATGTGTGTTAAAAGCACAGTCCTGATCTGAATGTAAATACTAATGTATACACATTTAGACTTCCTCTACAGTCAGTAGAAAAAGGCACCACTAGACAACATCAAAGATTCAGATCTTTAATAGGCTGAATTGCTTCCTGGATTCTTTGTATTTGCTCTTCATCAACTAGAGCCTAATAAGTCCCAGTTATAATATGATAGGTTCACATTGTGTATGAAATAACAACGTAACTGACCCACCAAATTTTAACCCTCCCCAGCATCAACACTTTTGAAAAAGCTGGATATGCCAACAAGCACTGTTTGCAGACATGTTTTCTGATATGGACAGTCTGAGAACACAAGTACTCCTGAGTGGTCCAGATAAATAAGCGTACATTTGAATTAACCATTTCAAAGAATAATAAAAAAATTTAATCGCAGAAAAACATAATAAGAACTTTGAACAATAAATGCATTCAAGGATTTTATTTAACAGAAGTTTCATACCAATAAAAGGAGGGGCGGAGGGGTTCAATTGTGAGCCACTAACAGCCTGATAGCTGTGTTTTGCAGCCTAATATACAAAGCAGATGAGCAAATCTTCCAACAGTTCACAATGTATGATTTCCTATTACCTGAAGAACTTCAGACTTTGTTCTGTTTAATTAGTTGTTTAAATCTTATTGGTTATAAAATGTACATTTTACACAAATACATGGAAAAGGCACCAATTCAAGAACAGAGTAAATTTATCTCTGAACATTTAATCTGAAACCATAGTTATTCCTATAATTTCACACTAAATATGGTTATATTTTGCATTCTGTACTATTTTAAAATAGTAAAAAAAACTTACACTATTAGCTTATCAGTTGAGGTAGTAAACAATATCTGTAGTTCATTCCATGCTTCCTGGGCCTTGGTAGAAGAGTACGTGAAAATATTTTCTGAACATTTTTAAGGAATCGTGTACCCTATCTTACTTTTTCTGAAAGCGATATGAGACCACCCTTTTCTCCAAGAAAACAAATGGACTCCTCTTACAATCTCACCCAACCCAAAGAAAAAGCACGTATCCCAGAAAAACATCTCCAGGATTACAAAAGCATCAGGTTATGTACATACAATTGTGTTGTATGTGGTACATATAACAAACAAATGAAAGTTTTTCAGTAGTTGTTGCTGGAATTATTTATTTATTTATTTTTAATCTAGAACAGCATTATTAGAATTCTAGAAAGAACCTTTCCTTTCCCCATCTCAGTAATATTCAACTGCATTCTTGAAGAAAAAAAGCCTCAGCCATTTATAAACAAGGCTTACTATGAGCTATGCAATACAAACAGCACTTTTCTTGTCAACTATCTATCAAAGTTCATTACCAAAACTATTAATTGTTCTGAAGTCACCAGATTATAATGTTTAAAGGGTTTAGAAACACAGAAACTGTACTCCTGCTATACATGGGCAAACAATTTCAAGCCTCTGACCTAGCAAGCAAACCTGAAGCGCTAGAAAAGCTATAACCTGTAAAACAAAATGACCACTGCCTTCCGAGTAAATAAAACTTATATGGAGACATGAAGACAACTGAACTAGCAAGGGCTGTGTCGAGTTGCAGAAGGGTTTTACTGGCCCAAAAAGGAGCTCTGTCATCCCGTCTTTGAAATTAGTCACCGTCACAGGCTCTTACTGGATATAACTGACATGACCAGGAGGAAAAGCAGTAACTTCAGGACTGCTGTTAAAACCAGTCTCACAACACATATATATTACTTTATGTTGATGTGCAAGATACACAAACATGGTGAATTCTGCCTCCTAAGACACAGCGCCACGGATGCCTAAGAAACAGATCCACATGGCAAAAAACACGATACACAATTTTACTTCAACTCATACATCCTTCTCCTCATGTCTTGCCAACTATAAAGTAAGCCAGGTTACAGATCACTTCATGCAGCAAACTTCTTAAAAAGTTGCAGTTCCACTACACAGTAGGGCTCCCAATGGAAAAACCCTTGCTGAAGCTGGTATTTATCCTAAGGGTAAGCTGACAAGCACATGTTTTTGGTGCATAACAAGACAACAAGCAAAGCTCGCTCTATATATTTGCTGGCTCACAGACAAATACCATGTAATTATATGTCAAATTAAACTTGCGTAGTAACTGCTAATAGTTTTCACATATTTGGAAGACAGAGCAATTGTTGTCTGCTACAAATTATTTAAGGCTGACTCATTTTCAGGGTTTCTTAGTGCCATAGGGCTCCACAGCTTTTTTGTGACACTGTTTGGCTTTCATGAAAATAACACCAAAGAAATTTTAGGAGTAATGATACTAAACAAGCCTGACATGACCTACTGGGGCTTTTTATTACAAAAACTATTTAGACAACAGTATCTACAGGCAGAGAATAGCTCTTGAGCACTAACAAGTACTTCTGGCTTCAGGAAGCACTTCTTTCTAGCATATCCCACCTATAGCAAAATTTGGTGTTAGATAAGAGTCTGAAATACATAACAGTACAAAGATTTTATTTTTTTTTTTTTTTAATGTGGACTAAGCCTTATGCAATTTTAAATGCACATCAAGCTCCATAATGTTACCTGAAGGTACATTTAGACTCATGGCATATGTTTAGGTAACCCTGTCGTGCCTTATTCTTCCCCTATAAAGCAAATACTGTGGTATTTGATTGCTTCACAAAAATTTGATTATTCATTGAAGTTCTATGAACCCTCCAAAGAAAAATCAGTAAATTTAACACAATTTCACAGCTTTTCTGGTTAATACACTCTATACACAGCTGTTATTCTTGATTCATTTTGGTTGCAGCCTTTTACTTGGGTAATACTGCTTTTCTCTCCCATACAATCAACCATACACTTGCAAATATATTAACTTACAATAAGTTTGTTAACCTAATTTTTTCTGCAATGCAGGCCTACTCAACTTATGGAGCCTACTTCTACCTTCAGCTCAACCTCAGGAAACAGCAGCTAGCTCAATTACACAAGTAAAAACAAAAGCAGTTTTGGCCTAATGAACCTATACAAAGATTAGAATCACTCAGAAGCAATGGAATACATTAAAAAGTAGGTTTTACATAACTACAATTAAATAAAAGGCAGATTATATATATAAAAATGAAATATGCATTTTGCACTCCGGGAAAAACTTACAAGTAATTCAGCTTTTATACCATGTATCTTCACATGGAACAAGCTTATAACTGTACACACTAAAACAGCAGTGAGAAATACAAATTGTGACTAATAACTAATATCTTTAGGAAGCGAGTGGAGCTGATCTTTACAAATCCCATCTTTGATTCGTTCAGCTTGAGAATCGCTCCTCAAATTCCAAAGATTAGAGGAACACAATTTACACAGCTTGAAGTCTCTGAACATGTAAGTGTTCAGTAAAGCGCCAGTGTATATGCCCCCTCATCCAGATCTAACATTCCTACAGCACATCAGTTTCCTCTTCTCTGCACAAGTCTCAATCGCTTAGTATTCTCCCTTGGTGTCCCTGGCACAGGGTAGAGTTTGATTTATTTAAAAGTTCTAACTATAAATCTTTATGTTTGCAGGGATTCAGACATATCCCCCAAGTTAAAAATGAGGTACAAAATGTGTGTGTACAAATAAATCATTCTTTTATTGAAAGTTGCCATAGAGACACACTACTTACTATTGACTGGAATGGCAGCTCCTGCTGAAGTGAACAGGGCTGAGAAGACAAAAACATAATAGACCACAGATTTAAAAACTAATTCCCATTCATCTACCTCTTTAATAACATTTCTTAGTTACATAGAAATTAATTGGGTGCTGAATATTCCTGTGGGCTGTTATAACCCGCCAACTTCAATGGAGTTACCTCCGGGATGAATTTGCCTCTCAGTTACACTGAGGCTCTCAGTTCCTGATAAAGCTTATCTGCCAGTGTTGAGCTGAACAGGAGGACTGGGTCAATAACAAGTTATCTCCTAACTTAAATTGTAGTAACAATTCTGGCCCAAATGAGAAGCCTCAGAATATGTCCTCACAAGCTTCATTGTCAGAACTGCTGAAAAAAAAAATTATGGTCCGAACTCAAATGAATTTTATACTAAACTGATTTTAAGTGCCCCTTGCAATTCAGCAGATAATTTTATGCACACAATCTGCTACAAGCTTTAACTCCTGACTCACAGTTCTTCGCTATGCCTTCTCCTTGCCAACCCTGTTGATTACACATAAGATCATGCTCCTATCTTATCAGTGCCATTCTCCTGCTGGATTATTCAGAAACCTCCCTCTGCCCAGAATTTCTGACATCCTTACTAGGCTGGAAACATGGCATCTTCAGGAAAGTAAGACTAGACCAAGATCATTCTTTTCAACAGAAAACCCAACCCATCTAATAATGCAAGTGAGAAGCAAAAGCCGTAAGCACCAGGAACCCATTTTACTATCACCTAAAAGTTTAATTTGGGTTGACTCAGACCAGTTAACATCCTCTTATTTCAGTAAGGCAAGCACTGACATCCAAGGCAAGAGCTCAGTCAAGTAGGAAAGCTCCCAATTCAGTCTACCTTACAATTATTAGACAAACAAGTACATTTCAGCCAAGGCAAAAAACGTTGAGATTCCTCTAAGGGTCTAGATAAAATGATTACAGAAAGAATATGTGACAAAGTTGCATTTACTACCAGGCAGGTCACAATTCTGCCGCTTACTTGGTCAACTTACAAGACCCACTTACATCATGATGGTTAGGGCACTGGTCTTTCACACAGGTGAGGAAACAATAGACACAATAGATAAAATGGAAGAGCTATGACCCACCTCATCTAACTTTTTTTCCCCCTCCAGTGTTAGAAAGACCCACAACAGCTGAGTCTGGAAAGCAAGGGAGAAGCAAAGGCTGGATTGCCAAGTCATCATTTACTCCCTTTTCTGTACATCTATTCACTACCAGGGCATATAGTGTTAAGACAGACACCAGACAACTATCAACATACTTTGCAGAAGCTAGCTCTGACAGGACGTCAGCAAGCAAGGAAAGCTTTTCAGATTTTAGAGACACTGCTACAGGTATTCCGTGCATGCCCGCCCCCACCCCCCCATTTTTAAGTCTTCACAGCTAAATATGCATTTTATATATCAATTTCTGAAACGTTGCTATCAGGAAAAGCAGCCAGAGTGCCAGTCATGCCAATATATGATTTAGTTCTGAAACGAACTTTTAAAACTATCTATAAAAGACAGACAAAATCTAATCAAGTGATGTCATAAGATTTGCAAAGACACATGACATTTAAAAATGGACAACAATCCATATCCTTCAAATCTTGTGTAATATTTCTGAATAAAGAAAACCTTATTTGTTTTTATCCTGATTTTTAATATGGTAAGAAGCACTTTTGCAACAAAAGAATCTGATGGCTATAAAAATGCACATAAATCTAAGCAAAAACCTTGCTACTTCAGGCTAGTTTTGTTCAAACTGAAGTCAAAAGAATGAATAATGCAAAAAGATATGCGTTTAAACAAGACAGAAGTGTGCTCTGAAACGAGAACTATTTTTCAACATTCAGTCCCCTCACATGGAAACTTTCCACAGTTTTATGAGTCTTTATAAGCAGAACCTGCTGCATACTATATAGCAACTAGAGCTGTAACTGGCAGTTTCACCTTCTGAGAGAACAAAAAAATTATACTGTCATCTGTTAAACCATAGACAGTAAATAGTTCTGCTGGTGAAAGCCATTCTAGGACAGTTTAAAACATGGTAAGATTTTTGACTAGTTATCCAAACTCTTTCCTTCCCACTCATTTTCTATAAAACAAAAGGGAAGCTATGGATTTGTATTGAAGTTCAATAGAAAAGGCTCCCAGAAAATAGACCCTTAATTTTCAGAGTCCTTATTCTTAAAAAAAAAAAAACACTTAAGCATCTCTAAAAATTCCCCCTCAGGAGGAAGCAGAGAAAACTATTAATCATGTCACCTGCAGGATTTCATTAGCATACCAAAAGGGCCTTCTAAAGTAAAAGCTGCTGCTTCCTTGTCTTCTGCTCAAGGGTGATCATCCAAAGCTACAGAGCTTTGGCTCTGGAGGGTTTGGTCTGGATCAAGGCTTCTGAAAATACGAGTAATAAGAATCCATTACAGCTGCTGTATTCGCTTCTTTCTGGCTGGAGGAATAGGCTGACAATCCCTTTTCCCTGTCATTCATAGGTTGTGTAGGTGTTAAAGTCATCAGGAACTTTACCTCAAGGTTTTTTGCTCTCCTTCTAGACTTTACAACCAAAGACAAAAAGGGAAACTTGCCTGTGTGATCCACTGTAGCAGTAACAATCTTCCAACATTAACTTCTTACTGAAGACTGAATGATATCTGAGAGAGTACTATAAAAGGACATCTTTTTAGCCCTTATGTATTACTGAGAAGTCACTGCACTATTTGCAAGATTCTGCAGGAAGAGAATAGCCCCTTAAAAACAAGTAAGCTGGAAAACAATCTTATCTACCAATTCCAGAAGTCATCATGGGTCATATGAGGTCAGTTTATACCCTTATGCCATGTGTCTCACAGCATTAATCTTTCCATGACACAGAGACTAAAGCTGCTGGGAAAACCTGCAGGCACCACAGCGTCTCCAGCAGCATTTCAAGGCCACTGACACAGCAGAATTAATCAGAGTGTGCAAAAGTGTGTTCAAAAAAGGTTATTCAACGCCATCTGTATCTGTTCCCCTTATAACCTTAGGGCAGTCACATCTACAATGCAACACAGCTGCATTGGCTTCCAAACAATTTGGAAAGGTGAGCGACAGTAGTACCAAGAGAGAAACAGTGTAAAGCAGATTCAGTTACATCTATTTCCTTGAGAAATGGGCCTGAATGACCTTCCTCTCATGACATTCCACACAAACAGACTCTCCCTCATTCACGCATGAGTGTCTCTGCCAGCTCCTCTTCTCCCTGCAGTCCATGCAGAAGGCATGCTGCAAGCTTTTGTTGTTTTTGTTTGTTGGTTGGTTTTGTTTGTTGTTTGTTTGTTTGTTTTCTTTAAGAAAGAGACAAACTAATTGTCTTTGCCAGAAAAGATACACAAAAAAGTTACACAGCTTTCACTTCAGGGGTCCTATGGCCAGTTATGTACAATTTCAAACAGTAGTATAACTATGACAGGGCACCAGGATGTTGGTGTCTCTACAGACTTTTAAGATGATTTCAGAGGCAGAGACCATAGCGCTTATTGCTGTAGAAGGGGAGGGAAGGTACAAATGCAAATTCTCTTCTCTTCCAAAGGAATTAGATCAATGTCAAGATTTGGTTCTAATCTTCCACCAATTCCACTCAGAGAGAGGTGGCTCACCTTCAGTGTGTTTTTTACCCTGCACATCCAGATGGCCAAATCAGTCATCTGCCATTCTCATCTATCACTCACATAGAACCCCTAATAGCCTCTTCTGAAGAAGCCAGGACGCTGTTGTCTCACTTCAGTTCTCATCTCACTTTCCTCAGCCCATTCAAGATTTGTGCATTAATACCAACTATTTGCCTACTACTATACTGATTTTGGGTTTCCATTCAGATCTCTCCACTATATCTTTCTTCTCATCTACCATATTCTACCACACATAGACCTTTCTGTTTTGCCAGTCACTTCTAGCACACTTGAATATTTCAGGACTTTGTAACACAACTTCCACAGATCCGTCTTTCATGCACCCCCTCTGTCTCTAGACAACAATTCTAGCAAGCCAGTACTTTCCCAGTTAGACCATTTATTAGGACCTATAGGACATGCCTAGTTTTGATCCCACTTACATCGATGGCAAGCTTTGTGTCATCAAACACAGGATTTTGGTCACCAAAGGAAGACATTTCATACTGAACTTTATATAGCAGGGAGTCTCAAATCTTTTACATAGTTAGAAATGGGAACCAGCTACATGCCCATTTGTAATAGCACAGCTTCCTGTCCCAACAACAGCAAAGAAACTATGCCAAGTCAAAGGATTTTAAACTCTTATCTTGTAACTTAGCAGACAAAACCAAGAAGTTATCAATATATGGCAATCGGTCTATGGATCGAAGTCTGGTAAATGCTCCTTTAAAAATATCATCACAGCTGAGTCAGAGATAATAGCCTTTCATGTGGTATCTCTCAACCCATAAAAGTTTATCTGAAGCACTATGTCCACAAATGTGCACATATATATCTTATTAATGCCAACTGAATTAAACTTGGGCACAGAGTACAGAACAGATATTTGAATCTTTCACCTTGAATCTAAATTACAAATCATATTTAATAAACTCATTTAAAAATATCTTAATGCACGTACTTTAGCAGAACAGGAAAGATGGAAATAAAATTAAAAAAAAAATCACAAAAAAACTGGGCTGTGGTAAGGTCTCCTGTTGTAGGTAATAGGCTTTCTATGTCAGGATAAGGCCTAAGTAAAGCAAGCCGAACTCTTTCTTGCCCTGCTCACATAACAGTCCTCACACACAAAAATGCAGTTACAATTTACAGGGGCAAACTCCTCAGAAATTATTGATTTTGTCAAACATGCTGCCATAGACTATGCATTTGAGTTCAGTAGAGTGTTTGGTCCTGATGATGGAAAAGTAATGAAACAGAGATGTCAAAACAAATGGGTGGTGTCGCCCAGACTATCCCAGTCTACAGAAGTATGTTTCCTTCATTTTCCTTAGCAGCTCCTCTATGTGGGAGCCACAGAAGAGGAGACTGAATGAGTCTGCCATTGTGCTAAATAAATTTCTTTGAATCAAGGGACTGGCCAGACATTTTGGGTTGCAAGTGCTTCCGTTGAGTCTGAGCAGGAAAACACACAGACAGCTACTGCCCCCTTCATTGTTTCCTTCCGTTTGCTAACACAAATTAAAGTGGTAATATTGAAACATCATGTTCATTTCCATCATTCACACACCTTTTAATTCAAGTTGCTCGTGCAATATTTAAGATCTGCAATGAACTGATATGCCAGAGAATAGGAATTATTATAAGTCTTTCTGTTCATGGAATTAGAGATGGCTTATACACGCCCTTTATTAAACAGTGTTCACCTCAAAGGGAAAAGGATCTCAAATTTAATGGGGGATTTCCTTCTGAAGATTGAAATATTTCAAGATCCAATATAAACCCATCAGCTGAGCACAGTTAAAGAATCTTAGATTCACCTCTTCAGGTACAGAAGCCAGAAGATTCCCACCACACTTTCTACTTAAGTGAAGGAATTCATTTGCCACATTGCCACAGTCAGGACTCCCAAAGCCTTAACAGGCACCGAAAACACTCTAAATTATAATTAAATAGATAAAATCTCCAGGACACATTAAAAATCACATTTATGAAAAAAACCCCAAACTCTTAAACACAGCATTTTATGAGTTATAACAGGAATTTAATTTTTTTAAAACTATTTCTACATTGATGAATTTTAACCAAATAGGATTTTTTTAAAAAAGAGTCAGAGTTGCCATTATCAGCTTTTGTTCAGCTGCAATGTTAAATTTTTTGATTCAAAAACTGGCAGGCAGTCTGTTTACAGTTCAGTGCTATGGTATAGGGTCACAAAGTGCTTTCATAAATAGCAGTAATAGCTTATATGCTGTTTCTTTCATGAAGAAAGCCAAAAATAGGAACAACCAAAATATACTATGCATTCACAAGAATTCAGTCTGCAGAAAAGCTGCAATCCCACAAAGTTTCATGTAGAATAAGTATACTTTGACAAGCCATGATGTGCAGTTTGCTTCAGCCAAAAGGCACTTACTTGAACTTTGCTTCACTTCCCCATGTGGAACTGGGGATGGGGATTCCTTTTACTGTGCACATGATGTAGACATGAAACTTTGTGGAATGGATCCTCACACCAGACATTTTACTTTGTTGGGCTAAATGAGCATTCAGGAGCCCTTAAGATACAAAGATATTGCAGCAACTGTATTAGGAGTATATGTGAAACAAGTATATGCACTGGAAGTGAGAATGGCACTGAATTATTTGTTTAGCTATATTGGTTTTCCCAGCATCTTCCTGATAGAAGTGTTAGTTCAGTGTCATTTGCATTCAATATTACAATAACAAAAACTTTCAGTATAAACCCTTGATTAGTGGTCATAAAACACTGAGTAACTGAGTATAGGTTAAGTTCTCAATAGGGAAAACACAGCTGTCATCTTCTAAAATAGTGTAAGAAGCCTCTATATAGTCTCTACAATAATGTTGTAAAACTTAATTTCTTCCTAACACTAACTTCAATATGCTTTTTTAAAGAATACCATCATCACTTAAACTTCCTAAACCTTCTTAAACCTTGAAAACTAAGACATAGAGTAAAGGTATTTGCAAAAGCCAGCCAGTCAAATTCAGGGAGGAAGGAGGTCTTCCAAGATTCAGTCTACTATTGTTGACCATTAAGAAAAGGTTTTAATACACATCACAATTTTTTTTTTTTTTGGGGGGGTGAGGGAGAAAAAAAAAGAAAAAGGAAAAAAAGAAAAGAAGGGGGGGGGGGGTTTAAGAAAAAATTACCTCCTGCTGAGTTTTTCTTCCTGCCCAGAGCAAAATGTAAATGCAAGCAGTAGGAAACAAATGCCCATCTTTACATGGCTGACTTTATTTCACTGACTGTAACCATCAAAATTAAGAGCTCTGTTTCCCCAATAAACTGTAGTCCCAAAAGAAGATGCCACTTTTCAAAGATGACCAGATTACCAATAATTTGCTAAAAGAATTTAAGTGAAGCATTTAAAACAAATAAAAGCTCCAATGGTCACTCAAAATGTCAGAACTCTATGGTAAATGCTGAAACTATTGACATTTTAAATGTCAACTATTTTATATTTCTAACACTTTAGCAGGAGCCCTTTATCATTTAAGACACATTGTCCATTTTGTTAAAAGTTCATATTGTGGAATTTCTTTTTAATTTTCACCAGTTCCTTCAAGACAATGTTATGTACAATTTAATTCAAGTATGTATGTCCCAAACAAAGATTATTTCATTTCACCTTTTATGGTAGCCAGAATAAATAAAGGCAAAGCCCTTCTTGTACCTTCTCTTCCAGCGTCATCACTCTTCTCCCTTCTGTCTAGAGCACATAATTTCTACAGTGTAGAATTACAATTGCGCATGACTAATGCCAAGCTGGTAGTAGTCTCATCACCATCAACTCCATGGTGCAATGGTATTTATGAAAGGATTAATTCCAAACTCTGTCTCTGTTTTCCTTCAGTTCAATGGGAGAAACAGGATGATACTGACCATGCTGAAAAGTGCACCACTCTGAACTAGGTGATTAGGGAAATACCAACATGCAGCTCTTGGAAATACTACACAAATTAATTCTTATGGTCATACAGCCTCGAGTGCTGAGAACTAACTACTAACCATAGAGAACCATAAGCTCAAACTACCCTAACATTAAGCAAAAATCACTACTTTTGGCTATCTTAAAAACAACAACAAATAGTATCAAAACCACTTCATATGTGAAAGTAACGTAGTTTTCTAAGAGTTCAGAAATGCCTTTACCACAGATCTGCAGTCTCACAAAACTCAGTGACAGCTGACTGCATTAAGGCTCTTCCTCTCTCCCCACTCTGCTTCTAGCAAACAGCCCTTGCTCAATTCCTGCTTACAAAATAGAACAAGGCATGTCTTGGACAGAAACATTAGAGCTATAAGCTTACAAGCACTCCCTGAAAGATGTGCTTCCTACACAAAAGAAAATAAATCTTGCAGGAGTGAGAACAGAAGCCCAGCACTGAGTAAACTCTGCTAAACAGATGCACTGGAATATTCTTCCTGTTTTGCATTAATCCTCAGCATCAGGTTCATTTCTTAGTCCCCCCACCACCACCACCATTTCTGCACTGTAACAAATGAAGCCATAAATTTTATTTCCAGGAGTGACTAACATCATTAGATCAGCAGCTTTAAGATCATCCTCAGACACAGTCCCTCCATATGAGGTTAATACGTAAATGCTATAGACTGCATTTGCTTTCATTGTTCTGGCAACTTCACTGCCTCAATCTTTACGCTCATTTCTATAACGCTTGAATCAAATCTCTAGACAGTAATTAGTATTTGCTTCTGCCTACAAAGCTGACATTTCAATCACCTTTAAACTCAGTTTATAACAGAACTAATCTGGAGATTAACAGAGAAAATAATACTGTTCAAAACAAACAAGGGCCAGATAATGTTTTAGATGCAAATGTAGAAGGATTTCCCGATAACAACGGACAAAAACATTAGAGGGGATGGTTAGAATTGCACAGGGTACATTTGCTCGCTTTAATTCCAAGAAACTACATATTTGGCCATCATAAACTAGATAAACATACAAACTTACTTCCCTCAGAACAGTAGAAATATGATAGTTTCTGAATGTCATTGAGTTATTCAAAAATAATTCCAACTTAATTCCCAATATCCACCTATGTCAGCTATCATGCAAAGAAAGTACAGCTACCAAGTCACAGTAGTTTTACTATACTACTTTAAATGATGCTTTTCCACTGCTTAAACCCCATGCTTCCAGGCCCATGTTTAGACTAAAAATTAATCATGTCCCAAATCTTCTCAGAGTTAACTCAAGCAGCTAATGAAGTATTGAGCAGGAATGCTGGATTTTGAAGCTTGGATCAGTTACACATGGCATACAACCTTCCTTTCTGTACTCCAGCTCTTTTTTCTGTGTCCTTTCTGTTTGTCGAGTACATTCAGAGCTGGATGATAAGACTATGTTCTCAGGAACAGTCTGTATGGCCTTTCTTCTCCTGAGCTTCACCCACCTTTTCTCTCACGACTGACAAAGGTTTAGGGCAAGAACTGAGACTAAATGGGGCCCTCCTCTGCCAGTTCAGTAAAATAAACTGGCACTTTACTCCTGCCACTAGTTGTAAAGCAGAAGCAAAAAACTCATTCTGCAGAAATACTGAAATCCAGGTATGTGAATTGGATAAAGGCTCTGGAATGAACAGGGCTGATAAGAAGGTCGTTATCTCTGAACCCTTCTTTACAGTCTTCACAGCCTACATTGGCAAACACCTTAGAATACATTAGAAAGTGTGTCAGTGATTGTAGTTGGTCACTGCTAAAAAAACCCAGATAATACAATTTCCTACTGAGTGTATTTCCTTTGGTTTTAGCTCCCGTCTGTGCAATCTTCAAAGTGTGGAGCTTTATATTCTAAAATTCTTTATACAGCTTCAAAGTTTGCATTTCTTAAGAACTCTAATCAGGCAGCAGGGGGCACTTTGGAGTGGCATTGTTACAGCTGAATCAGTGCTTCTGTTATTAGCCTTCTTTCATAGTGCATCTTCATAAGAACATACATTATTTCCATGGAGCATGGAGTGTTCCACTTCTGTATACCACCACCTAGCTTCTACCTACAGCAGCAGGGTAACAGACTGTTTGCTGTTTTTCAAATTCAAGCTGCTGACTAGCTGCAGGAAACTGAGTCCTTAGAGGTTCATTGACGCTTCAAGGCCTTCTGCAAAGTAGAACTCCAATTCCATCCTTGATTTTTGAGGCCCAGAAAGCAGAGACCACATTAACATGTATGACTACTGTGACTGAGTACAAAACAGATTAGTATTTATTAATGATCATGATTTAAAACCTCAGAGTTTAGCAATCCACTGGACATTTCATGTACACTTTCACATATACAATATATGAATCCTGTTATTTTATGTGGCACATGCTCATTTCCAGTCTTTCGTTAGTCATGCTGCATTGTATTCAAACTGTGGAAGGCCATGAGTTATGCTTAAAATGTAATACCTCTCAGAGCTGAGGGTTGTACAGCCAGGATAAGGAAAATTAGTCTTTTCGGTCACCTGCAACGGGCCTGTTCAGTTTCAGCAGACAAAATTCAAAAGAACATCGACTCATAGAATGGTTTGGGTTGGAAGGGACCTTTAACAGTCATCTAGTCCAACTCCCCTGCAGTGAGATCAGGTTACTCAGAGCCCCATCCAACCTGACCTTGAATGTTTTTCTAGCTACAGCCTCTCTGGGCAACCTGTGAAGATCCCTCTATGCAAATCACAAGGCACTTAATACTTCTCCCCTGTGACAAGCAGCAATGGTTAATTCCCAAAAGCTTTCTCTAGGAAGGCAACAAAAGTATAGGTCTTCCCTCTTTTGGTAAATCCCTGAGGAAACACTCTTGAACCTCTTTGAGGCTAACTGGTTCCCTTGCAGAGAAACATACAGACAGATGCAGGATTCTGCGACTATTTTGCATGTTCATTTTGCCAAAATTTAAGTTTTACTTAACAAGCAGAATCTCAGTATCAACTTTTAAGTCAAGCAAGGGAACAGTATGCATGCCTTTATTATTCAGGGAGCTCTACTGGTCATTTGCAACAAAATCAGACATCTCAATTCCCACCACCTTTGGTCATGATGAAATGCTGCAGTTTCAAATGAAATGCAACACAAATCTCAAATTAAGACCAAACATGCACTGGCTCACCACATTTGGTCCTGGATATGACGAGGTTTGGAGTGAGTGAAAGGGTATATTCTCAAGCTTACAATGCTGGACTGGCACCAGAGCTGGGAAACATTGTCAGACCTCATGTCACTGTCTCCCCCTGTGACCCTGAAATGACTATAAAAGGCAAGATTTCCAGGAGGCTAGCTTTCATACAGAAGCTTCCATCGTAGCAGGGCAGATTTTCAAGAGATCTTAAACACGATTAGATGCTGGCTCCAAATCCTTGGTTGTTGATCTGCATGCATAAAATTAAAAAATTCTTCTCCTTGCCAGGTCTGGTCTATCATAATACTTCATGCTGTAAGCTTCAGAGGCTATCATTATGCATTTGTAGCTTTGCTCAGCACAGTGGAACTAAAATTTATTAGGGCCTCTAGCCATAATACACAGAAAACTAAGTAAGATTCTGAATAAACTCCCTTTGCTCCCTCCAAGAGGCTCCTTTACTTCACTCACTGACAATACAACCCCAGGAGAGAGGTAACAGACAAAGGAGAACACGCACACAAAAATATTTGCTTTATTCTTTCAAAGCAGTAACCAATGTCCCACTGTTTTCATAATCTTTGCTATGTCAAAGGCCACTTCTGTTTAACTAATTAAAAATAAAGCCAAGAAAGAACAAACCAGCAGGGTAAAAGAAAATGAGAAAAATAAAATAGATTTGGGAAGTACAAACAAAATGGAGTAAATGTGAAAAAAGGAAAGGGCTAACATGACTCAACAGTACAACTCCCAGACGGTCTAAAGAGACATTTTTGGATATAAACGTATGAATGAAATCACATTAAACAAATATTACCCTTGACATTTTTCACTCATCATTTTACACCTTTTCCTGGAATTTTCCATAGCACCTACTCTTCAGTCTGCAGCCAAATCCACCAGCAATTTGAAAAAAACATTTGATTTTTTTAAGTAGTAAAATATACTCCTGTTGAGAGTAAATAATTGCCTAATTTATTGTTTTTAGTAATGTCATTTCTGAGTAACTGTCATTTCTACATGTCTAATTACCAACTTGAAACAAAGATTTAAAACAAAACCTTAGAAAATAATTTGAAGTGTGCAAGATGTTTAAGAGCCATCACCTCTCCTTAGCTGGATCATAATCAGTATTAGATAATCTATTACTGCCAACAAAAGCTATTGATACCACTTAAGGACAGAGAGCAGGGCAAGTGAGAGGTGCATCCATTCCTATGGAAAACAAACTGTCTTTCAACTGAAATGTTGGCAAGAGTGGCTGAAAAAGCAAGCCATATAATAGACCAATGCATAGTAGCCTGGAATAGTAATACACAGAAAGAAAGCTAGTACACTAGTACTATTTGAATAACCTCACTGTGGCAGAACATACCAACACTTCTAATTCAAGATACCTCAGCAGTCTGATCAGTGGCAAGAATCACAGGAGACATCACATAGGCAGTTATGGGATTTGTTTCCTCCCACTATCCTCTATCATCTACTAGTTTCTCTTTGCTGTAAGACGATTTGTATTTTCTTATATCCGTCTAATTTACATGTCCCTGAGCATACTGTAATTCAAAGAAACATTTCTAAACCAAACTTCTACACCTGATTGCATTGAGTTCCACAGATTGGGACTTAAAATATTTGTTTGCTTGGATAGAGGACACAGGTTACACCCTTTTGAGGCCTGTAGCTATGCCTTCTTGCTATAGTTGCAGTCGTAATAAGGATAATCTTATTCAGTGCCTTAGAACAAATAAAAAAACTACACTGTAAGCATCTCCGTCAGTACACAGTGGGGAATCCAGGCCACACTCCAGGATTTGTTATTTCTGCAAAGCAGGCTTGCAGGTCATTGTCTCACACATCCTCCACAGATTGCAGCCCTCCAAAAATTTAATTTTTGTTTAACTCTGCTGACTTTAGTGATCTGGCTTCAGGGGTGTTTCCAGAAAAATAGCCTCAATGGAAAACTACAGCAGTGGTGGGAACTCGCAGCCTAGGGGGGAGTGGGGCTGTGGCAGCATTTCACAAGCTAGCTTTCTAAACTATTGAAGTTACCACATCAACACAACAGGAATTCATGAAAAATTAATCCAAGTCACTAAAATGCTTCAGTGATGCTTCTGATTAATCTGGTCACTCTGGGAATTACTTTAAAGCAACAAGGATAGCACAGCATAATACAAACTACCTACTTTATATAAACTTTTCATGGCACACAGCTTGTTTTTGAAGCCACATAACTCAATACTTGAAATGAGGTTATCAGGAATTGTTGTGCCGTAACAAATAACACATGAAGATTGACTCTGAGCTCAACTATTCAAGTACGGTGAAAGTTATGAACACTAATGTTATATCTAAATAGAAAGGCTTACTCACACAAGCCACAAGCCTGCAAATTGTCAAAACAGAACAGATGGAGGCACCAAATGAACCAAGTGTTCCATCTGACACTTGGAGAAAGTGCTTTCCTCAAAAGAGGTTCTTTCAGTAGGAGGTCTTGAGCCTCACCATCACCCCTGCTGAGTAAGCAAAAAAATTACCACAGGAAGTCCTACTGTCCCCCACACAGCTGACTTTCCTCTACACTTTCTTCTAACTGCCCTTTCCATCCTAACTCTTCACTTAGTCTTCAGTCCAATTACACCACAAGAACAGCTGCAGAGGGGGATACAGCTTACCCCACTCTTCCCAGCTAAAAAGCAACAGGTAGAATGACCACCAAACCACCAAATGAAGGAACAGATCACAGCTTGACACAGCACCTGTCATGTGCAAGCTGAAAGCATTTATCCATGAATGATCATAGCTGGTATCATAGCTTTAATGCTTTCACTTTTTTGTTGTTTAATATTTCCTTTACTGAATATTAGCCAACTCGCTCATAAACCAGCATGAAGTATTTTCAGCTATGGAACTCAGCCAGATGGAGTTTTCAATTTCCAAAGGTGAACTTCAAAACAGCTGGATCTGACTTAACACATAAGCTTCAACTTTTTGCTGCAACTAGAAATCTCAGGAGAGCAGGCATATTGATGAGCTTTCTACTATCACACAAGGCAGGGCAGGGGTCGTGAAAGAAAAGCAGGAAAAGAAGAAAAGCAACTCCTGTTACAGTATTTCATAGCTACAGATTTCCAAGCGTGAATGAAGTCTAGAAAAGAACACTAAAATGTTATATAGTAAAAAAGGAAAAAGACCATTTTAAAACAAGTTTTGTTAAATGAGTCCTGGCCAGAAAATAAGAAAATGCAGTTTCTACGGTTTTGTTCTGTGTCCAAACAAAAATTTAAAACTTAAAAAAAATTAAAAGACAGCAGAATCAAAGGACGCAAAACTAACTCAGCAATTGCAGCCAGCAGTTGAGCAGTCATTTTACATTTGCCCCTCTGTGCTCCAGATCTAGAGCAGCAGAAATTTGAATCCATATCCACAGTAAAAATTTTAATTCTGATGTTCTGGAATAATTTAAAACCTTTGCCTCCCTTTATGTTCTTTGGAAGAGGAACCACAATTCATTTCTATTTTACTTCTGCCTAACTATATAATTAATGAATACAAGCTCTTACAGGGATTCCAAACACTCCCCATCTACAACAGCATTATCGTTTTTTAGTCTACTTTTACTTAACCATTTACTTACTTGGCATGTACTATATATGTGTCTTTGAGGGATCATAAATAATTCCCTGAAAAAACTTTTGGTAGAGAAATGCATTTTCAATTATGTTTTGGGTAATTTGGGGTAAAGTTCTTCCTTAAGCATTTTCAGTGCATCAGAAGTGTTTTCATTTTTTTAATTAGTCAGTTTTCTGCTGCTGTTTTTCCCCAATTTTAATTTGGCTTGAACAGCTGCTGCTTGCCTTGCTAGAGTTTGTCCTTGAGTTCAAATAGGATATGGCATTCTCCCTTTCAGTGTCTAGCTATGGTGCATTCCACCCACACCTACTCTTCATAATTTCTCTGAGATAGTGTGGCAGTTGAAGTACCTGGCTGATAATATATTTCTAGGTCATGTCACTTTCAAAACATAACACCAAACAAGCATTAATGAAAGCCTCAGAGTACATTTTCAGTTAGGAAATACCAGGAGCCAAGTAAATACTGTTAGTGGAAGACAAACTAGTTTTGTAGGAATAACCAGAAGACATAATGAAATGCCAAGGTTAGGAAGCTAAAGTCCTATTAACATCCAGTACTACTTAAAAAATTAATCCCCATGTGAGCAGAAGGGGGAATAAATACTATTCTGGGCCAACACACTGCCATTGCCATTCTTGAAAAGAAGATCAAGGAGAGAGTACCTTCTGCCTACAGAGGTAAATGCAGTAGGTCAGTTTCAAGCCACATTACCAAATTAGCAACCCAGAAAAGATTCCAGACAGCCAAATAGTTACTAAGCATGAGACCAATTCTCAAGGCAGTAAAAACAGCACTCTCTTACTTTACAAGCACGTAACACAACCTCACATAACCAAAAGTACTTGTACGAAATAACAGGAAGCAGTGGTCTGTTGATACTCTCTGAACAAGCTGTGTAACTGTCCACAATCAGAAAGTTTCTACAATTGCTACTATTATTTAAGGACAGATGCTTACACTGGGACAGAAAACAATTATGTGTTGTTTGTGGCACACATTCTCTTTTCTTGATGATATTTACATCTACTAAAAGCAAGAAAAACATTATGTTGCTTTGCTCCATCTTATACTTTTAAGGTTAGAAGATTTTGTAGTTAGGCAAAGCCATGACAAGGGTTTTTTGTATAAACCATAATATTGGCAGAATATCCATGTCATACTTAAAAGCCTTTAGATCCAGATGTAAAAGCAATTGAAAGAGTCAAGAAAATAACCAACTCCCTATATAATTTTCTTAGGGCAATAAATCAAGTGCTTCAAAACAAAGTCAAAAAGACTTATTAGCCAGCAACTTCGTAGACAACCAGCTATAATTTCAGCAAAACTGCTTATATGCCAGAAGAGCTCAGAGAGAATCGTTTCAGAAAAGCCACCAGACTGTAAAAAGTAACATACCTGATAACTTAGTGTTATTATACTAGCAAAACAAGCCAGATTATCCCAGCAGGGCTCATAATTGCAAACAGAAAGCATTTAAATAAAAAAGACATTCAATCCATGCCACCTTTAAAACTTTGTTTCTGCAATATCGGCTGTAGGTGTTTTATTCAAGTTATGTTTTAGGCTTACCTTGATTACATGCTCATTGTAATAAGTTCCAGTTCTGTCAGGTCACAGGCTACTCCTTGAAGAGCCTAAAAATTTATCCCAGGGTAATTTCACCAAGGTCTCACCAGTAAGACTAAAAGAAATACAAAAAGCAGTTTTAAAATCTCATTTTTAAGGGACAACAGCCTACATAAGAAGGCAACAGTTCCAAATACAACATCTCCTATGGAACCAGAAGAATTATAAAAAAAATAATACATATAACCTTGCAATCGTAAGTTTTGACCATAATTATGTGGAAGGCTAATTCATGTTCTCACAACATAATTTCAATTCCATGGGGGAAATCTATAACAACCCACAACCAATATCCTACCAGTCAAAGTTTTCAGAATTTGCTTGCCCAGGTCCTAATCCCAATTTTTCATCTATTAACGGTAACCTAATCGACATATTATTTGCTATCCAGAAAAAAATAAGGGGCTTTTTCTATGGGTAGAGTGGGGTAAGAAAAAAGAACCAAAATATGTTCAGTTTCTCTCAAAAATAAAAGGCTCATGTTTCATTACATCATAAAATAATTGAAGTACTTATAAAAATACAAATAATTTTTTATACAGTCACAGAATTTTCCAGCTGAAGTTTATGAGTGATTGAGTCAGGGCTAGTTTATCACCAAGTGTATTAGTAGAACCTTGCCTAGAGCTTAACTTTTAGATTCTACCTTTCAGTCATAAGCCAACTCTCACACAGCCCAAAATAACTTGGGCCCTAGATCTGGATATATTATTTGCTTCTTTTGTTTTTCTACAGAGCTCCAGCTATCAAAAGTACCACCGCATGCACAAGTCGGCTCTTGCTTAAAAAGAGAATTTTAAAAATGTTCTATGATGGCACCCAGTCTTTGTGTTTGCCATCATTTGACACTAACCTCTCACAGTGCCTGCTCCAGAGTAGATGTGAAAATGAAGGCAAAGCCAAATATCATCTCAAAGCATTCCCAAAGCTTTTCTACTACAGGAGTACACCTGGCAGTTCCTGCCCAGTGTTTTAAAGAAAACACTTTCAACAAAGTAGACAAGCAGTACCACCACAGACAAGATTCAGCAACTTAACTGCCTCTTGCAAGACAACTACCAATTTAAAATTAAAACCTGTATATGATGCAGCTAAAGTTATACTCATTAAATGAGGGAAACTGTGGGAACTCCACGATTCACCAGTCACGTATTGATTGTATTTTCTCTAGCAGCATAGCATTTCGCTTCTAGTTACGTGCTGTAACCTGAAGCTGCAATTTATTTACCATACTCGAAGTTCAAAGTCTATTTTTCAGTTTCTCTCCGAGCAAGCTCTTCTGTACGAAGCACACGGTGTGGTTTCTGCTCCCCAGTGTACCAAGTGAAGCAGGTTCCCTCCCGTGCCATCTTGGGGCGCTTCCAGCCAGCGGCGCTGCGTGAGGTACTGAGGGTAACAGCCCTCGCTTATCGAGCCCGCCGGCAGCCACGGAGCCGACCGAGTGCTTTTGGTCAACAGGGGACAAGCACCGCCTGGAATGGAAGTTTCAGGGTCTGCCTGCATAAACCCACAGAAGCCACCGCCAGTGTCACACGGAGCCGCTGAGCGCTCAGTTTCCCGGCGGCACCGCCGGGCTCGGAGCGGCCGCTTCGCGCCTCCTCCTGAGGGGAGCGTCGCCTTCGCGCCTCCGCCTGAGGGGTGCAGCCGCCTTTGCACCTCCGCCGGCTCCAAGCCCCCTCACGCCTCTCCAAGCCGCCCGGCCGCGGGAGCCGCGGCGACCCCCGCCCGCCGCCTCAGCTGCCTCCCTGCCCCGGGGCCAGCCAGGGCGCCGGGCGGGAAGCGCGAGGCGCCACGCGCCCGCCTCGCCCCCCCGACGGCCTCCGCCCTCCTCCCCAGCGCCCCCCGGCGGCGCCTCCACTCAGCCCGCCTTGCCCACCCGCCGCCCCGCTGCCCCCGGGGCTACTCTGCAGCCGCGACAGATGCGGTGAACTGTAAGTCAGAGGTGGTTACGGGGTGGGGGCTGAATGAGGTGCCACCGGAGTTATTCGGAAATGAAAGCGCATCCCAGCAGCTGGTGCTACCTCAGCCATAGAACTTCCCTCTCACCACGCTGGCCTATCCCTAGCAGCGCATCCCAGCAGCGCGGCCTGCTCCTGGGTAGCTCCAACAGCAGCCTGAGACACCAAAGCACTTGTTCACTGGAGAATTAATTGTCTGCTGGGATAACAGCCTGAGCAATTAATCTAACCTTGCAGAAGCTGACAGGAGGGAGTGAAATGCTGATAGAAATCTCAGAGTTGATACACAAGTATCACCTGGCAGACAGAGCTGCCTCAGCCTTAAAAGCTGGAGTGCTCAAGACTACATCTTTGCACCTCATTTATAGAGGAAAAACAACTTATACACACTTTTTGCCAGTTCAGTAACAGCTATCATTAGTTATATTTCAAATCATGTCAACTTGCCATTCCTTCCACCCCCCCACCCCCCCCGTCCTCTATTACTGCCATAGAAGAATCCTTGGAGGATTAATAGGGACCAAATGTGTCCCTACTAAAACTGAAGTTCTTGAATTCCAAGTATCCTTATGGATCTTTATATAGACAGCATCTGGGTCTTCCCTTCCCACCAACTGCAAAAAGCAAGAGGTAGTGAATAAAGGAGAAAAAGAGGGCAAGAGAAGCGAGAGATCTGAGTCCAAGCAGTCAGTATTGTTTTCCTAAATGTTCCTGTCTAACCATATGCTGTACGTAACTAGAGATCAATGTCTACAATCTACTTAAAGATCTGGAATTAGATTCACAGGTAACATGCCTATAATAAATGCCATTTATCAGTGCAAAAGAAAACTGAAGGGCAGGAGAGGTCCCCTCCACCTTCTTTTTGAATCTCTGCAGGCTTGCCTGGTTATCAGCTGTAGCATTTAGGGTGGAGGGAAGAAATAGAATCATAGAATGGGTTGGTTGGAAGGGACCTCAAAGATCACCTAGTTCCAGCCCTCCTGCCTTGGGCAGGGACACCTTCCCCTAGACCAGGTCACTCAAAGCCCCGTCCAGCCTGGCCTTGAACGCTTCCAGGGATGGGGCATCCACTGCTGCTCTGGGCAGCCTGTGCCAGTGTCTCACCACTCTCGCAAATTAGCCACTTATGATTGCAAATTCATCAGTAACATTAGCACAATTGTCTAACTTGGTGAGCTCCTTCTCCCCAGATATCAGCAACACTAAAATTACTGTTTCCCCCATACTAATCAGATTTCTGGACTAATTTTATGGTGGAAAACAAACACTTATCAATACCATTTTTCAGACCAACATTTTTACTAAATATAAGTAGTTAGTAAAGGCAGCAAGTTGGAAATTTACTTATGTTTTATGTTAACAATTAGAACTAAGGTGACCTTTTTAGCACTTTGTTTGCTTTGTGTCTAGTTCTCAAAATATATTTTGTGCTAAAATATCACAAACCTTCTCAAAGAATGAACACTGCAGGAGAAACTAAAATTATTCCTACACACAGGTACTTTCTAGTATGGTTATTCTTTAGACAAGCTTTTTGAGAAAGTCTGCAGCCACCAGAGCTGTAGCTACATAGAAACTATTAGATCAAAGAACACAGCCCTAGTTCAGTGTTGTGAGGCCACCATTTAACATCTACATATGGGTAATCCTTTTTACAGCATTGTAAGGGTACATATACTGAAGTACCACTAGCTCAAGCAAGTGATGCCCAAACTCAGACAGAATAAAACCTTGTTTGCTGAGCTTACTTTCTGACAACTTGTTGCTCTGTTCTCAAAACTATGAAACAGTTTTGCTTTCACCTATCACAGTAAGAAATGCTTTGCCTATACAGTCAGAAGAAAAAAACCAAGGTGAGTACCCAGGGAGTGGACTGTAGCCATGCACCCCCTTTCAAGAGTGCATGGCTTACTAGTTTTATTAATCTTGATATTGTCAAGTTTTCTGATTGCTGGAAAGCTTTGTACAGTAAATGTATTTGTTATGCTGGAGTCCCTTAGAATTTATATTTAGTTCATGAGATTTACTGCATATCAGTGTTTAGAATAAAAATTCAAGTCCTATTGGCTCACTGCAGCATGAATAGAGAATAAGACGTTGTAAGGGAAAGCAATTCCAAGACACAGCAGATGTATTCTGCAGTTTCTCCTTTTCTTACAGGCTGTGCAGCTTGAAAAGCTTGAGTGTCTACTTCTGAGGTAGATGCCTCCCTGGGCTGTTCTTCTGGTCTGATTCAGCTGAAGGAATTAAGTCACAGCAGTTAACATTTTCTTTTAAATCACATGCACAAGGAACAAACAAGACTTTTATACAGCGTGCTCACTGTTGGAAAAGCAATCGAGGCTTGTTTGTTGTTGCAGTGTTAAAGGCAAGCTACTATTTAGCCAGAATATTTAGCCAGAAGTTGCCACCCTTTACTTCCTTAGTGTTGCACATGGTCTAACATGGGAATAGATTATGAAATAAATGTTTGGAAATTAGTCAGGCAAAGGACTGCTGGTTGCTACATTATCAAATAATAGGGTTGTTGTATGAAACAAAAGGAACAATTTCCTGTCCTACATTTTTTTCAGTCCAAAGTTGCTACATGAAGTAAATCTTTAACTCAGCAGCTATTTCTTGTGATCCTGGCTACAAAAGAAGTCATGAAAAAGTCAGCTGGATAAATGAGAGAGCACATCTCTGAGCAACAGCCATCAGCTGAAAAAGACACTTTTAAGCAGGTAGGGCAGACTGCTCTCCAATTTCATCACTTAGGCAGAAAGGTAACCAGCAGGCTCTGTATTTTTAGAAGGCCTATCTAGTGCCAAGACTTTCATACTACTTAAGAGGAGCAGGAAAAAACATGCATCTTTAGAAGGGGGAGGATATGCTAAGATTGTATACAAGCCCTGACTTCTGAAGAGCCCAAGAAGTCTTGTCATCACAGGGACTCTTGCTGTTCTTTGGGGAAGACCTACTACTGATGTCTAGCTATGCATTCAATCCCTGTTATCTCATTGTTGTCAACATGAAATGGTTATCTTCTTTCCAGTAGAGGTCGGTTATGTGTGCAGTAATCCCATTGGTTTGGGTTACAAAGAAATGATGAAGAATGAAAAACATGAATCCCATAAATATAGGATTGAAGCCCAGACCCTGGTGGGAAAGAAAGAGGTAATATCCAGTACAGTGGGAGTCTAGGGAGGGGTTAGAACCCTTAATTTCCACCTTCCTAGAACTCGGACTTTTGCAGGAATGTCAATAAGAATACCCTGATTTTGTCAGTAAGAAAGCCTAAATCCCAAGAATACTGATTAGTGCAAGATCTGCAGGCAGTTGATCAGATCACAGCTGATCTTCATCCAGTGGTACCTAACCTTTATACCTCATTGACTATGATTCCAGAGACTACTGTATATTTTATTGTATTAGATTTAAAAGATGCCACATTTTGCATTCCAATAAGCAAACAGAGTCAGATGCTGTTTGTCTTCGAATGGGAGACCCCAATGACATGGAGAAAATCAGTTATGCTGGACCATGCTACCACAAGGATTCAAGAACAGGTCTACACTATTTGGTAATGTACTATCAAAAGAACTGCAACAATGGCAAGGTAACCAACAGAACATTATATTGTTATATATGTAGATGGTATCTGAATTGGGGTGGACCAGAAAGATGATTGTCTGAAAGCCACTATTGATTTACTGAACATTTTGGATCTAGCTGGATATTGCGTGTCCAAGAAAAAGGCACAGATGGCACAAGAATGAATCCAGTATTTGAGATGAAATTTCTAAAAGCTAGCGAGAATTTGGGATGGAACAAAAAGAAGCAATCTGTAGAAGTGCGCTTTCAAGATCAAAACAGGAATTGAAAGGATTTCTTGGAATGGCTAGCTGGTGTGAAACGTAGATTCCTGATTGTGGACTGATAGCTGAACCCTTAAATGCTGCTATTAAGGACCCAGGTGATCTCCTTGAATGGACACCTAAATCCCAAAAAAGTTCTGATGAGATCAAGAAAGAATTAATGCAGGCCCCAGCCCTAGGCTTACTAGATCCAACTAAATCTTTCTAACTTTTATGTACACGAGTGGCAACGTGTGGCCTTGGGAGTGCTTGTACAGTCCCCTGGGGACAGAAAAAGGTCAGTGGCCTATTTTTCAGAACAGTTGGATGAGGTAAACAAAGGCTGGCCAGCATGTTCGCAAGCAGTAGTAGCTACAGCTATGCTAGTTAAAGAAGCTCACAGACTCACTTTGAGTCAGCCCATCACAGCATTGGTCCCACATACAGTGATAGCAATATTGGAACATAAGGGATATCGATTGATTTCTCCCAACCAGCTAGCTAAATCCAAGCCTTAGTGTTAGGGCAGAATGACTCAATTCTGAACACAACACCAGGTTTCAATCCTGCTACTTTATTACCAATAGCTGAAGAAGAAACTTTACATCATGACTGCATGGCTACGACTGAATGATCCTGAAGGATCAACCCTTGGAGAACCCAACGCAGAACTGGAATTACACACTGATGGCAGCAGCAGTTTTGAGCATGGAGGAGTGAGAAAGGTTAGGTATGCTGTAATACATTGAAATACTTCAGCCCAAAAGGCAGTGCTCAGGTGAGAGCTATCAGCTCTAAGAATTGGACACAATCAAATAACCAATAAATATACAGACTCCAAATACACCTTCAGTTGTACACACTTACGGAGCCATCTGGAAGGAGAGATAACTGAACTCCCAAGGAACACCCATGAATATGAATGTGAGACTTCAGATCTCTTGCAAGCAGTATTGGAACCAAAAGAAGTGGCTATAATCCATAGTACAGCCCACCAGAAGGGTCAAGGGAATGTAATTCAAGGCAACCACTAGGCAGATTCAGCAGCAAAACCAGCAGCCTTATGGGAAGGGATCCAAGGAGCATTACAAGGAAATTGGAGATAGAACCGCCACGGTATTCAGAAAAAGACAGTAAACTGATTGAAATATTACATTGTAGTAAAAATAAAGGATGGAGGGTGACACCCACCCACCAGGTCCTAGTCACTCCCCAATTAATTCTATTCTCACTGATTTGCAAAAAGAAACTTGTATAGGAGCAGAGCCAATGGACAATAGCATTAGATGGTATGCTATAGAACCAAAACCACAGACACTGGCAGACATCATTACTAGAAAATGTCTTGTTTCTCGTAAAACTAATCCAAAAATTCAGCAAAGGCCACCACCTGGCAACCCAAAAAGGGTAGTCACTCCTGGAGAACATTAGCAAATAAACTTTTCTGAATTGCCTAATTGTAATAGGTATAAATACCTTCTTGTTCTGGTTGATACCTTTTCAGGCTGGCCAGAAGCTTTCTCATGTTGCACCAATCAGGCAAGGGAGGTAGTTAAGGTATTTTTTAAACAATTCCCCAATTTGGAATACCAGAAGTACTATCATCAGATAACAGACCCCCATTTTATTGCTGACATAGTGCAAGAAATATCCAAGTTCGTTCAAATTAAATGGGAACTGCATACACCCTGGAGACCTTAGTCAAATGGGAAAGTAGAAAGAATGAAACAAACTCTCAAATGATAAATTGCTAAGTTGTGCCAAGAGACCCATTTGGAGTGGATAGAGGTATCACCAACAGCATTAATGAGAATCCAAATCACTCCTAGAAGTAAAGAAAAAGCCCTTTTGAGATCCTTTACAGGAAGCCATACCCAGTTAATTCTGTTTGGGGGAAAGGTAACCAGATGCATGTAATGGGAAATAGAGTTAAGCAAACTTATATCATATATCTTTCTAAGGTACTGTCAAGCCTGCACCAGTATCTAAGTACAGCAGCACCATTACCTCTAAATACTGCCATACATTAATTCCAACCTGGAGATTCCATCCACGTTTGAACTTGGAGAGATAAACCATTAAAAGAAACTTGGAAGGGACCATATCTTGTACTTTTGACTACCTATACAGAAATAAAGATCGACAGAATTAACTCTTGGATACATTACACAGGAGTAAAGAAAGCTCCTCCAGAAAAACAGTGGACTGTTAGGCCTGCAGTGGATTTGAAATGGAAATTTTCAAAACTGATTAAATCTTGAGTCTCCTGTGAATTTAGTCCATAAACTGTACCTGAGACTCGTAATATGCCCATGGAGAATCAAACTATCCTCAAGGAATGTTTATCTTGTTAAGACTATTAATTTTACTGCAAATTATATTTCTGTTCATTTATAAAAGTAGATTATTGTTCTCAAAATCCAATAATAGAATTCCTAAGAAAGTTCTAAAAATTTAACATTACTAAGGTGAAAATTAGAAGGCTAGTATGTATAGAAAAGCCTACAACACCCCGCAAACCTTTTGGTTACTAGAGGAGACCAAACGCATGCAAAAGGACAGACAGATATTAAAGAGTATTTGATATCTCTTTCACAGACTTGGTCTTCGCTACGCAGGTATCTGAATCAAAAGGCCTCCCTCCTGTTGGACACACCGGTTCAGCCAGGGGACATTCTGTATATTCAAACTTGGAACAATGAACCTATGAAGTAGAAAAGACCTTACACAGTACTGTTAAGAATTTACACTGCAGTAAAGGCAGAGGGAATAAACTCTTTGATTCATCACACAAGGGTTAAAAGGGCACCCACTTCAGATCAGGAGGTGGACTTCCAAACAGCCTGGTCACCTTAAAGTTCTTTTGACTAGAAAACTTTAAAGTAACTGCACTTAGATTTTGGAGAAATTTTGCATAGGAATAGAGTGTGCTCAGAAATTAACAATACTGTTTGAAATAACAGTAATTGTTGATGTGCCTTTATTGGGATAGCTGTGTAAATACATTGATTATTTCAAGAAATGAAGGGTCTGAAAGGATTGATACTCCTCTTTTGTCTTGTAATTCAAGTAGTGTCTCATGACACCAACCTTGTTTTGAAATTAATCCAATCATCCCAAAGAATCCACAACTCCAGTAGCATTACAGCCTGTATGCCATTACCTAAATTGACTGAAGATCTTCTCAGATTGGGGTTATTAACAATAAACTTGAATCAAACTTAAATTTATGCTACAGACCAAAGGAATCTTACAGATGCGATATAATCAAACAAAAATAGTGAGACAAAGCTATTGGGCCCCAAACAAGATAGAGCAGTGTAACAGAGAACAGCAGGGAAGAAATACACACTAATAGCAAGAGCCCAGGAAGGATGTGAAAAACTTCCCTGTCTCATAACTTGTATTGATTTATCCTCCAAAGAGCAATCAAATACTGGAGTACAGTTCCAGTCAGGATAGGTATAGTTTTCCTCCATTGTTAGCTTGCATTCACAGAAAACCGGACTTGAGTCATGGCCTCTGATCTGTACGTAGTTGTTTCTCTATTCCCATTCATACTACAGTATCTATTCTGAGAATAGATACTCATTATAATTTGACTCATTATAATGAGGAAATGTTTTTTCCCCTGTCTGCTCAGCAGAACAGCCTGGTGGCTCAAAGCTAAGACTGAAATCTCTTATTCCAGGAGGAGGTAAGGGGTTGCTGTCTTCACTCGCCCAGCTCTGGTACTCTGCATGTGGATCATTCTTAGCAGTACACACCTTTGTTGTTCCTATAAACAATGAGTAGTAGTAGGAACATGGAATTCCAAAAGCCTTGTCTTAAAATTCTTTGTAATCCCCTCATGGATCATCAGACTCTTTTCATGAGTTCCAGCAGAACAGTAGCAATAAGAACTAAGTCCAAGACAGAATCACAGGAAAAAATGAGAATGCACGATGCTGAGAAGGCTCACAAGCAACATGATCAGATGAATATTCCTTTCTGCTTTCCCATACTGCAGTGTTACGTCAGATAGTATTACTAAATACTAGGTGAATCCAGGAGTTGTTAGGATCTCAGTAAAGGCAGTATTCCTGTTTTTATTGTTATCCTTTTCTTCTTCTTAAGCTGATACAGATCATAAACTCTCTTCTATAGACTTTGCCAGTCTAGGAAAAACAGCTGAATTAAAGCTAAACAATAGGACTCTGTTGTCATCTATAAATATTACCCGGAAAAAACCCTATTGAGGGTGAAGAGTTATTTAAGCTAAAGGGCAGATTTGTTATGAGAGCAAGTGGCCATCAACTAGGAATAAATCTAGGTTAGAAATTAGAAGGCTTGAGAAGAGTTCTTGAACTAGACCTCATATCTTAGTAGCTAGACCAAAAACCCCATATATATGAAATGTAGAACTCAGGCTGGAAAAGAATGCATCCTGTTTTCTCACGTCCACAGAATAATTAGATTTAGTTCAGTCTGGTCATCATTTACAACTCACTAACTTTTGGGCAAGCCAATATGCTGCCCCGAACTCAATGTATGAGCCAGTTATTTTATTTCTGCTGTTCTGAGAACTGAGGATAGCCACAGTACATTCCCTGGCTAAAGAAAATCAGTCACCACAAGTCTAAAATATCAGAAACTATCTCTAGCCATTTCAGTGCATGAGCTGAGAGATCTTCCAGATGGAATTAAAGAATCCTATGAGGAGAAGAAATAGGATATTTTGCTAGTAATAAAAATTATAGAACAAAACAAGTCATCAGTGCAATCATACATATGTGCTTAATATAAAGCCTTATTCCATGAGGTTCATTAGGCTTCTGCAACTGCTCTGGATTTTGCCCTGACAGCATTTCTCCTGGAATTCTCCACCATTATTTGTGGTAGAAAGTTCCTAATGGCAAGGAACAAGGGCATCACTTTATCTTACCTATTTCATCAGTAAACCTATCACTAAAATTAATGTAACAATGTTATCTTGGATAGGAATAGTACTGTATAACATCACAGATGGGCTAAGCCTGAACAAAAGTCACAACAATTGACACAAAGTGCCCTGGGAATATTTTGATATTTAGGGAAGAGGGTAGAGCAAGCATAGTTTGGGAATAGGTTTTTACTGCATGAGAGATTTCACCCTCTTGTCTCTCATAACATCCTCCTCCTGTGCCTCACACTTACCTCCTTTCATCACCCACCACAAAGCATTAATGCAGAACCCCTACTGGCCTTATAAAGGTTACTTGACTTTTCACAACTTCTCCACACATTCTTCCCTCCTACAGCTGGAAGAAATCCCACAATACCACAATAATGAGGCTGTCAAATGATGTATAATAGTTTATAATGTACTGCAAAACCCAGTCTTTGCTACAAGTGAACCAGCAGAGGCTGGACTCCTGCAAAAAAACAGAATTCAATTTAATTGTTCTCCCTGTGAACATCATCAAAGAGGTATCATCACCTGCTGTGCTACGTTTCCAGGATGAGATCTCTGGGGCATATCAACTCACAGGTCTGTTGAGTTCTGTATTGTTTAGGAAGTCACACTGCTGCAGGGTTTACCTTGCTTCTATTGCTGACAAAAGCCTCGAGCAGGCCCTCTCCCTTCTTGAGTCTGAAAACTCCACGTTCCTATCCAAAATGGGCCTTCAGGAAGAACTGGGAACTGTAATATGGCCACTCAAAAACCCACAGGCTTCCTGGAGGCAACTTAGCACTCAAGCAAAACTTGAGTTTGCTTAGTGCTGCCTCCTGCTCTACCAAAAACATAGTTAATTTTAGAACATTTAGAAAAGCAGCCTTCCTTTCCCTTCCCTGCCTTACATAGCCTTTAATTCTGGCCAGTAAAAGCATCCGCCATAACTGACAGTTGTTCCCACCCAGAAGCAGCACAGCCCCTACCAGCTGCGTTGTGACTGCAGCTCACTGATGACAGGCTCTGTGTCTCAGGAGTTGGACTGAGAATTAAGGCTGTTTGGGTAGAGGGGAAGGCAGAGTTTGCTTCATTCCTTTTTCTTTTTTCCCTTAGATTTAATACCTTTAATTTCAGTCAAATTAATGCTTGTCTCCCCACTTAACCTTTTTCAGCCATGCAGCTTGACATCAGTACATTCTTCCCAAATCAAACTTCACTACCAGCTCACAGGACACCTTTTAACTTTGGTTACTTCACATCTATGTATTTGCTTTGCAGCTTTCACAGAAGAAATACAAGTGGTCCCAGTTTTATAACAAAGTTTCAGTGCAACAGGAGTAGAGATCGGTGCCATCAGTCTTATGGGTACCAGCATTCCAGAAACATTGCTACACTTCTTCCATACAGCTCCAGCTTTGACATCTTTCTTGAAGAAAGGATGTCGATGGAATCATTTATTCTGATACAATGGCTGTCAAAGTGATGATTCTGTGGAGGAAAAACTCATAAAAAATTTTGGCAAAGATCTGCTTTGCTCTGACAGCTCAAGTGTATACCATGTACACATCTGGAACAGGGCAATACAAATCAGATCGACAAGGATGCTGTCGAGTTTACTTTATTGCAGGCTGTTAATCAGCAAGTTTCATCGTACAAATGGTCTTATTTTCTGCTTTGGCTCCATTTGGGATATGTTTTTGTAAACTAAAGGTTTTTTTGCATAATGTAGAAATTTTGTCTCTCATCCAGCTCTGATTATGGTTCTCACACTAAATATATCATAAACATGTATTTTGGCAGGGGTAAAATTACTGTCTTCCAAGTATAAAGAAACCAGAATCCTGCTGGTTTGAGCTGTCCCAGCTCCACCTTCCTTGTCCTTACTGTTCAGCTCCAAGATATTTTTTTTCTATTGCTTCAATTGCAGGAAAAAAAAAAATCTAGGTATACTTGAATCATAAGTACCACTTCCCTGCAGCTGTCCATCTCGAAAATAATATATACTTAAAGTATCCTGAAAAATTAAATACTTCAAACAGAAGTCTATGCTAAGGATACCCCAGATATTTTTTTAAAATTTTTTTTTTTACAGCCCTGAGCAGAAGCAGTGACAGCAGGGGGCACAACTGCTGATAGCTCACAGCTTGGTGACAACCTTCATACCATTCTGACCTAGCTTGTTTACCACTAATATGTATTCCCAACAGATGAACTGCTTCTCTAAGCCATAACAACCAGCTAGCTATTTGATTGCCACATCTTTTATGCAGGCCAGCCAAAAACACTATAAGCTCTACATATAAGCCATTTACCTCTACATATCATTTCCTGCGCTGTAGGATAGGATTACAGCTCTCAGATCATCATAGCGTGCTGAGGAAAAAAAGGGGATTTTCCATACTCCGTCACAGAAAAGGAGCTGGGTAGGAGCCTTTCCCAGTGCATTTGCAACCTTTGCTGTTTAATACTAGCCACATAAAGAACTACTGCAACAGTTCATACCTGGAGGGCACAGAAAAGCAGGAGACTAAAAGAAGAAGCCGTTCTAGCCGAACTGCTTTTTCCAGAGCAGAAATTACTGTTCATGCCTTGCTGACTTCTCTCAAAGAAACAAAAAGACAAGCTCTAGCAGCATTAGAAGAGCAGGTGACAGCAAAGAAATCATACTACTCCTCCCCTCCCCCCCCCCCCCCCAAGTAGTACTAGAATCAGTTTAGAAAAAAGTAGAACGCCAGGCAGGCTCTGGATGGATTTGCAGTCATGAGGAGGTGACAACCTGGAAGTTATTGAATGGGGTACCATTCTGGAAACAGAACATTTTGCAGCAGCTGTAAACAAGTCCATGTGTAATATCTTTCAGTGACAGGGAAGACATTAGTTCCTTTCTTCACACTTCTGGACTTTTTGCAACAGTGCAGACAAACCTTAGAGTTCATACAGGGTATCTTTAGCACCATTTCAAGAACACTACTGCAGACTACAGTTTCTGCTAAATAACTACTCCTTATTTCTGTTGTAGTATGTGGGCTCTTAACTATTCAGAGTCAATGGTCTCCAGTGTGAACTCCAGAAAGATGATGTCCACAGTCGAGGTTATTCCTATTCATAGACTCTTCTTATTAACTGTTGTTGCAGACTTCTGCTCTCATAACCACAGAAGATGTTGGAAGTAGGCTATTTGAGGTAATGTCCCCATATCAGAGAAGTCCTTCTGACATTTAATCAGCTCTCTCAAACATATTGATACAAATCTCACTTATCCTGAAAGGCTCATAACTTAGCAGTCAGTGGAGCTTCTAGGGAGATGATGCTGAAGAGGGCAAGTCAGCAGTGTACTCTCCACTTGCTTGAAAGCAATCGTAATAGGAGTTTGCAAATATTAAGCTAGAAAAAGGTAAACAGGACAGGTTTTTGTTTACAATAACCAGCAAATCTCACTGGAGCTTTTGAGTCTTAATACCTATTTTGGAGCTCTTAAGACTTTACAGCTCTTGCAATAGGCTATATACAGGCTATTGAGACTGAGATAAAGCGACCAGTGCAATTTTACATGTTAAAAGGCTCAAAAATAAGGGCTTACTGTACAGCAGCGTACACAGAATTGAGAACCACACAAGACCTTTCTGAACTGGCAGTTTCACCTGTTCTGTGACACATGCTTTGTGAACACAGCACACTGTTTACAACCCACATAAGAGTGCAGTGCTACAAACAAGCTCTTACTACAATTCTTCTTCTCTCCCCCTCACCATCCCAGCATGAGTCAATACTCAGTAGTGATGATTGCAGAATGAATTTCATAACTGAAAAGCCAAATCAACCGCTCACTGCAAGGTAACACATTTTCTTCTTTTGCATCCCACAACTTAGGCAAAGTAATACATTTTCACCACACCCTTCTGATCATTTCCTAAGATAAATCACAGAAGTTTTCCCATAGAACATCTGAGTTCTGCACACAAAACAAGATTTAGCGTCAGTATTTCCAGTATCACCAAACAGCACAAAGTAGCAACAGGTTGCCTTTTATTCTGATTGCTTACAAGGTCATGTGTCTTTGATTTTCTTAACTGGGTTCTGTGCTACTTTGGCCTCCTCGCAGTTTCATATGCCTGCTTCTCAAAGGAAGCTCTGCAGTGACTGTGGGAGCACAAGTTTAACCAAGCAAAAATCTTATGCTTGTGCCACAACTTATACAAAAAAATGGCAGCTTTGCTCGGTGCTGATACTGAGGCACCAGAAATTCTTGAAGATGCAGAGGAAAAAAAAAAAAAACCTCTTTGGGATTACCTCAAAACTTGAAAGACAAGCTGTGGAATCCTTTTGCTTGAGCTGCAGTCAGCTTTTTCTTGAAGAGCTCTTCACACCTTGCTTAGATGACAGTAAAAAGGCAAAGGCATGGCATTCTAGTGCCTCATTTCTCCCGTAGCTGTGAGCCCTCACACCAGAGTCACATTCTGTCACTAGCTGACCTGTCTAGCAGGGCCTGGTTGGTTTCCTTTAGCTGCAGGGCATCTTGTGAAGCCTCTGTGCTGTTCCCTCGATAATCCTGTTCTGGCCTCTGATAAACGGGAAAACAAAAAAGTGGCACCAGCAGCATTTCTATTTCTCATTTAGGCACCTTTCCCCAAGGCACAGTGTTTTGAAAAGCTACACCTATCCTCTCACTGAAAGAAAAGTTCTGCTGTTTGGTTAGCTCTGCGGGAGCTATCGACAGTCAGTAATACAGGTATGCACGTAAACGGGGCAGGGAAGAAAAGCAAGGCAGCTTGCTTACGCTGTAGCCAGTTTAGCCTTTGCGTGAAAGCTAAGTCTAAGCTTTTCACCACAAAAATCTCTAGGCCAATGCAGCCAAAACTATGGGATTAAGTAGCCAAACTGCTTCTCACATATCTCTCTATATATAGGAAGAGTTTTTGATTGATTACTTCAGAGGTTTTGAGCTTTTAGTCTCTATACCTTTCCCAGTTAGTTCTCCTATGAAACTGCCACGTTGATCTTAGGTTTTAAAAGCAGTGGCTTACTCCACCATCCTACAAGATACCTGGTATGTATCTTGATCTTATCTTTTCTGATACCTGAGAAGCTTCTCCACACATAACCCCTCCTTGTAGGTCTGCTCTTTCAGGACCATATAATCATGTATAAAGTGATTTGACTAAAGAGAAAGGACACCAGGAAGCCCATTTCCATATTTGCTGCTAATAAACTAGTCAGTAGAACAGCTGACTTTTTCCATCTGAGTTTTAGGTATTTAATGGACTTGCCTCCTCCCCAGTTACTAGTCCATGCTTCAAATGCACATGCTTGTTAACTTACTCCAAACAGAGTCCCTAAGGTCAAACCCCTTTCTGTTTCTGCATGTGAAGTGGCACAAGCAGTTCTTTAAACGTTCATTCTAAAAAGGCAGAATAACAGACATGCATAGGAACAGTATAGCTACTCCAAACATCCAGCTGCACCTTTGACAACAGCTTGCTATTCAGTCCTCCAAAAGGCCAAAACACTCCATAGCTCCACATAAGCTAGGAATAAGGAGGAGCTTTAGCCGTGGTCATCACACGTATCACAAATAATGCCTCTCACAAAGTTGTTGAGCAAGAGCTGTAGTCTTGCAGAATTCTTATAAGCATGTGTAGCACTGCACCATAAAAAGCTTAAAATCCTTTAATAGCAGATACCTGCAGCAGAGCACTAGGGCTTCTAGGTAGAATCATAGAATCATTTAGGTTAGAAAAGACCTTTAAGATCATCAAGACTAACCATAGAAAAAGAGGTATCAAAAAATAATCAAGTTCCCAAATCATAAGCTCTCTAAACACCAGAGAAGTTAACACTTGCTTTCATAAGGAACAGTAAGGCAAATAGCTCTTTACAAGCCTCAGAAGACAACCAGTACTTCCAAAGAGAAGAGGAAGATAAACAACTAACCACGGACAGACACCGCTGGAGCACAGCGCCATGCTGTTCCCAAGGACTTTGCCATCAGGAAGGACACACTGGTGTAGATGAGACTCCATTTTAACCAAGCCAAAAGCTGCACTAGCCACAAGCTCCAAAAACACAGCCACAGCCTTGAGAAAACAGAACTGTTTCTACCACAGGTGGTATTAATACTCATCAACACAGCTGCAGACCTGAGTGGCAGTCACTGCTGGCCTATAGAAACCTCAAGCAGCTAATTATCATTGCTGTCCTCTGGTCACCTGTGGTACCTCCAGATGCCCTCTCTGGGTACTCAGGACTCTTCCCCATACCAGTAGTAACCAGTTGGGTTTCTTTGCTCTCATGGTCCAGAACATCCAAAGTAGCTAAGGCTACTGCCAAGCAGCATGCAGAAGGTAACCTGGAGGCCAGACTGTAAGCCTTGCACTCAGAAAGAGTGCAAACGTACAGTATGGACAAGGTACTGGAGAGAAAATGCTGGAGCAGAGGAGGATCAGCCTTTTACTGAGGAAAGAGAGACCTTCTATTAACATTATCAAGAGCAGATGTTGGAACAGAGATGAACTCAATGATGTGATGGGTCTAACAGTGTCGTCCAAGCAAACAGGCAGCTATGGAGCAGCACTACTGACTGCCCATATTCACATTTCATCATAGTGATACACTGAGCATCTGGCAAATTCTGTTTAGGAGACCCCTTGTTAAAATGTTTCAGTTCAGGGAAAAACAAACTTCTTCCTGAAAGCAGGTGTTCAAATACAAAACTTCATGAAGTTACCAGTGAACACATGAACAGCACATTTTGAAATGTGAAAGAATAAGCAACATTTAATTGCACAATTCTGTTTGTGAACAAGAAATTACATAAATTCCCAAGGCTTCCATTCCTATGGCATGTCACAAGAAATACGACATCGGAGTACTGAGCACATCCTTGTTTTCTTCAGAATGCTTTTGGAAGTTGCTAAGGAGACTGCTGGAGATATGACATAGGTATTGTCACTTTCCCAGTTACGTTCGTGGAAGTTGTGGCCATTCATAATATGTTTAACATTCGTTACCAAAAAAAGCAACAAATAAAAAGCATGGGGGTTCTCCTTGCTTTTGAGCCTGGCTGCAGAAAGGGTTTGTTACTTCATTCATTTGACGTACCGGGAGTGGCCACTGCACCGTCTGGGCTGGAGTCAGAGACTTGTTTTGCTGAGAGCAGAGATGGGAAACCTCAGCTTCTCCCTCAGGGTGTGCGCAATCCATCAGGCAATGATGGAGATGAGGTTTATTTCACATCCCTAGTATGGCAACAAAGGCAAACCTAGCATATTTGAACTGCCCTTTTGAAACTAACGGTTATTTGAACACGCGACTATGGGACCTGCTGACGGAAACAGAAGCTGGATTTTTATGTTGCTGCTGTCGGTTTGGTTTTCAGTGCTAAAGCAAGCAGTATGAAGGACCGTGTATCTGTGCTAGTAAATAAGGTTTCCAAATATAATTCTGATGAGTTTAACGCAAGAAAAATTCTAGCCCCTTCCTTTGGCTTAGCAGAGGTACCTGAACCTCTTAAGGTTTCTTTTCTGTTTTATTTGTGGTACGAATAGCCTGTGGAGATGCCCTCAGCCTGCAGAATTTTCATCCACATTCCATTTCAACCTGTAACTCAGACTCACAGTATTGCACTTGGAATAATTTCTGATTTCAAACTGAACATCAAATGTTCATTTTAAACATCAAAATTTAACCAAAAAATTGACCCATACTAGCTTGATGACGTCTGAGTCATGTTTCCTGAGGAGCTGAACAACATCTTTGAGCTCTACTATCTCCGAGAACTATATAGATGTTACAGGCTACCTGCCCTAACGCAGCAGGTTTGGAGTCTCTTTATGAGTATTTGACATGGGTTTCTTTGATGATGCCAGTGTACAAAATGACCTGGACATCAGGGATTGAAGTATGTCTAATTCTTTATTTACAAAGGTGAGATCAATTTCTTGACCAATTTTGGTATCTGTAAAGATACACCTTAAAGCTAAAGAAATGTCAGCATCAAGAAAAGGTCAACTTTGCTATAATGTGTAGACTTTTTCCTCTAAACCTTTTATCTGTAGGACTATCGACTTCTAATTTTTTTCTAAGTTTGCTTCTCTGCTTCTTGAAAATAATTTGCCTCTGTGTGCCCAATTTAAAGACATTATTGAGTTTCCCTAAAAATACTGACAGGCAAGTTGTAGTACCCAGGATTTGATTGTGGACATATGGTTAGTAATGAGATTCTAATTAGATTTTGATGCTTAAGCCTGGTGTGAGAAGGGTCAGTCTCTTAATCATGTTAGACTTTGAGGAGATTACAGGAGTGACTTTTTCCTCTTTACAGACTGCACTAAGAGCTGCCTCTCTTTAACTGGATTGCGACACTAAATGTAACTTGATAAATGCAGGTACATTGCTCATTAAGCTATAAAATCACACACACAAATTATTCATTTTGTAGCCCCACAGCACAGAATTGCAATATGAAAAAGGCCACCTCACACATACTCCTACTAGAATTAACTCTGGGTGTAACCACAAATGTCCAATTAAACAAGCATTGTGCATTCTAACAGGATTTGTTCTCTCTGCAGACTTCAGTGACAGAGGTGAATTAAAACAGAAATAAGACTACCTCTAACTTCAGTCTCCCAGAAAGTTTTCTCTGACTTCCTATTTCTGCACAGGACAGAAGTAACAGTAAAGAACATCTCTGTCACTTCTACTCTCATTTTTGTTCAAACTTCATGCAAAATGAGGGTTTCAGGAAAATGAACACCACTCTGGTGTTAGAGACAAGCTCAAGGGGAGGGGAAAGTGCAGGGATATAAATCCAGAAATATATAAAGAGGATATAAATGCCTTAGAGGGTATGTGATCTAAAACTTACAACTTGGCATTTTCATCTCACATACCTATCCTTCTTCCACCTCCTCTCCACCAAGTAGTAGTCTTTACAGCCCTGAGACCCATTTCAGGTAACAAGGTCTGTCTTACGCACTTTTCAACAGCAACAGCATTTACTTATGTACATTAAAAAACGGCACGGGCTTTAGATCAGAGACTGAACTTTGAATTAATCTCCCTGACTTTGCCTAGAAGTTTACATCCATGGGGATCGGGATCAAGGAGCCTTCAAAGTGGAAGATCTCTAACTGTTACAAAAAGAGTAATCTACTTTCTCTGAAGCCACCGTTCTGGGCTCCCATGGCACCCAAAACACAGTCTCTACAGAAAATCAGAAGGAATTCTGTCACGAGATGCAAGCATCAGAATCTGATTTAGCTACTAAGGATGTGACCATACTGACTTGCAAGACAATGTTATGTACTCTCGGTCTGCATTTTTAAGATGTATGGCCTGATGGTATATATGCTGAGGTAATGATGTGAATTTTATGTCGGTTTCCATTGATTACTGACACAACAGCTGACAGAAAAAAGTAGGTGAAGGGAGCATTCTGTCCCCAGACACAAGGAGTAAATCATGCCTGTTTAAAGGAGTTGTTTTTAAAGTCTGAGGTAAAAAACACCACATTGTAGAAACGATGCACAACTCTGGGAACAATATAACTGCTAAGCTTTCCTCACGGCAGAATCTTAAGACAGTTTTAGCTTTAGTGTGTGAAAAACAGGACATGGGAGTTAAACTGAATCCACCTAAGAGAGGCTGGAGTAAAGCTCATCTGCTTTTTATTTTCAGTATGTTCATTTTAGTTGGCTGGCCCGGCTGACCACTTCAGTAAGCAGTTTGAGGTGAGAAATATCACCATAAACGCAAGCAACTTGTGGAAAATGGTAATGAATGGAGCCCCCCCAAACACACTTTTATGAAAAACAGAGCTGAAGCCACTCTGACAAGGCAAGAGTTGTGCTGGTTTAAAGTCCACAAACGATAAACAGGACCACGCTTCACCCCTCGCACAGCTGGCCTCTGAGGAAGCTAATTGTACTTGTCCTTGAAAGAGAAAAGAGCAGATAAGCCACAAAGAGTTATATTGTGGGAACAGCTTCTGTGGACTCTGGTGAAGGACATGAAAGGAGCCAACTAAAAATATATTCAGTCCTGATTGTAGCCAGCTTATTTTGATGGGGACTATTTACATATTCCATTTAGATCTTTAATGTTACTGTGGTGAATTTCTTTCTTTTAAAGCCTCAGCAACTGATTCCGTATTAACTGTTTGGGGTTTTTTTAATCCAATAGAAAGCAAATCAAAGTATTTAATTATACTGTAAATTTCAAAGCAGAATGAAATTAATTGTTACACTTAGGAAATTGTTTCAGATGTATGACAAGAAAATCCTGTGTATTTGGCTATCTAAAGCAGGCAAGCATGGCAAAGTACTACATTCATGTTTCATAAGCTTCTTAATTTTGGGTTCTTTATTTCTTTTTCTGTTTTTACAAACTGTTTTTTCATTCACGTGCTCTGCTGGCTGCTGGGTTTACCTCTTGTTATTGCACAATGCAAAGGGTGAAGTTGTCAGAGAGGGACCACACATCTCTAGCATTGACACCACCATACGCAACATCATACACAAATGCTCAATGTAAGTCACAGTCTGTATGACAGATGCAGACACTCTTGTATTAGGTCACGTGGAAAACAGCATTTCTTGAGAGAGGCTCACCTCAGCTCTTACGTTTCAGTTTGCTAAAGACAAAAGCTTTTCAAAGGTGTTGCTTTTTGAAACTTCAGTGTCTGGGTCAGGCTGGACCTTCACTCAGATTCACTGCCCTGACCTCCTGCAGAAGTGTCAAGAGCAGGCCAACCCCATCCTACAAAAATATGAAGCTGGTGTTTCTCTTGAACCCTCCCACTAAGAGGGTGTACGGCACATTCCCTACACTGTGACAGCTAGGGCTCAAATCCCTCCAGAACTTTACCGTGTGCGAACCGTGGAGATTGCCTTATGCCTGGAGTGTACAGACAAACAGACAGTGTTGTGTCCTCCTGGCAGTGGTACTTTATTGGCAAGAGAAAAAGCTACATCAAGAGGACATCTGCTAGCTTGGAGCTGGCAGGCAAAATATGTGGTGAATTGTCTGCTTTGGTTCTTCTTAAAAAGCATCATTTTATGCCTGACTTTGCCAGACATTTAACTTTGGTCTCATATCCAATGCCACAGCTGAAACAGGCATCACTTGCTGCCGCTGCCAAAAGGCATGATCCCATCCCATTATGACATGGTTGTTTGACTGCTTGTGCCAGTACAAAATGGGCAAGGGTAGAAGACACAAGAAGAAGCAGGAAAGGGCAGGCAGGACTGCCTCCAGAAGCAGCAGCAAGCTATCGTAATTCAAAACCTTTCATGAAAGTCCCTAGATTTGAGCTGAGAGGACTGTTGAGCTAGAATTAAATGGTTGTGTGTGTATCTGACAGCAGAAACACAGGCAGCTCCTGGGTTGGGTGAAGGGAAACATGAATCGGCTCCAAGCACTGGACATTTGTGCATCGAAGTGGTAGCTGCTTTCATCTCCCTGTTGAAGCTAACCCAGAATATCCTGTCATAGATCTTGACTGCCTTCACCTAGAAGATTAGTGGCCCAGCTGGTATTTTCCTCTTCTAGCAATTCTGTAAAAACACTTCCTTTGGTGAGATGAATCAATTTTTGTTTTACTTATTTAAAAACAGATAAGGTTTATGCAGCAGGTGGTCCCATCTCCCTCTTACGTTTCTTTTATCATCATGGAATCACTGGCCCATTTGCACAACACAGACCTCTAAAAGGTTGAGACCTCCACCTGAGGTCTCCAACTTTCTTAATAACCTGTTAGCGATGCCATCTCTGTGGGCCATGGACACATCTTGCCACATCTGTTTCACTAGTGACATTATATTACTGACATTGCCAGGGAATACCAGAAACCACTGCAGGCTGGAGAGGCTCAGACCTCATGGAGTCAAACACTGACAGCTGTCTTGGGAGTCCCACCAGATGATGCAGAGAAGTGACAGAGAAGCTCAGACAAAAGCCCATGGGGAGATAAATTAGGGACACCTCCCATTGCCACTCAGCACTAGCCAGGTACCCCTTCACCTTTGGAATTGTCCTGTTTGCTCAGCCTTTCACCCATTTCTCAGGTCAGCCTTAGCCCACCACGCGCAGTAAGTGCACTGGCCGGTTGGCACTTCTTGAAGCACTGGGACAGGCTTGCTTCAGGAGCTGGCAGGAGAAGTGAACATCAGCCGGCCAGGAGCAGGCAGTGTCTGCCTGGCTGGAGGAAGAGATGTGCCCTTAGGACACTTCTCCCAACAGCAAGAGGGGAAAGATAATTTTGGACAGACGTTGCCAACCATAGACACTGGTTTAGTTGATCGTCCACTTAGGGCACATAGTTCAGAGAGCTGCCTGAGCCTGGGTACAGAGTGCGGCTGCAGTGGGAAATTTCTGTTGGAAACCCGTCACCTGTGGGGCTGCAGCGCGGTTCTGGCGGCTGTGATCTGATGTGGCGAATCCTGAGCAGTGGGGTACCTCTTCCCTGGGGAAAGCGGCACTTTGTGCTGGCAGCATCCGCCCACAGTCCTGGACCAGTGACTGTACAAGGGGATTATTACTCCAGAACAGAACGAGAGCTTTTGACCTCCAGAGCAGAGCACGAGGCAGTTTGTCCCTTCCCGAGGGAACTGCTGAAGAAGCAAACATTGTTATGGATGACGCAGATGAGAAAATGAGAAATGGGGACGGGGGGGAGGATGTATTGTTTAAATGGATTTTTATTTTTTTAATTTATCACGTTTCATTTCCTATCAGCGCATTTAGAACTCAAAGTAGCACTGTTAAGATGGGCAGTATGAAAAATAAAATTACCAGTCCAGAGGAATTCACCAGCACCTTGCGTACCCTGGGTGCCCTGCGTGCCCTGGGTGCCCTGGGTGCCCTGGGTGCCCTGCGTGCCCTGAGTGCCCTGGGTGCCCTGGGTGCCCTGGGTGCCCTCGGTGCCCTGCGTGCCCTGGGTGCCCTGGGTGCCCTGCGTGCCCTGGGTGCCCTGGGTGCCCTGGGTGCCCTGCGTGCCCTGCGTGCCCTGGGTGCCCTGCGTGCCCTGGGTGCCCTGGGTGCCCTGCGTGCCCTGCGTGCCCTGCGTGCCCTGGGTGCCCTGGGTGCCCTCGGTGCCCTGCGTGCCCTGAGTGCCCTGGGTGCCCTGGGTGCCCTGGGTGCCCTCGGTGCCCTGCGTGCCCTGGGTGCCCTGGGTGCCCTCGGTGCCCTGCGTGCCCTGGGTGCCCTGGGTGCCCTCGGTGCCCTGCGTGCCCTGGGTGCCCTGGGTGCCCTGCGTGCCCTGGGTCCCCGCTTGCTCCGCGCCGGGAAGGGCCCCGGGCGGCGGCCGGGCGCCCCCTGGTGGAGCCCGGCGGCACAGCGCTCTGCACACCGCGCCGCTGCGGGGGGGAGCAGCACCCTGCTCCCTACAGGAAGGGAAACAGCGTTTTGATCGCAGGTTTTATTGATGGTGGGGGTCCTGGAGATGGAAGATAAAGCAAAGGGACATCTCCGTGCTACCGTAGGGTGCGTTTTTTTATGACTCCCTGATTATTAGAACTGTACCACAGCGGGTTTAAGTGTGATTCCCTATACACATATGCAGAGTTTAAATCAACACGGTCATGTTTTTTAATTGCAGTGTTCTCATCGCCTTAGCAAAAAAAGGCGTTAGCATAGGAACAGGAATGGAAGATGACCATTCAGTTACCCTCACAGAAGCTGACTCAACTAGATATTATCTTTATCACCGATGTTTTTCTTACATGACTTTTTACACGCTACTGCCAGTTTTCACCGAGGTGCACCCCTAAGCTTACACCAAAGGTGGAGTCAAGCGTCAGAGGGACTTGTTTTGAACCTTCTATCTACAGAGACGTCTTAAGCAACTGGAGCCTATTAAAACCTTAGTTTTAATAAAGTTCTGAATTAAGGCAATTTTTTTTTTAATCCACATTGCATAGAATCACCTCTGAAAACCTAATGTCATGTATCTGTAAGGATAGTAATTTGGTTGGTTTGATACTCAAAAGAATAGAGCCACAACCAGGTTACCTGGGTCAGGCACGGAAATCCTTCTGTGAGGTAGGGTTACATCATCCAAACAGACATATTCCTTATGGAACTTACTGTTTCTCAGCGTGTTTATATTAGAAGTTTACATTTGGTAAAAGAAAGTTAATATATCATGCTGAGAGCTACAAAAGACAGAGGAATAAAGATGTTTTCATAAACTTTAATTACTCCTATAAAATAACGCTTGCAGACTGGTGTTAACTATCATGATTGCTTACACTTGCATACTACTACTCCGTCCTCTGAAGACATGATGATCTCTCTACAAATAGTACTCTGTTTACAAATAATCAAACTTTATTCTCTCCATTGGTTTTAAAATGTAAGTGAAATGAATTTTGGTTTTCAAAACCAAAAAAGCAAAGACTGTTGTTAAGAAATGAAAATAAAAAATACCCAGTAGAGAGCACACCCTAGAGTTGTTTCCTGGCTGTTGTCTTGCAGGGAACTTGGCCAGGAACGCACATGCACCAATACCATCCTGCTCCCATCAGGTATGTTCTGTTTTGCAGAGAGAACAAACTTAGGCTTTTAAGTATAAAACTCTTATTAAAAGCTTTTTTTATTATTACATTATTCTTCAAGATATATGCCTCAGATTTCTGTCTCACGGACGAATTGGTCACGCTGTTACCGGTGAAAGAATCCGGAGCACTGTCACAATGGGGTTGAGAGAACCAGTACAGCAGCTGGCAAGAGCACTCGGGGCAGATGTCTGCCTGTCCCCACCTTTCTTGCCATACTATTGCATCCCACGGAGGGCAGCTCACACCTGCCCCTCGCATGGGATCACTGCTTTCCCCGACAGCCGGAGATCTCGAGGGGGCACCAGCTTGTGTGTGTGTTTCATAGCCTAGAGGTGCAGAGCTCTACCTGGCTATTACACACCGTAGTAACTCCAGAGCCAGCAGCCTTGCCTCACTCATGCACGCCCCCAGGCCGCTTTAAGGCCAAGCTGGCACCTCCACCATGCGGTACTTGCACCGACAGGTCCCCACCACCTTCCCCTCATGCAGTGGATCTACCGGTGATGCTGATGCTGAGGTGGATCTACTGGTCATGCTGAACTCTGACCACAGCAGTGCTGTGCAGGGAAGGACAGATGGGGTTTCCTAGCTACTTCACCACAGCACACAGAACAGAAAATAGGTTCAAAGTGTATGCAACATTTTATTGAAAAAATACGAATGTTCTGTACATAAAGTACAACTTAATGGGCTTGAAAAAAATCTCCAGAGACTTATTGGTTAATATGGGTCTTCTTTTCTTCTTTTTCCTCTAAGGGCATAAAGCATACAATGAAGCAGCAGGTCCCCTGTACTTGTGCAAGTGCAATCCCATCGCTGTGCGTGCAGCATAGCACCTGGCTCTACACACGGGACTCCAGCATGCTCAATGTACTTTGATGGATGGTCTGCAAGAAATTTAAAGCATGGAAGAACTGCACAGGACTGGTCCTTCAATCCACTGATAACTCAAAATTTATTGTGAGATCTCTGTTATCCTAAACAGTCTGCATCTGCATATCCAATATTTCTGACAAATAAATACAAAAATAAATAGGGATCTGGCCTCACAGAACCTCAAGTCTCAGAAGCAACACAATTTGTAGCAAGCTACATACATAATTTCAACTATATCAACATAATTTATTTAAATCTCTATCAATAAATGTATTAAAAGTATAAATTCTTATCCAATACTGAGAGTTTAGTTCTGGAAATAAACCCAGAAAAACAAAGTTTTTTCAGTCCTCTCTTACGTTTTAGTGTGCTCTTAGAAAATGCTTTATAGCTGAACTTTAGCAGAAACTAGCTGCTATATAATGTAATTCTATCCCCCAAACCTAATATAAAAAGCTTTTAAAATCTTTTTACAGTAACTGGCTTTCATGTCCTAACTTTACATACAGTTACTAAAAATACTGCACATAGCAGTGCTGACTAAAAATAGGTTTAGTGTTTAAACTACATGCACAAATGCTGGAGTACCAAAGCAGAAAATAATGTGGCAGCTTCACAATTAACTTATGTTGCTAATTGGATGGTGTAACAATACTGCAATCCCAAAAGATATGTATGTTGCAAATGGAAAGACTATGAATAGGACTGGATGAGGAGAAAGTTAGGCAAAAAAACCTTTTTTTCTTCTCCATTTAAAACTGGAATGTCCGTTATCGCCAAGAAGGTAAATGTAGACCAGTGCTAGAAGCTTGTACTAAATCAGGAGTAAATGGTGATGACTTCTCTGCCGCCTCCTCTAACAAGTAATACTCTCTCCAGACCCTCAGTCAAGACTTCAAGAAACTCCATGTCTGTTTCAGTAAAGTCAAGGACAAAAGAAATAGGCAACCCAAAATACACAGCCATTAGCTTCCGTACTGGCTTCACGCGGCAAGGTTTTGGTAGTGGGGAGGCTGCAGAGGCATCCTCTGTGAGATGAGGCCGGGGCTGCCCCTGTGTCAGCCAAAGCCTGCCTCAGCTGGCTCCAAAACGAACCTGCCCAAAGCTGAGCCCGTTAGTGGTGCTGGTGGCACCAGTTACACAGTCACACTCCCTCCCTGCTACGCTCCACGGATACCGAGCAGCTTTCAGGCACAGCGGCTCAGCCTCTGCAGGGAAGGGTGGAGGAATAAGCACCCCCATCCACAACCTCAACTCTCCTGAGCTGTAGTAGCTGTGGTTGAAGCCCCCTTACGCCAAGAGGAACGATTTTATCCTTTGGCCAGCACACCACTGTGAAACAGCTGTTACTACTACTACTACTACTACTACACAGATTTAGGAGAAACCCATCATTTAGTCTGTGATTTGTGACCTGTGACATACATTTTCTTTGGCACAGGGCAGTGAAAGGCTTGCTAACTTAACGGTACAAACCAAGGCTGAAGGGTGGCTGTGACAGAGAACCGCAGCGCCAGCCGGCTCACCAGATCACAGCTCTGCTTGCTTAGGGGCACAGTGCAAGTACCCCTCCGCGGTGCCCAAATACCGCGGGTTTGAATTTTTATCTTACCAGAGCACTGCACTTGGAGCTAAGCTCCCAAATTCTGCCGTGTGAGCTACACCCGAGATAAGCCCTCTCCTTCAGGACCTTCCTCCTCGCTTGAGTTCAGACACTGCTCTGCCCGGAGCGCTGGCTGCTGCCAACGCCTTCTTAAACATCTGCTACATCCGCTATCGAGAATTAAAGCAATAAATTTAATTTAATAAATAAATAAAAGAAGTAAGGATTTAGACACGACTCAATTCAAACCTCCAAGGCTTCCAGAGCAACCAGCGGCAACTTTCTCTTTCAGCAATTACTACATAACAGGCACAAGACAGTACCCTCCGCTCAGCGGACGCTGCGTCACAGCATTTGCGGCAAAATGAAGTCAAAAGCACAGATTAAACATGCTCTGCCAGGTGGACCAGGCCTTGCCTGAAAGGATACAGTTTTCATCTCCATCAGTATTCTTTGGAGGACCAGGCATGTTGAGGAGAACAAGTCTGGCATCATGGGATCTATTTACAATAACTTCATTTAGCTTCACTGCTGTGTGCATCCTTCGGACATTAGACTGGTTCCTGCAGAAGAAGCACATTCAGACTTACTGTTAGAAACACGCCTCTGAAAACTGCATTATTAAATAGGCCCTTAATAAAAATGCCCTTAAAAGCATACCTTACATCTCCTAAATACCCTGTTAAATGTCAGCTCGGCACGCAGTAATTTTTTTCAAACTTAACAATGAAGATACAGAAGAGATTTCACAGCATTCTTCAGGTACGGCTAAGTCCATCGGTTTAAAATCCCTGGAGCCAAGTCTCCAGTTTCCCAAGTTACATTGCTCTTCAAGAAGCGCATTTTATAAAAGTCTTGCATAAGAGGTTAAACCACATCTGCACAAGGGGACATGCTCTTTGACTGCGGACACCCGTGGCTGCAGAGCCTTGCCTTTGGGCAGCCCTCTCCAGATCCCCTCACCCCTACGGCTGCACAGACCACGCACTGCTCCGGACTCAGCACCGAAGAACTGCCCGAGACCCATCGGAACCAAGCGGGGCAGCGGCACCGCTGCGCTCAGTCCACGCCTCCCACGGGTGCGCTTGTCTTTTTGTGTTGAACAGCAGCTGACATCTCCAGAGAAAGCCTGGTTGCCTACACGTTTGTGGGCTGGAACGCAGCCTACAAACGCCTGGATGTATCCCTGCTTCTGGGGCCTTTCTGGTCTATAACAAGGATTTTAATCTTTCCTTCAGTTGGACACTAATCAACCACTCTGCCAGGCTATTACAGGAAACACTTATAACCCAAATATCTTTAAAATCTCAATCATGCTTTCAAATTTGAGTAGCCACTTGGTTCAAAAGTTATGGGAGAGAAGGAATAGATGCAGTATGATCCTGTAAGCTTCCACTCCTTAAGAATCCAGGCTGAGAGAGGTAACAGGACTAATTATTCAGAATCTCTTATCACAAAGTAACATCAATTCATGCAGGAACAGAACTGGAAAGTTTCCTTTGGGGATTATGAGCCAGGGAATGTTTCCTTCCTACAGGAAATCAACCATTATTTTGGTAACATAAAAAGGAAAACCAACACAGAAATAGACCTAATCAAAGGGAGATTATATTTGCAGCTTTGAGGATCTTCTTCAACTTACAGGGGTTTTGGTTCCTTTGTATTAATATATTAAAAAACAAATATTAGTGGAAACAAATCTAATATGAACTTATAGATTTGTTAATTCAGCTTTACATGTTTTGAGTGAAAGTCTTTAGTAACCCTCACTGGTCTTCCAAACATTTAGGTTTGCAAAGAAGTCTTTTATATAGACAGAAAATAGAAGATGCAACAGTAAGAATAATGTTTATTATACTAACAGCGCAATTTACTCACTGGGAATTGCCTCTCTGTTATTTCACGTTCTTATTTAATTCAGAGCCAGAACACCCTCTGTCTTCACTACGTCAGCTTCAGCAAGCCAGGGACAACACAGAGGCCAGATTATGTTTACAGGAAGTAAGGAAGACACCAGCCCCAGAAACAATATACTGTTATTATCTACGTAGAGTTTTGGAAAAAGAATTGAAAAACTGAAGGTTTGGTATTCTCTAAAGTGACATTTAAAATTGGCATCTCCCCAGCAACTTGAAGGTGTAGGCTATAAGGAAAGGGTTTGGTTAGTGTTCAGAAACTGCCAGAAAAAACATCACAGCAGTGTTGTGGAACGAGAGCTCCTCTAAACGGGTGATGTATCCCGCTTCCTGCGTCACGCTCTGCTCAAGAAAATAGGTTCAGACCTGCAACCGCCTCTATCCTGACTTAGTTCTTGTCAGGACAACTCTCGTATTTTGTTACTTGCTATTTATAATGACACTTCAAGCTTAAGTGGCAAATCCTGCTGCTTTTAAAAACATTACTAAGACTGCTCAACTCTTGACTCTTTTTCTTCCATAATTACGTATAATTTTCCTGCTTTTAGTTGAGAAAATGAAGTCTTCCCTCTCAACCATCTTAATGTACTTCTAAGTTAAATAACAAACTTACAAGTTTTCCCACTCTCTGAAAGCATGGAAGAGGAAAAAGTAGAGGTAGTTAACACCAAATTCATCAGAATTTCTACAGTATGATTCAGCCTAAAACAGATTTGAATTCTCACTGTTTTATTAGGAAGAAAAATCCGGAACTTTGCCAAGTATGCAAAACCAACTGAGTGAATTCTTCGTGTAAGACGTAGTAGATTACAGTAGGTCACAGGAGAGTCACACATTTTTATACAAAGCTAAAACGGACCTTTACTTCTAGCTATTCGAGGGGCACACACGTGGTAATACTAAGACTATTGTTACATGTCAGCGCTCCTTCAACAACAAGCCCATCTTCGAGGGTTTTACCACACACATATTCTACTCACAACCATTCTTCACTATCTCCACCGCTTCTTCCTTGCTGTGTTAAACATCCACACTGCACATTAGATAGTGAAATTACTGGTCTTCTTTAAAGTTCTGATTAGATCAGTGAAGTTATCAGACTGGTTTTTAATTGTGTGTTTTGTTGAGGTATTTGGGAGACAGGAGGAAAGTTGTAACAGGATTTAACAGCTCCAATTTAGAATTGGACTATACCAAGTAAAATATCAAGGGACGTGTGCCACATTTAATTGGTCAGAGATTTCTCAGGAGGCTAACTGCTGTCTTTTCAGTAGTTGGGTCTCAATGTTTACGGTGCAAGTTTAAACCAATGATCAGGAGACAAAGGGTAACAAAAGCACAGCGCATCTAGAGAGCCAGGAGGTGCGAGCTGTTGATTTAGGCAAGACTCACGGCTTAATGCTGATGAGATCTCTAAAGCTTCCCACAGCACTGCCTCGGTTCCGCTTCTCAGCGTCACATTTCTCTTTTGTCCAGGTCATCTGGATGTTCTCAGGAACTGAGTCCCCCTCATCTTCTTCATCTGAGTAGAGGCTCTCCAGACGTGCTATTGAATGTCTGTCCTTTACCAGCTGAGCCTAGAGGGCACATGAATGACAAGGTGAAGTCTCAAGACTTTATGTTCTCTGGTTCTGTTTAAGCAACGAAAGACTTTTTGTGCCATTGCACCCTTTATTTTTTATGGTTAATATAGCCTTTAGAACACCTCTGACACCAGGATACCAGGCATCTGCCCTGGCCGATAATCTTACACACCAAACGGACTCAACAGTTTTGATGGGTGCAAGCCATGCAGAATTTGGACTGACAGAAGCCTGTATCTACACAGGAAGAAAAGACAGTCTAACTCACATCATGACATGGTCTGCAACAATGGACGAGTCTGACTCAAAACTGACAACAAAAGCAAGCTGGACGAACGCATGCAGAAAAATTAGATCACCTGCACCTTTCATAGCTACGTGTCCTAACCATCCACACTGGAATGAAATCTTCAGCAAGAAAACAGGATATACTATAAATTGAGGCAAACTCCGGACATTCCATATAAAGCAAAAGGTCAAGAAAGGGTTGAGACTCACATCCTCAAGTTATCGAGTATCATTTACGTCACCAAGGGGAACACACAAATTGTTTCCACAATGCCTATACCGCCATCGTCTTCCCCCAAAACAAATGATCTCTAGCATGGTTTTACAGGTACAGTCAGGCTATTCAATGGCTACACGCAATTTTGGGAAACAAAAACGCTACACAAAGTATTTCCTTACATCTTCAGAACACAGGAGTTAAATTTAAGCAGCAGCTATATAAAACGCTACTAGGAAGGCACTTTGTGTCATCCACCTCAGCAGCCCATAGCAATCAACCACAAATGACATACCTCCCTTTCCCTCTCTGTTTTTGTCAGCCTCATTTGCCTCAGCATCTGAGATCTCTGCTCCATCATAAGAGTTCTCTCATAAGTATATGCTGAGATATCACTATTGTGCTGCAGAAATAAGAAAAAAATCATTGTGCTTGCAATCAAGTCATAACCAAATACCACCATTTGCATCATAAAGTGAAAAACAGGCTCATATCCCTTACCATTTCTACCACTTCTACCTCTGCCTCTATTCGGAGTTGATAGAGGAAAGTAGCCAAGTCTTTCTTCATCTGGATGCTGTTATCATCCATCTGAGCTACAGTAAAAATTCTCATTTTGCATTTTCTCCAAACCTGGTGAGGGAATGCAAACTCTCAGTATCTGAACCAGTAATATTTTGCTCTATGAAACAAACTTATCAATATATCCACTCTCGTTTATCGATACAGGCTCTATTACTGGACCTTGTTTCTTTAAACTACTGCACACAGCAGTAGCTGGGTGAGATTCTTTGGCTAGCTCCTTACTTTGTGCTGTTTGAGAAGAAAAGGAAGCAACATCAACATGCCTCCATCATGTACAATCCACCACACATCAATGTTGCCTTCATTGTAACGCTCATGGTTGCTGGGGTAGAAAGACACATTTTTGGGAACCAGCAGAGCCAGATGGGCTGCAGTTGTGCACCGAACGGTACCTACCCAAAAAGGGGAGAACAAACAGTTACTTCCAATTCTGCAAGAGTGATCTACGGTTTAAAAAAAGAAGAAAAAAGCTACTCACTGAGTAAGTGCCAGCAAACCATAAAAGTCATTGCTTACATAAAGCATGTACAGCAAGGCTTGCATAGACGGATCAGACCAAATGACAGAGCCAGGATAAAGCAGACTTACACAAGCCCTATTTTGTGCCTGAAATAAAAGCAGCAATCTTCAAAGCTAAGCGTGAGGAGAAAGCACCTGCTCTGCTCTAATCTGTGTTAAATCAGTGCACCACAGAGGAAGGAAAGGGATACAGGCAAGGAGCGTGTTAGCTCCGGTAGTGAAGAGAGACGGATAGGGTAGGACCAGTGAAAAGAAAGACTGTTTAGGAAACAAATTATAGTTTGCCATTAAAACAGCGCCTCTCAAGTCTGTAATTTGTAAACCATTCATTACAGAGATGAACTCTGGCTGCTAGATTAATCTTTGAAGATCTTTCGTAGGTCTTTTACCTACAAGAAGTGGTATTCCAAACACAGAGCAGTTTTGCAAGAAATCATCTACTTCACAATCAATACTGGTAAAAACAGACTAAAAACCAAAAGCAGTTTCACAAGGATTCTGTTAAAATCCCCTGTGTGTACCATGCGTGTAATAAACGTCGCAGTTCACAATGTTTGATTGCACAGAACCTTTAAAGCTCACCTATAAACGTCTTCCATGACCTTGGATCTTCGCTTTGCCTCCAGCCATACGGCCATCCCAAAACCACAGTATTATGTTTCATGCCACCCAGTCCACAGGACTGGATCAAGTGGGCAATTCCTTCTCGAACTTTATTGGCTACAACTACTTGACAAAATCCTTTCACCTTCTCAATGTCCATCATATTCTTAATAGTCTGCAAGACAGGCAAGGAAAAACCTTACAACCAAATGGAACTCTTTAGTTTTCCTCTACCATGTGGTTACAGTGTAAATTTCTGGTTCACACGTCCACAGGTAAAACACATTTCAAAGTGAAGTTCTGCTCATCTACCTTCCTTAATAAAACAGAAGAGAAAATGCCCACTAATTGCGTACAATACTTGTTTAGAACACACAGAGTTCCCTTCAAAAGACAATTATTTCTAAGACATTAAGATAAGGGTTTCTTGGCTTGTGCTATAATCTCTTACTCATAGTAGTAGTGATATCTGCGTTACTATCTCACTTTCCGTTTTCTAATCCTAAAACACTCACCTTTTTAAACCCAAGATTCATTAACTTCCTTCAGATTTTCAGTTTCAGATTTCTATGTAATATGCTGTGTTATTATATTCAACTTACAAATATAAGCACCAAACCTCCCACACCTATCAAGAACACCTTTATTTGTTTAAAAACTAAACCAACTTGGTCAACACATGAATTACTTTTCCCTTTATAACAGTTTTCCTGTACAGAAAGCCTCCGGGGAAGGTAACAGTCATGCACTGATACCGTACAGATGCAAGCAGGGCCACAATGTCATGGTTCAACAGTGCGAAACATGAAATGGTTTCCTAAGAAATTTTCAGGACCGTCCTTCAGTGCTTTTTGTAATACATTTATCACCACACTGCAAGAGACACAGCACATTTGCTAAGTTCGCAATAACTGACAGTTATTGAAATGTTTCTTGGTATTTCAGGAAGCTAAACAGTCCTCTTTCGTCTGTTAATCAGCATATATATACTTCCGTAGTAATTATTTCTTATAAATGAAGAGTTTTATGCAGTAAAGCTGTTTACACAAGTTGCAAGCATTGATCTTACTGTATTCCCAAAGCTGCAACTGGCAGCTGCAACTTGTTTGCAAGCCCCTTTCTGCACAGCTGCAGTACTCCTCAATCAGTCCTGCACGTCGCAGGTGCCTCTGATAGGCTTTTTTCCACGTTTGATTATGAAACTTATCTGCCCGCTCACCCCTTTTTACTTTAGGAAATTGTTTAAGACACTGACCTGTTCAGCAGCCTGGGCTTCTCCATAAGTTTCCAAGAAATTCCCCTGGATCACTGATCCTATGATAGTCAAACCTTTACCAGCTTTCAGCTGGGACGCAAAGGTTAACAGTCTAGGGTATTTTACGTGCAAATCTTCGTCAAGTTTCAGAAGCACCAGCAACTGAGGTCTGGAGGAAATAATAAAGGGAATGTATTTTTTACTAAGGCTTTAACAAAAACACTTCTAGAAAAAAGCATCTCTCATCACTTTAATTGTGCTTGAATATTAACTCTGAAACAGTACATTCTTTCTGTATCTCACAAATTAGAGGGGTTTTAATTAATATTTTATTTCTCTTGATTCAAACCAGGTTTGAAGCATTGAGGAAATTCTGCTGCATTGTTTTGACAGTAATAATACCCTTTCATGTACTTACTTAGCTTAAAAGGCTCGCGTTAGTGTTTTATTTCCGTGACTGATTTTCAAGGCTCGCTCAAGTACTATTAGAGCACACACTGTGTTCACGCCATAAGGCTGTCCTTCCAGATCTAGCTGGATACCGGGGCCAAACAACTGGGGAACACAAACATTCTCATCTAAACACAAATCCCACCTGCCTTATGCCCTTAAGGCATTGCTACACATCAACTAAGTTATTTTCTGTCTTAAGCTATGGTTGAGCCAGTGCAAAAGGATTTATAAAACTCTCTTCTTTGGTAGATTCATAGTCCTCTTGCTCAGAGCCTACGAGTTGTGCGATGTGGGAGTGAGAGGAGAGTTCTTGCCCACTTGGTCTGTCCTCAACAGACAAAGCCAGAGGGGAAAAATTTTGGCCACTGTTCCTGTTTTTAACTGTAGAATGACAGCAGTGACTTCTTTGGGCCCCCAGTGCAAATTACCACGGCCTCTGGACCTCTGGATTTGGAGATCTCCAGTTTCCCCAAGTTCCACTTCTGAATTTGCAAGTTCAGAGTCAGATTAGAGATCCAAAGGACACACCAGGTGTGGCCACACAGGCTCTGCACAGCAGGGCTGGGGCAGTGACATGGCAGCTTCCCGCAGGCTCAACACTTGTTTGTTTGGGTTTTTCTTAATATTCTGGGCATTTAAATTCATTCACACAGACCAACAGCGTCTTGTTTGGAGTCCAGTTTCACTCCTTCAGCGTAAGCAGATAACCATGACAGTGCATTTTATTAGTCCCAAAGCAGTACCTCCAGTTCTTTGTGTGCGGCGGGCCCTCCTCCAGCCTGAGCAAGGCGTATCGTGCTGCGCTGAGCGAAAGCCCGCGGATGCCATCACCCCATTCCTTCTCCGCACTGTGAAGGACACACAGTTTAGCCAGCTGTGACTGTGGTTTCATGAGTGTTTAATTGCACATTTACAGTCACGCTATACAGAAAGTTTAAGAATGTGATACACAGCACGCATGGCATGTGTATTTATCATTTGTGCATGTGTGTCTGTGATACCTGCCATGTATCACATGAGAAAAATGCAAATGTTTCAGTCCAACGTATATCCCACCACCACCATTCTGTGCTTAATTTGTAATCAACACTCCACTACAGAGAAGGCTTCCCCAGCATAAACAAACATCAGGTATTTCAATACCCAACTTGTTAAAATTAAGTTATACAGCCATGCTGCAGCCTGACTCCGTCGGATATTAACAACCCTGGGCAACCTCACCTGCAGATTCAGCTTCTCAAGGACTGTTCTAGAACAGACCTTTGCACCAGATACACTGGAATGCTGCCTTCAGCTGTTCTGGGCCCGAAATAACTGCGTGTGGTAAGACAGCAGGATAGCTCCTAACCAGGTTTCTGCTTCCAGTGACTCAAATTTCACCGGACACCTTTAGAGGCTTAACAACAAAGCACTTCAGGGGCTGCTGTTTAGCACTGACACAGCAAAACAATGAAAAAAAATAACTAAAAAGGAAAGCCTTCTAAGTAATATCTCTGGACAGTTCCTTCTCCAAATGTGAAGGGCTAGAGATAATTGCTAAAAAAAAAAAAAGGACCCTTTTCCTACCCTTTTCTATCCAGTTAACACTTACCCTTGGTATTCAATGTACTTGTAAATCATGCCTGCAATAAGCATAGCTACCAAAGCATAATACCAAGATGAAATAAACATCAGTGCCAGGCAAATACTCATGCCTAAAAATGAGAGAGCCCTACAAAGAAAAACACAGATATTAGTAAGTAGCGGGGTAAAAAACTTAAAAATAAGTCAATTACTCTCTTGCTCTTTTTTCTATATATTGTCTATTCTGCACTGGCAGTGAAAGTAAAGCTTCCAATGAATCCCACCAGTCCTTAAGAGTTTTAGCACCCTGTTGCTGCAACGAAACTCTCAAGCCATTAAATACCTGAGTCTGGTCCACTATGACTATTACATCAACGTACTCTTGTCTAGAACAGATACCCAGAGAAATAAAAGATGCCCACAGCCCTCACAGGGAGGGCTGCTCTTGCTCTTCTAAAACCCACAGGCAACAGCCCAGGCGTTGAGCATGCTGGCCTTTTGCTTACCAGTGATAGTATTTAAATCGCGGCCGCCAGTTTGGAGTTCTAAGAAGCGTTTGCACTGCACATGCGAGATTAACAAAGAGGTAACACATCAAGAAAAACCTGCAAAAGCAAAAAAAAGGCACAAAACTTTTTAGCACACATATTTATAGATTCTGGCACATACTTGAATCACATGAATGACTTACAGTGAAAATACATCTGCCTGTCATGTGTGCCTATCCCTATGATTTTTATTAGCCTGAATCATCAGTATAAAGCAGTCAGAAGAGTTTTTTGATTGGATCAAGTTAGATTAGCTACAACATCAACACGATCTTTGGTCTGTGATAAAAATAACATTTTCCCAAACAAAATGACAATATACTAAAGACATGTTTATTCACAGAATATTCCAGAGCAGAAACAGATTAATACGTAGAGCCTGAAGTCAGAGAATTCATAGAAATAATAGATGTGAACTCAGGCTCCAGTAACTTGCTTTACTGGTTGAAGATACAGTTCTGAAAGACAATCAAATTAGCAGAACTCAAGAACATCGTTCTTTCCCCTCACCCCTTAAACAGCAACCAGCCTGTTTCTTACATTGAGAGAATCGGAGCCACCATGTCAAGTGAAGCAATAAGGATCCCCAGCTCAGCGATTAATGCCGTGAGCAGAAGAGCCCATGTCGGTTCACCATTTGCTTTTCCATGACCAAAAATCTAAAGAAACAGAAACATTATGCCTATCTTCCAAGTATTTCACAAGGCTATAATTAAAAAAAAAAAAATTAAATTTCAAAATACAGTAGTAATTTTCCTACATACTTCCTTCTCTAGAGCAAGGAAAATTATTCTAATGGTTTTCTATGCTTCACAGAATTAGATGTTAGACTTCTTCATAAAATGACCATATGTGTCTATTCAAACTCCTTTAAAAATAGTCCTAGTTTTTAAGAAAAGAAAACAAAGCATTAAAATAAAAAATACTGACCTTCACTTCAATGCTGGGCAAACTAGAGAAAATAAATCTGATTTGCAAGGGCATGAAGTCAAACAGCTAGTTACTATACACAGAATCTTTTTTTTAAAAAAAGAAGTATTATTTTGAAGATGTACGAACCCAGAGGAAAGGAATGATGTTGTCCTTTGCTATGGCCTGCAGCAGCCGAGGGGCTCCCGTAAGGCTCTGCAGACCTGCTCCGCAGGTGGAGAAGAAGGAGCCTATGACAATGACCCATGGCGAGGGCCACGAAAGGGTGCCCACCACCAAGTTCTTGTTCACTGCGTCGCCGTACCTGCGGAGAGGAACAGTGAGACATTCCTAGTCGGAGGAGTATTTTGACAGTAAAGTTTGGGGGTTTAGGTCAGGTTTAAGATACCATTTAAATATTATGTATTTTCTTGATTAGGAAATACAGAAAGTTGTGAACAATCAGAGTTCCTTTTGATACACAGATAGGAAGTGTCTGCAGCCTGATTTCAACAATTCAACAACTTTTTTTTTATTATATATCATAAAATTCTTATTATCACAACATCGTTTTCCACTTTCACCTAGAAAGATGCAGGAACTAAGATATAGGATGGAAGATCTGAGGGAGCCATGCCAGAAATTATCAAATCAAATACAAGAAGGTACCCAAAACATTGTTTATAATTTACATACAAACATGATTTAAAAGGCACCCAGAAGTAAAAGTTACAGGGAAAAGAAAAAAAGAAAAAAGAAAAACAGAGTGAGGAGGGGTGAGATGGGAAAGAGCACACCTTCCCTGCAAAAAAGAAAAAGAAAGGAGAGTATCAAAGCAGTAAAACTTACTTATCTCTCAGGACTACGCCTTCTATGCAGGCTCCAAATAATAACACACAGCTGAAGTCTGGAGTGCAGGCTGTGCTAAGGAAGCTGGATTTCTTTAGACACGGCAGATGAAGACAACCATAGAAAGTGTTGTGGGAAGTTCAGGATGTGCCTCTGTCCTACAGTATTTACACTGCAGCACCTCCCTAAGTACCTGGTAAAGCTGGTGAGTAAATAAACATGTATACCTTCTAACATTAAAGTGACAAAGTTATTATAATAAGTATAATAATTCTAAGTTTCAATTTTTGAAAAAACACAGGTTTAAACTTTATGATAAAGGAGGTCACTTCACAGAAATATTTTCCTACGTAAACATCCATTTAATCTGCTAGTATAAAACAGAAACCGATATTTAAATACCATCCTTTTCTCTCTCCTTCTCCTGCGTCTGAAAATCTTTTGGACAAACAGCAAACCATTACACCGCACCATCTCGTTTTGTGGTCTCCGATGGCATTCACATCACCAGCGAGTCCTTGAATATGGGGTTTGTTATTCTACTGTACTACTTCTGCATTGGGGAGCACAAAATACTCCAGGTTTTTGGGATCTGGAATTCAAGTAAATTTTTTGATCTTGTGATTTAAGTTTCCATGAATGGTTAAATCCTGAACTCCACCCCTGAAGTGCAATTGTAAAATACGAAGAGAGAGAAACATGGACCACTCCTAGACATTACGGTGTAAGCCTTCCACTGGGTGGCATACAAATACCTACACAGAAAGTCACCCACCACCAAACAAGCTCTGAACTGTAAATATTTCAACACCAGAACTGGGGGTTACGTCTGTGGCCTGTTTCAATATAGATTTATTACATTCATAGAAAATGAAGACTTCTTGGTACAGGGTCAGTTCCCAAAGCCACATCTGGAAAAGGCTGTGCTAAGAAGCTGGGACAAGAGAGCTAGGATCCCGATTTACAGCTTAACAAGTTTTGGCAAAAAACAGCTTTGAAACAGCAGAATTGCCTGGACAGTCACCATCTCAGCCAGCTGCCCTTTTTGGGTGGGATTTATTCAGAAAGCTCTTACAAAGAAGTCTTGAAGTCCTTGCTCATATTAAAAGGAAAGAAAAAAAAAGAAAAGGCAAAAGGCGTTCAATCTCCTAGGTTGAGAAATTGTAGTTAGGACCCCAACAGCGAGATGTAGCTGAAAGACCTTGGCCTCATCTCTTCTCTAGCAGCAGAGAAGAGATGAAGAGTCTTTCCTGAGCAAAGCTCCTGTGGTCCTAAGCCCTGAACTACATACAAAACCCAGCAACTTCAACTGGGATCAAGACTGTTTCTCTGAGCGCACACTCAGCACCCAGAAATCTGGTATGAGGAACACGGTCATACTCTGCACATTAAATGCTCCAGACTCAGTGGAAACAGGCAGGAAACCATGAGTCACTGACAGCTACACGGAGCTCACTACTGAGCACAGTGCGTGTAACACTTCCAGGCGTGCCAGCTGGGGATGTGTCTAAGAATCATTAAATCGCATTAAATCAGATGCATGTATTAAAAACCAAGGGGAAAAAAAATACAGTCCTGTAAGCTGAGGTTAAATGATCTTATTTCACTGACTTAAAAAAAAAAATAAATACACAAATTCATTGGTGAGCAGCTACCTCTACACATGAACCTTCCCCCACTTCCAAAAAAAACCCACTTGGGGAACATCTAGTCTCATTTCTAAATTCAGTTTATCTTGCCCTAAAATGTTCAAGAACGTCTATACTCCTTCATCTCACCCAAGTTAAAAGGCACTTTTTTTTGCTCCAAGGAACTGAGATTTATCATCTCTCCCCTTTAAAGCCTTCCCTCATCTTCACGGTCGACTCGCTGCATCCTAAAAAACATGTACCTATATTCCACCAGCCTGAAAAGCTATAGACCGCTGCATAGCAAAGAAAAGCAACAGCAATGCAAAAGAACAAAACAAAAAATGGGATGGAAAACAACAAGATAATAATTCCAATACTTTCAGCTCAAGGACTGTTTTTCTTCCATTGACCAATCACACTCACACCGATAATTCAGTCACCTGAAAGCAGTTCCACAATCAGATACACAGCCATTCATCCAAGCCGCTTACAACATGTCAGGACTCTACTAATTTTAAAAGGATACAGACTAGCGATGTGGTGACAATAGCAAGAATTGTTCCAACAGGAATGGATTTCTGTGCATCTTTGAGGTCCCCTGATCTGTTTGAACCAGCCATGATACCTGAAAATACATTTTGAACATAAGATCATGGGAGAAGAAAGTTCAGAGACCCGAGATGCCCTTCTGTCCCAGTATTCTCACCGGTCACCGAAGGGAAGAAGATGCCAACCAGCACCATGAATGAAGTAGCTATATCTGAAAGCACATATAGATGGAGGTTGTTCTTCTGGCCTGCTACATCAACAGATGGGTGATGTGCTTTCTCCAGTATCTCTCCTTTCTCCAAATAATTGCTCCATAAGTTGTCTTCAATGTTATTATTACACCACAGAAAAGAAAGGCATGTTTCAGTTCAAACCTGTTCTCATTATAACGAGTCTACAACTGAAGATTACAAATGCAATTCAACGATCAACACAAATAAAGACATATACAAGTTACATGAAAGAAAAATTACATTGCATGCTTTCAAGGGAATCCATAACAAAAACAACAAATACATATTAACAGCCTACAAAGTCCTAGCATTTCTTACCCTTTAATATTACTAAATGTAACTTTAACTTCATACCTGTTTTAACCCCAAGAAATACACTTCATATTTTTAACGAACCACCACACCCACACACAGTAGCTCAGAGAGCCCAAAGCAGCAATACTGATGAGCTTTCTAGATGTAAACAGATTTGTCCTTTAGACAGTGGAAGAACTACAGAATTATGTGGTTGGCATTTGAAATTTCACTAATAAATGCTGAATCCATTTTAGAAACGTGGTTTCTGTGAAAATGAGAACCTTGGGCACTCGGCACTGGCACAAAGCAACTGTTCTCTGGAGTTCATTTCAATTGTGAACATTTTTCAATGATATTATATTCAAGAGTGGGCAAAGAAAGAGGCACACTATTTTTATACAAGTGCTCTTATCTTTCAGGATGTATCTTAACCTGTCCAAAACAGTGAGTCACAGATACACAGAGTTTTGAAAGATATTAACAACTTACTCATATTGGTATAGATCATAATTATAGCTGATTTTCTGCTGAAATTATGAGATGTACACGGCAAATTTAATCAATTCTACAGCAGACAAGCACTGTATCAGGACAGAAGTGCCATCTCCTCTTTTTAAAAATCCTAACACTTGGTTTTCGCTGTTGAAGATAATTTTCTTCACTGTAATTACATTTCTTCAGTCCCTCTTTCTTAACCAGCAGGGAACAGTTCAACTTATTTCAACTGCTCAGCATGCCTCCTCTTTAAGGGAAAAACAAAAAAAATCTATCATACCTTTTAAAATGCCACTAGCAGCTCCTGGAATTCCTGCTATCTCGGAGACATTGTTCATTAGGAAATATTCATCACAGTGCTCAGTGGTTAAGTTCGTACTGTGGCAGAAGAGCTCCCAAAGCTTAGAGGCCACAGTAATGTTATCCTTCACTATGGTTTTGGCACAAACATCAAACTGATCTCTTGACAAAGTCCTGTTGCCCAACATGCAAATCCTGGAAGGGAAACACGAAAACCAGCGCTATTATATGGTACCGAGAAACTGAAATTCCCCCTTCTCCATAATTCCTCTTTCTTAACATGGAAACTTCAAGTGCCTCTAGTCTGCTACATCATTCCTCAGCTTCGAAAAGGTGGTGGCAGCAGGACAAAGACTGTGTATGTTTCTTTTAAGGGTCCGAAGTATAAAGCTACTTTTCCAACAATTTTAGGAGAGGTATAAAAAGCTGTATCAGTGTTATTTATTGAATTTGGTACATTTACCTTGAACAATGAAAAATAAAGATTAGGCCACTCTCCCCCCAGTTTAACAGAACTACTGGACTGGAAGAGATCTGAAGAATACCAGCATTCAAATTACTGGATATTTAGAATATCTAAAGATATTTGGAATTGCATTATCCCAGTTTCTGTACAGTAGTATTCAAATAACCTGACATTTTAGCTTCAGAATTAGGAATATACATTTCAATCACAACAAGCAAAGCTGCTTCTTCAATAAACTTTGATAAACTGAAGATAACTATACATAGTTGCTAAAATCCTCCAGTGCCTGTTGTGTTTCACCTAACCACAAACAGTTTATTGCGGCACTGAAAATTTTAATCCACTTCTCCAAGGACGGTTCCACCAGACATGGTGGTATAGCCTAACAGCTTGCTGCCACTAACAGTTCATTCAGCTTCTCTTCCCAGGGCCCGAAAACACTCACAGGAAAAAAAAAAAATCCTCCATTTTAGTAAGTGTAATTTTTCCACAGGTGTTCTCAATCACTAAAGTCGTGGAAATGGAAGAGACTGGGGCATTTTTGTAGGGTTTGCAGGCCTGTGAACTGTAACTTCAGAGAAGCCTTCCCCTCCAGAATAAGAATAAGAAAATATAAGAATAAATATAGCATCTAGTTATTTCAGGAGAAGAAAAAGGAGTACAGCTCAGCTAAGAAAGACGGGGAGCACATTTAAAGAACAGCCCAAGAGATAATGAGGGGGAGGTAGAGGCACCGTTTTATTTTTACTGCTGTAAACCTGCCACTGTTGTAAAACATTATAATAAACATCTAAAGGGAGCACTTGAGGGTTGCAAATACTTAGTTATGGTCACAGTATTTTAAGTTGTGAACAATTATGCAGACTCAACTCCTCTATTTCCATTCCATTCATCTCTTGTCAGCAGTATCAGGAACTACTGTTTGCATTTCTGGTAAAACGCATGTATTTGTGTTATTGCTGCTCCAGCTCTGAATTTAAGCAACCATATTACATGTTGAACCGCCAACATGCCAAGAAGCACATGTCGTGTTCAGAGCACCGCTACCCATACGGCAGGCTAACCTGCTCTCAGACCAAGGGGAGGCTTTGCTGGAGCCTCAGCACGCCCCCCCCCTCGCCTCCCACATTCCCAAGAGATGCCCTATTTCTCAGCAAGCAGCTGCATCACACCACCACTTTCCAACCGCAAAAGCAGCACATCATGTCTGACTGGCCCGGGGAAAATGGACCTGCCAAACTGCTTCCTACTAACTGCCTTAAACAAATTTTAGCAAGACTTTTGCTGGCTTAATTCAACAGCCTTGGGCTAAGATACTGGATTGTCTTTGCAGGAAGCAGAGAAACATCAGCCTCCATCAGTCTGTATACTCACCACGAGACTTCATTTTACCCAAACAGTTAAACAATGTAATAATACATTCATTTTACCCTAAGAAACTGCTATTCCAAGAGCTTATGCGGAATACTACCGCTGTCACTACAAACAGCTTAAAAAAATCTGAAGTAATTCACAAAAAAGGTAGCTTGACAACATATTAGGCACAAGATTTGAGTAACTTCCATTGAACCCCACGTTCCAGACACGTAGGCAAAGCTATGTCCCCATCCAGAAACATTACTCACGGAAATGCAGGTGGATCAAAGATGGACTTGATAGCTCCAGCATAAATGGACAGGATGGATATTACTACGCAGGCCAAGAAGAGGGAGGCAAATTTGTTAACGTATTTCACTCCTACAAAGACCACCACTGCCATCAGGATGAGGAACACAGTGCCATACACCCTCATGTTGTTCAGCATAGCACTGGATGCATCATGTGCCCCGGATGGATGAAAGATTGCTGCTTGTGGCACAATGTATGTCTGAAAGAAGAAGAAAAAGCAAGCTGAAGGGACACAGGAACAGGACTCTGTCTATATTACTGCAGCGATATTGTACCTATACTAGAAATGTAAACTGCTTTCCAATTTGCAACATGCTTTTCACCAGGAACCTTCAGTTTAGAGGAAAAGTCAAGGGATAACGTAACAGCCCATTCTGTTTCACTAGTGCAACTGAGCCATGTTTAGCAATGATGAGCTTGTGTCTTTGACTGAATACTACTTCCTTATTTATTTTTTATTTTGTTATATATAGGTGGGGTATTTTCTATATGCTATTTGCCTTAAAAGCAGGACTACTCTGGCACTACTCACCAATAAAATCTCAATGGCACCAAGGATATACATTGCTCCTGCAAATGTTGTTCCCAAATAAAAGCACAGCCCTACAGCTCCACCAAACTCTGGGCCCAACGACCTGGATATCATGAAATAGGAGCCACCAGCTACGAAACAAGAAAAATGAGAGTAAAATTATCATTTATTTATTATAAATTGCAAAATTTCACAACAAGAATACAACAAAATTATACACTGTATATCTGCTTTTTAGGGGTTCAATTGAAGTATCTTTTTGTTAGCAAAGGGGGAACTAAAAACCAAATAAATTAATATTTAGACTAGTTGACACAAAGAAGAAACACTAATGTGAGTTCAGGCTTTGTATCTTGGCTTAAAAAATTTATCTGGAATAAAACCACATTAACAGCTTATAACATTTTTTTTTTTTTCTTCTTAAACACAAATGAGAAGTTTGCTAATTACACTTACCCGGAACAACACCATTGGTGGCAATAGCACTCATTGATATGGTTGTAAGCATAGTCTGGGGAAAACAAGGAAAAGAAAACAATTGTGTCAACATCATTTTTTAAAAAGTAACTTATTTCTTGATAAAGTAAAGCTGCCGCTGCCTATAGGATACAATGTTTCTATTTATTCCACCTTGACAAGTCATTATCTAAAAGAAAACAAGGGTAGCAGGAGTTTCATCATCAAGCTGTTGAGAATTCTGCTTGAAATGACCGCCGCTTTATCAGGTCAAGTAATGGATGTCCGCAGACAAAGCAAGATAAAAGGCGGCAGGTGGCCCTCCATCTGCAGAGCTGAAATTCCACCACTGGCTAGTCCAGCAAAAGAGGCAGCCATGCGCTGGCATAGGCACAGAAAACAGCTGTTTGCTAAACAAACACTATTTTTAAGACTATATCTACACTAGATACAGTTTGGCAGTTTAGAAATACTAGCAAAGAAAAAAAAAAAAAAAGAAGAAAAACCCAAAATCACATGGCTGCAAACATAGAAGCGTCTAGCATAAAGCTGGCTTTTCTTTACACATGCATCTACAATGCAGCCTCTCCAAGTTTCTCAACTGTTTCACAGAGGTTACATCACGTTATTATTTTACCTATATACTTACACAACAGCAGCAAAGTAATACAATCAGGAACGACTGAAGAACTCCAGCCATTCCTACCATCCAAGTCAGCCGAAGGAAGAGAATAACCCCGAAGATATTCTGCATGCATGGTAAATACACCCCCATCAGGGTGCCCATGCTGGGTGACTGAAAAAAAAAAAAATAAAATCATGGACATTCATTAACTAGAATGATTCAAAGCACAGCTAAAAAACACCTACAACCTCCATTTTTCAAATGGTAGAAAACTGGGAAACATTAGGTAGGCACGCAACAATACTATTGTGCTGGACTTCCACAAAACATGAAGCAAGCTCCAAACCCACAAATTTCTGAACAAAATGCTGACCCTATCACCTCTTCACATTTGAAGTAATTATACTCAGCATTTAACACCAATTAGTAACAACAGAACATATATGTATTTGTTTTATTGTAGAACCACAGAATTTCTAGTATGCAGCCTGCAGAGTGCTGCAGACCGCAAGTAAGGTAGATGCCACCCTATTCCCCAGAGTTTACAGATTAGTTTCATGGAAAACTTACTTTTATGGTTGTAATACACATTTGGAAGCAATCTGGAGACATAGATCATGTATTTTCTTCCACATTATATATACCACCTAAAACACATTATTCTAACTTTTCTGATGTTTAATGTTCACATCAGACTCTGAATTACTTTTGACAGTGACCAAGAAAATACAACTTAATTACGTGACTTCACAGGAACTGCACAAGACTGGCATTCAACGTAGTATCCTGTAGAATTCTCCTTTGCCCTAACAGTGATGGTCAGAGGACAGTCAGACCCAAAACACTGCTATCAGAACGCCACTGGTAGGGGGTTAGTTCAGGGAATACAGAAGCGTTCCCTGCGCTGGCACACCTGGCATCAGCAGTCCCGAATCTCTGTGGTTTCCTGCCAAGGCATTTCATTGCTTTTAATTTCTGAGGTTTTCTTTTGCATTTCAAATTATCCAAAGGGCTGAAACATAGTGGGAATAGAGAGTGTAACTTCTCAAAGGCTCGTCTCTTTTCATACCTCTTCCTATAAATAAACCTTTCTATAATTACTCTATATAAACCTCCTATAAATAAAAATTCCAAAACATATTACAGATAGACAGCATTTAAAGAAACCCATGAACAACCATCTAAATGAGAAGGATATTATAGGGAGGTGACCACACTTGCTCATACTTGCTTCCACAGGGCATTAACTAAATGCAAAAACAAACAGATTACATGCACCCTTATAGATAAATTATTCATGAAACAAAAGCAAAAGTACTTAAGACAAGCATATTACTCTGTAAGCAGTAAAACAGCTGTCAAAAACTTTATTCTCACCCTCTCTTCACTATGGAAGAATTTAGTTACCTAATTTTATTACACAAAGCAAAATCCTGGAAGAATGAAATGGTCATAAGATCACCAGGTCAAAATAAGCAACCTAGGAATTTAAGTGCTTCAACTTGCAACTACATGTTAAGAGTTCAAAACGTCCCCACCTGCATTAGGAATCTGCCCTGCCGGAGATGAAAGAAAACTGTGCCTAAGAGAACATGAGCTGAACAGTTCTTTGTTAGGAATGCCAGGAAGTCAGCTCTGAATTCCTTGTGTGACTCAAGCTAGCTCGGGTCACCCAGACCTTCCCGTCCACCCTCCAACTCGGGTGAACCGCCTGAAGTGACCTGGACAACAGAACCGGGGGGCGACAGTCTGCAGCAACCTCACCCTGCAAGACCCACCAGCACGGGGCCAGAGAGCTGTTACTCGGCTGTCCCACTGCCACAGCACAAATATCCCTGAAACATCACCAGCCAGTGGTACAGAAATTACCAACCCGCAGAGCAAACCTGATCGGCTTTGCCGAGGTTACGCCTAAGGACCAAAGGAACTGTCGCCTTCTGATCCAGAAATGACACCTGGACATAAGTATCCTGATCAGGGTAAGGTAAGGATTTGTAAATTAGTTGCTCCAGTGCTACAGCAAAGGAGGACCTTCTCAGAGTAGTATTTCTAGTGTACCTGCTTCCTGGAGAAGGGAAGGTTCAGATACTTTTGATGCTAACACCCTCATCTGATTCACCTCGTGTCCCCAACTGCATAAACACTGAGAAAGGACTAAATGGTGTAGTCTGGCACTGGGCAGATTTTGCCCTGCCTAAGGGCTTCCCACCGTCACACTGATGTACTCTTTGCCCTTCTTAAAGAGACATTCCACATAATTTTAGCATCTATCTGACCACTCACCTGTCAGCCACTCCCTCTCAACACCTCTGAACCCAGCAGCCAGCGTCAAGTGAATTTATCAGATGTGTGGGTGCCTCAGAGGTAAGGGTGTTTCTAAGAGTTTGTCACAACTGGCATCTGGGAAAGGAAAAAAGCCCAACCTACTGCTCCTACACAGGAGAAGCAAGTGGAAGCAAGTGGAGCACAGTCATGTATTTGATACAACAGTCTTCCAAACGCTATCAAAGCGGGTGTGTAAAGGGCAGGCTGAAACCTCACCTCCCAACACCTGCCTCCTTCGCACAAGAATTCACCTGAGCTCAGCTCTTCCCTATCTTCTGCCCTGTGTGGTCCCTGCAGCTTTGCTCCCGTGTTCATCATATCCTCCCCTTCCCTCTGCAGTGGCCTCTCGTGCAGATCCAGTTACGCGCTAACTCCAGCCACAGGGGAAGAGAAATTGTGCATGAGCTGGACAGCTGAGACTACTGCAGAGCAGCGCAGCCTTGGCAATGCGTAAGCGCCTGCCCGCAGACAAAACCCATGCCACAGCGTTACTAAGTGTACCTCGGGCATAAGCATTTACTCTGGATTTTCCTACCCTGCAGAAATAAAAATACGGGTATGAAAGAATGATCCACAAACACTACTTGAACCAGGCTTGTTCACAGAGATATTTAACACCAGTAAGCTGCAGCGACTCGACCCTTTTTTATAGCATCTTACGGTAAGTGACACTAAACCAGCGCTGAAGTCTCAAGGGAACGCAATCTGAAATAAGGATGTTCTGTTCAGTCTCAACAGTACCAAATGAAAAAAAGGTAACACCCCGTGCTGCACAAAGGAAATAAAACACAAAGACATTATGAAGAACGCTGGTTTAGACAGAAGGGACTGAAAAATCTCGAAACCAGCCTAAACGTCAGTGATGCAGATTCACTTTAATCAGCTGCAGACACATAATTGATACAAATATTGATCTGAGTCTGAAGGACACCGTTTCCATTGTGCCAGCGTGATAGGTTATCAAAGCACTTGGCTGCAGGGCTCAGGGACATTGATCAGTAATGACAGCTCTTACGGTTGCTCTGTAGCATGAGGACAGAGAGCAGCACAGAAATGAACTGCCTTATTGAAGATACACAAACTAAAATAGTTAATCTAATTTTTTCCATCATGAGAAGGGGATATTTTTACAGCACCATAACCATTAAGTGCTTTAATACAAAACTGTATATAGAAAAGATAAAAAGCAACCCAGTTTCTACCCTATTACATGGAGTAGCATCAATTTTGTCTGATGTGTACCTAATACAGAATGCCACTATCAAAAATCTTTAATGGGAATGCTGAAACAGGGAAGTATATTTATACTAAGCTGTTTTGCACTGAAACTGTCCTTATCTTCATTTGCATCTGCCACAAACTCTGCAACAATTGCTCCAAGAGATTAGAAGGGGGATAAGCCACGTAATGCGTTTTCCAGACTTGTGGAAATGTTCAGGTCTCTTTTGGTCTTGTCACTGTAGAGAGCAGGTGCTGACAACAACGATCCCCACAAGCTGAAGCACATCATTCCCTAGGCCTTTGAGCTTAAACTTCCAAATAAAGATCTCATTTTTTCGATACCTGCCCCTCAGAGATTTGATCACTTCATGTACACACAACTGCCTCATCTCTTTTTTTGTCTGTGTGTGTTTTTTGGTTGGTTTGGGTTTTTTGTTGGTTTGGTTTTGGGTGGGGATTTCTGTCACTTGAAGGGACATGATTTGGTGGGCGAGGGTGCGCTAGGTCATGAAAAGGTATTCACTGAGAGACCTGCCCTACCTGTTCGGATGGAGCATTTTATTAGTCATTTACTGAAAGAGCTGCTTTCTTCATTCCATTTTTGAATACCAGGTCTAGAGTCTGCTCACCCTCCTTGCTCCAGTTCTTGTCTATGAGATGCCAGTTCCAGTCGGTGACACATCAGGACGAGCAGCTCACCTGCTGTCACGCTGGCTGGGTACCTATTTGCTGAGCGCACCCAGTACCGCACTCAGCAGTGAGTCAGTTAACAATGCCGGCACTTAAAAACAGAACCTGCTGTCGTGCTGGGGTGGATATTCATGCTTCCGTGCTAATGGTCAAACGGGAAGGGTAAAGTAACAGCAGCGCATTGATTTATGCTTCAAAGACGATCAAAAGCAAATGTGTAGAAGAATCCCATTTGCATGGTGTCCGGATACCTTCAATCCATAGCGTTGTGCAGTTACTGCTTTTGAATTTCCTGGTTTTAATGTTCATAATTATTGACCAAGGTCATATTCAACCTTCTTATATTCTAAAAGATACTTAAAATTACATATTGCTTATGGCAAGAGAGGGAGAAATACTGCAAACTACAGTTACGATTTTGCAGCTGAGGTAATTTATCTCAGTGACAGACATGCTCGGCCAAGATTCACTTAAGGAAACTGCAGTGTTTACACAGAAAATATAGAGATATTAACACAGATTGATATTGTCACTTTTGGAGTGGTTACCCAGCCCAGTCTACAAAAAACATCTGAGAAGTCTGCAAACACACATTTCTGGGACACGGGAAAGCGTAATTCAGGACTACCCACGTATTAAGCCCGAAGTCTACTCTGCCACAGAAGCATAGCTTTAACAAGGACAACAGCCCTTTTTTATGGTGCTGAACAGTTGGAAAATATGCAAGTGTTTGAAGAAATCATACCAAGATGTAGAAATATTAAACCCATACCTTACATATTACGCTACCAGGGCTTTAAAATGTCTTGTTTCCTGTCGTTTGCCCCATTTTCACCCTACAAAGCTCTACCACCTTTACTTTAAAAAATTTTACACTACAGACCATCACCAAATTCTCCCAATTCTTCAACAGGGAAGTAAGTGACTAGCTTTCTGATTAGACTGCATCTTACCCAGGTATTCTGGTCAGGCAATTACGAAGGAAATAAACAGCAGAAGTGATCAGAGCTTTCTCAAAATAGTAAGGACTGTACCTATCGTATCTATCCCCCTTCATTCTATCTTTGTTAGGGTAATAATCAATCTGCTTTTGATATTAAGAGGCTGAAAATTGTTTTAGAATATGCAATAACACCGTATTAACAGCTGATGCTTGACATTATTCCCACCAAAAGCATGCCAAAACAGAGCTGCAGCTGACATTTCATATTAGTAATGCAAAGGCAAAAACTTTGGATGGACTCAGTGATTAGTGTAATACCAAGGACCACACAAAAGAAACTCACAATTAAAAAGTTTCACTTTTTTAATGTAAGCTTAGAGTACCAGAACGCAGTTACTGCACCCAGACGACCTTTACTCCTTCTTGTAATGATGTCATATTAACCACAATGTTACAGCACTTCAGTGCACGTGGTCTCAGATAAAACCGAATGTCAAGCTCTGTGTTGACTGAACGACTTTGTTAACCCCCCGTGTAAAACCATGCAGAGTAAGGAACTGGAGTGTAAGGGAGCTGGAATCCAGCATTCAGCATGGGGTAACAGCCATTCTCCTTGAGAACAATGTGCTGTTTTTCAACATTATCACTGCCATCTCTTTCTGAAACGGCTCAAACTTTGACAGGGAAATACTATAAAATCTGCAGAATTCAAGTGCTATCTTAGCTTTTTGGAAAAGTTTGTTTTGACAGAACTTCCAAGCAAACTGACAGGTATGCAGGTGCCATAAAATGCAACCATATCACTTGAGTGTTTATTGTTAAGTGAAACACTTGCCAGACCGCCAAGAGCAGTAAGGAGAGCAGTTAGAACATAACTCTCCTGATAGAAATCTAACTACCAACAATCAAACCCCACCTTCTCCCTAGTTATTACAAGGCCAGCCCAAATGGGCTACCCATCTGAATGCTGATCCTTTGGGGCAGAAGGCAGTTGCTGAAGTGCCTAACACCAGAATGACTCCGGCTGCCCCAGGGTGTCCAATCTGACCTCCACCCACCACTCCAGAAGGGTGTTGTCACCTGTAAATCCTGTCATACCTACCAGGCTTGTAGAGATGTGTCAGATACTGCTGGGCAACTAAAACAGCACCAAGAAAAAACTGGGGGGGTGGGGTGGGGGGTGGTGGGGGTGTTCTGTTGTTTATTCAATGCACCACTAAAAGCCTGTCCTCCTTATCTGAATGCATACCAAGTGTACGTAACTGCACTGTACCGCTTAACCACTATATCTGCCCAATTCTTTGGCAACATCTGGTTACCTACAGAGTTCTGTGCTACCTCTTCACACTGTGTGGCTCCTGACAGAGGTTACGGTAAACCAGAAAGGAGTCGAGCTCCCCAACCATCACAGCGGCGATCATCCCGCCCAACAGCTGGCACGGAGAGAATCTTTACTTACTTTTGATACTTTCTTCTTCGAGCCATCAGTACTTTCAGCTTCTTCATGTTCCTTAACACCTTGGGTAAGATTTGTGTAGTTGACCAACTTGCCAAGCAGAGATGACACTTTTGGTCGTATATCAAGTTCTTCCTGTGGAAGAAGACAACAAGTCAGCTTCTGCAATTCACAGCATTTATGAAGAGTGGCCGGGGTCACGTCTGCCTTGGTATGCCCGAGGCTGCCGGGCAGTACACAGAAGAATCATCCAGGGAATGACAGAATATTTCACTGTGTCTGAACCACTGATGAGAGGATGTAATCTTCTGAGAGGAGGGCAACCCTGACAGGAAAAGGTTACACCAACAGCTCTGCACCATGTACATCCTTCTCTTTAGGCACTGAAAGGCATGAGTTAGAACAATCCAGAAGTTTGAGCCTTGGGACTCTAAGAAAATGAATGTGTACCTTGCATGTGTCTCTAATGCCAGCTTACATCAACAGATACACTTTTAAAAAGGTCGGGTTGCCAAACAAATCAGAGATTTAGTGATTAAACTGCGGTCACTGTAGGCATGCATGCACTCTGATAATTTTATTACATTTTTTAAACTATGTCATCTAATTCATGTGGCTCTAGATTGAAATCCCAAAAGCCACAACTACAGAGGCCTCACACCTTTACATTCATTCCAGTCAACCTCTCTTGCTGAAAGTAAGTTCAAGGAGAAAAAAAGAAAAAAAAAAAAAAAAAAAAGAACGAAAAAATTTCTTTCTCCTTTCTCTCTGGAGTTAAAATTTGTTACACATCTAATTGCACAGTAGGTAGTGCATGGTAATCAGAAACAATGTTCTACACAGGAAATACAAACCAATTAAGAAAGACTTCACTATCTGGAGTTTTATCCTACCTTTTGTTACAGTTACTGGTAGTATCAGTAGCGTTATGTACTTTGTACCTATGCAGAAACTGACCCCAAATGGCTAAACAGATGCCATGAGCCAAGCACCCCTTTTCTTACTGTGTCCTCTGATCTGATCTGCAGTTCACATCTTTGAAAACCTAATTACAGCTCCTGCCAGGCAGAGGTCGAGGCAACATACGCCTCCCGTTCAGTTGAGCAGCATGGCCTTCAGCACACTCCTCCCTCTCCTTAGTACCACAGAAAGAGCCTGCAGAACTGCTGTGGTGCTGTGTTACTGCTCATGAAAGAGACAGGTGTGTGACTAGCAGCAGCCACAAATGACCAGCAATCCATGACCTACAAGAGAGTTTAACCTGACCACAGATTTACCGTGCCTCGGAGGGAGGAGACAGCCCAGCTGGCACCATGCTTCCAAGTCTTTTAGCTCTACCACACCGCCTGCAAACATGGTTGCAGCATTTCCACAGTAAGTTCCCGTTTAGCAGCAGGTCAGTTGTACTTGTCCAGGCTCTACGCCACACAGCTGAACTCTGCAGGCGCCAGCCTGGCAGGGTGTACAGCCAGCTCAGGCTGCCCCATGCCGAGTTCCCAGAATGGGAAACACGGGGTGCCTGTTGCCAGCATTGCTGTGCAGCTGTAACTCAGAGGCAGCCCAGCTGGAAAGCAGCTGCAGAGCCACACACTGTGACACTCTGTACCACTCCGCAGCACCTGAGTTTCTGAAAACATTTTTTTGGAATTAAATATTTTAGAATTAATAATTGGTCTTAATGCACCACAATATATTGGCACTTAATGCAGTGCCAGTGAGGGGAGGGTGGGGAGGAGGATTCTGCTGGACTTGGCGTGGCTCCAGCTGGCTTCCCACATGGCAGCCTGGTCCTCTCTGCTTCCACGTGCAAACAGTCATACCTCTGCCTCACAGTCCAAGTGGGCACAATACCTGAGCTCTTCTACCACACGGGGTATCTCTGCCTACTGGTCTCTCAGACAACAGATAGAAACCCACAAAAAAGCACATGGGAGAGAAACAGGTGTTACTGATACACTGTAGCTGTAATGCAGGATACCCAGGCTCACCTACATGCTGCAGCTGTAACGCAGGATACCCAGGCTAGCCTGGGCACCTGAATTTAGGCACTTTCCTACAGAATAACACAGCCCTTCTCAACACAGGGAACAAGCCCATGCTTGTTTTCCATACCAATTAGCCCACAGTGCCACAGCTTCACTGTTTAAATTTTCAGATCACCTGTGTTGCCATTATTTTATTTTTTTTTTTTTTACTTTGTAGACACACCCTTGACCATACCAATGGCTTTTAGATCTGTCCCGCAGTGAGAACCAGGCACCTCAGGTACTGACCCACCGCCTGGAGCATTGCAATGCTCTCTTCCACTTCATACCATGTGCTCAATCCTCCCATCTGGGAAGATCACAAATCACATTAGAAGTAAAAAAAACCGGAAATTACCTCAAACAAGGCCAGATTTCTGTCATAGTAATCACCTCCCTTGCCAGCTTCTGAACTGTTCAGAAAAGGACTGTTCTCCTTATGGTTGCCATGACCTACAAAGAAAAAAAAGCAGGTTTTGGTAAGTGCAGAAAGACAGACGTTGTAACCTTGACAAAAACCATAGGGAATAAATTTGTTTGGACAACTGAATCTGTTTCTTTTCAGTGTCTGAAGTTATGCAACATTCTCAATATTGGAGGTGTTACTCTGGTATTAGAAACAGAAATAGAGTTATTTCTAATCCTCCATTTTCATAGGAAAAAAAAAAGTCACCTCAAAGAAAAATTTACAGGTACTCTCACAGCTATAACACTATCTGTACCATTATTCTCTAACATTCCCTTTTAAAACCATCTCTTACATAGAACAGTGACAAGCAACAGGTCAATTCTCATGCACTTACAAATCACTACTAACACTAAGCGCAAATTTAGAGCAGCATGTTCAAACAGATTAAGTAGATTTAGTAACCCTGAGCATTCAAAGACTAGATTCTGTTATTACAATACAGGTAAAAATTGACCAAAGCCCTTCCCTCTCCCCCTTCTTTTTTTTGCTGTTGGTGTTTTGCTGTTGTTTGGGTTTTTACCATGCCCACTAACCCTAAACATCAAACGTGCTCACTTCAAGATGCTTTTACCCTTTATTGTAGTTTGAACATTTAGACTGCATTCTTCAGACTCCTTTTATGCTTTTAAGTTAAAACCTAACATCAGGTATAGCAAAAGCAAAGCATTCACATATGCAATTAACAATGTTAAAAAAAAAAATTACATCCAAGATCAGTGGAGCTGTTTGTAACAAGTAGTAGCTTACAAAAAAACCAAACAAACAAAAAAAACAACTCACAAAACCAAAAACACATAAGGGCACTATAGTGTAAAATAAGCTCTGGAGGAGGAAAAAAAAAAAAAGCAAGAAGTTGATTCCAGTATTCAGAAGTTCTCAGACCTATGACTCCCATTACACTCTGCTTGAAAAACAAAAATTCCTTTCTTTCGCCTGTAACTCTTCACTCCCTGCTCTTTCAGCCAATACAAACTAAAGAGATCTCCAAGAGTATCTCCTTAAAAAATGATTAATCCAAGGAATACTTTTTTTTCCATTTACAAAAAAAAGTAAGCACTAAAGAAATTGAAAATTAAAAAAAAGATTATTATCTCAAATGAAAATACTGGAAGTTAAAAGTAGTATTGTACACTGAATACATAAAAAGCAAGATATTGAACAGCTGAATTTTTTGGTGTATATTTTCAGTGACTAAGGTAAACAACAAGGCTGCACTAAATTAATGTAACTGAAGTGAAAGTACCTCTCCATTTTGCAATCTGAATCAACTTCCAAAATGAACCTAACGGGCAAAGAGAAGACTCCTCCCCACACCCAGTGGTCAGCATATGCCACACTGTTACAAAAGTAACTGCTACAAGCAAAAAAATGATGAGAAAGTTCAGTACTACTCTTACTGACAGGAAGGGAACACAGGGGAAGGAACACAACTTGCTGGGAATTGCTGACAAGTGTTTTGAACACAACTGTTGGAAAAACATTCTTCACAAGCAACAGAGGTCTTTTTAAGCTTCTGGAAGTAAACACTTAGCTGACCAAAAATATTTGCAGATAGCGGTCTACTGTGCTTGCGTGCCTGTCGCTTTTCTCACAGCTCTGGCAACACCAACACGTTACTGAGCAGCTGCCTTGCACAAGTGGGCTCGGCTGATCTGCTGACCCCACCAACGTGCAAGAGATGTTCACATCGCTGCACGGTGTAGAATTTTGTGCACAACTAGAAAAACATCAGCAAGCTTAGCAACACAGCATCAAAATAGTTATCAACTTCAGCAAAGGTAAATATTTACTAAAAAAGCCGCAAAAACTACTTGCTTGCTGTATTTGTTGGGTCTACATTGGCGGGAGACGCAGACAGGAGCGATTTTATTGCAGTATGTATTATAAGCCATGCCACAGTCCATTCTGTCCTTCTGTGGTTGAAGTAAATTTGTGATTTTTGCTGAGGAAATGGAATTATTGGCCATCCAGGTGTTACTCATTGAATTGGGCACAGCTGCAAATGATAACGACAACATCAACAGAAATAGTGCCTACTGGATTCTTCAAGACTCTGGTCTATACCTTATCTTCTCATCATTGCACTTACCAAACACCGCCAAGTTCATGAGTAATTTTGTTTTGTTTTCTCATTTCCTATATACTAGCTCTGGTAACTGAACGTTTGGGGGGAAAAAAAAAATCAAAGTATTTTCTTTGTTGTTGTTTAAATCACTGAGTGATCTTGAAATCAGTTCTTTGCTGTCTTAGCTTTCCTTGCTCTTCCGTCAGCAACTTTACCTTACAGAAGCAGCTTACCACTACCTCAAAAAAGTATAATGGGCATTCCTTTACTTGTAATGCTTACAGAAACTCTCATGCTTTTTATGTATAAAATCACACTGTTGTCAAGATAACTCATACGTTCAATCTCAGATTTTTATGTAAGATGAAAATTGTTCTGCTCCTTCAAAATGCAAAGCCTCTCATTACCGGCATTGGTATAACCTACCCTTAGAGTTCAGAAAGATTACTTTGTACCACCTCTGAGCCTGACAAAGACCAGTGACTTAAGATGAATCTTCATGTTAATTGGCATTATTTTTCATATGCATCTTCATTTTAACTGCATTAAATTTTTCGCAATTGGTCTCTTCAGAAGCATGCTCTCTCTCTTCCCCTCGCCTCCCCTCCCCCCTCCAACTTCCAACTCCTCTCCATTCTCCATTTGCTTCCTCAAGCATCACCCAGTTCCTTCCCATTAAGACTTTTCCTTGGTGAGCTTGCTCTATACATCTTCCTGCACACAGGAAGCCCACACAAAGCAAACTGCAATAGAAAAATCAGTACAACTAGTCATTGGAAAGAGAATATTGTTTTTGCAATTGCTAGGGCACGTTTTCTTCTCGATGGAAAGGAAGTTCAGGTAACAGAGAAATAGAGCTGGCTTTTTACCACATTCACGGCACTAGCTCCATTATCCTGAAAGTCTGTACAGATTGTTAATTACTGCGGACAATGCAAAAATAAAAAGTGAATTTTCAAACTGTATGATTCTACCGATCCAATGAAGCGCTGCATTAAATCCCCCTCAAGCACTGAACACTTTCAACAGGAAGCAAAGGAGCATAAGTTCATATTCAAGTTCTTTACAGTGATACCCTATTTTAACTTCACCAACACGTAGAACTGAGTGCTGCAGAGATGTGTGCTGATTCAAGAGGAGTACTACACTGCTAAGTTATATACCGCTAATTAAATGATAGCCAAAACCACCTTCATCACAGCTGCACATTCGGTGCAATCTCCTTTTCAGACACATCCTAAATCACATCGTCAAAGTGTTCGTCTCATTTTCCCTCTTTCCATATTCTGTTTGCAATTTCATGAGTAAAAACTATGGCAGATGACCATTTCCTCCACAAATGTACTTTGATAAAACAGAATAAAAAGCATAGTATATAATACATACTGCAATAAAGGATTTGTCTAGTATATTCCATCTGCCAATGAGCAATACCAGCAGCTTCAAAGAGACTTACTTGCATGGGAAGAGCTTGTTTTCTCCATCAGTTTTGGAAGAGAGCGGAGGTGGCCTCGGAAAGCTACTCCGGGGAATTCTTGCCCCAGCTTCACACGAGGACAGTTTACATTCTGAAGCATGAAGTCTCCTGGGCAAGCACCATCTTGTGACATGCGTACAGTTTTCCACATTTTTAGTTATCAAGTCTTTGGTCTTGGACAGTAGCTATGTGGTGTTAGTTTTCCTCATGCAAGATTGTTTTGGAAGGAACATTTCTTAAAGAGCGAGCTATACACTCTGCAACAGAGAATAGTTTATTTGCCTTAGTCCCTAATTAATCCCAATTTTTGAGACAGGCAAGCTATATTCCAAGTAGGTTAATGTTTCCTTTCCACTTGTTTCATTCTTCTCATTCTTTCATTCTTTGTTATCTTTCAATAATTAAGGCATTTTATTTCTGAGTGCTACCAGTTCTCTTCCAAACCAAAGAATTCTATTTGCGGCCACCACTACAATTATACAGTTGATCTAAACATCTCCACCACAGCTCCCTGAACATTTTAGAGCTCCCCTACTCAGGTATGGACACAGGTCTGTAGAACGAAGTTCATCGTCGTGTGGATCACCTGAGTTCCATAAAATATCAAAGATGGTCCACGGTACAAAACCTAAAACTCTTAAGCATGCATACTCCCACACACGCAAACACACAAGCCCAGGAGACAGAATAAAAGCAATAAATGGATGTCCAAACTTTTGCCTAACTTTCATCTCATTGCCAAGAAAAAAGACTGAGGCAAAACTGTAGCAGATATTCTACTGACTGTTTTTTTGTTGTTCTCCAAAAAGTTTATGTTGTCTTTACTTTACAAGAAAAAAAGAAAAGAAAAAAAGATTAGTAACACAGAGGACAGTGTTCATGTCACTGCTTTCCTTCTGGAAGAATATTAGGCCAGAGAGACACAGTTCTGCTGCTTCAGCATGCCAAGTGCAGGTCTTTGTGCAAGCCATTGTGTTTTCTTCAGTAACTTGAGGGATGAAAACCGGAATTTAGAGAGAATTACAAACAAAACATGTATATGAAAGTAACTATAAGAAACAGAGATTAGTGAGGATAAATAAAAGCTGAACAATGAGGCACAGCGAGACTACTGGAAAGAAAGACCAGGAAGCTTCACAGTGATAAACTCTGCTCAGCCAGACTACTAAGAGAATACTCATCCCTGTGAGAAGGTGGCAGGAATGGCTGCATGACTCAGCCTGTCCAGGTTTTATTCTCCTTTATTGTCAGTTTTTGAATTCCTTTAAAGAAAACCACCACTCCCCTACTTCATCATGTTCAGTTCAGTAAGTGGAAATAAGCGCATCTTACAACAACTTTAGATCTTTCCATTTGGACACGATTAACTCAGAGAGACGCCCACCTAGTTGTTAGGGAGGCTCTACCTAGCTGACAAGTTAGGGCATGCCGAAAGCCCAGACGGACACAGCACAGATAACAAGTGAAAAACAGAGTAATGCTAACTGAGCTGTGGTAAGGCTTAAAACATATTCAAAAAAAATAAATAAAGATTCCCAGGAGGACTGAACTTTGATAACAAACTTACGCCGCTTGGCTTTCACAAGCATATATGCCTGAGATAATTACACCAAGTTGGTGCGGTACCTACTCCATGCTAAGCCTCTCAAGAGGAACGCAGAGACCCTCAGACATGCTTGGCTAGGCAAGTATGCTGGACAAAGCTCCAGATATGGCTACAGCCTGTGGCCATGGCATGTAGAGTTGCCATCGTTCTCCCTGCCTGAAATATCAAGAGCTAAATCTTAACTGAGGGCCTAAATATCTTTAAAGAACTTTAGGGTGAACCAGAGCACAAATCAGAATTAGAAGTGAAATGCTAGGCTTGACAAAGAAATGCATTGGTTTATTTACCTCTCTGTAACTAACAAACAGCAGATATTTACTAGAAAACCAACTCAAAGGACAGCCCAACACTCCTCCCCTCAATGTAATTGAATTTCTGGAGCAGCATACGGGTTACTACCTCACTTGTAATTGTACCATGCACGTACAGACTCCTCTGTGTACACCACAGTAAAAAAAAAAAAAAAAAAAAAAACAACACAACTGTAATGAAATTGACTGTGTAGGAGCTAACACCACTTTTTTCTGTTATTCACACACTATTTTACAAGCATCACTGGCCACGAAGCCTGTGATAGCTAGGGACACACACTGAGCTATTTTCATGCACAGAGAACATTATTTACTCTTACTTTTTTACTATTAAAAAAAATAAAAATTGTACTTGTAATATTTCATCTACCAATAACACTGGAATCTAAGATTAGAAATTAAGAGGTGATACCCAAGCAGTTGGCACGGGCTTCCTTTAAGCTAATTTCAGCAATCTAAACGGAGGCAGCTATATTCAACTAACCGTGTAGGCGCACCTTTTACTAAGGGATGGCTCAGTTCGCTGATCCCTGCGGTGCCTCTCCTTCACACACATCTCAGCCTGCTGCAACTTACCTCTAAAGAGACTCTAACTTCAACAAAAACCTGATTTATGGATGGTTTAAGGTATGCAAAATTTATCCTACTTTGAAAGCTAGCCAGTTCCGTTCCAATTTATTTATGCTTTTCCAGATTTTCATGTGTCAAGGTCTTCTGCAACTTTCTACGCAACTGGTAATTAGGGCAGAATTCAGTTTGATTTTTTTGACCACAAAAAACCAAAATAGGTTTGCTACATTTCCTGTTCTCACAAGACGAGAAGCAAATGACTACACCCAAGATAGGTATTCTATAGGGAGGAAAAAAAAAGTCAGAGGAACAACAGGATTGCTGCAAACAGAAATTCTTTTCAGGCAGAATATTTCTTCCTTGCATAATCGGGTAACTTTATTAGTCACAACATTATCTTTGAGGACACTTGTTCACAGCCTTAAGGGTAAAGTTTTAATAGAAAAAGCTGTCCATGTCCATTTTAACTACACTTTGGGGTTTTGGTTTGTTTGCTTCTACAAAAGAAACTGTTCTAACACAGTTCTTGAGAAAGCACTTTCCAGATGTTAACAACGATACTGCTTTCCCGAGCACTTGTATTGTGAGATAAAACTCCAAAAAGGCCGTGCTATGTTCAGATAGCATGCTTTCTCATTGCCACCAGCAGTAAAGTTTTGCAGAACTGAGCACTGCTGAAGAACAGAAAACCCTAACAAGTTCCTTGGCCTTTTGCTAGTAGTTCCAAGAACGCTGGTATCTCCACACTTCAATGCAGCAAAGCATTCAAGAGTATTGTTGAAGGGTATCAGCAGACTCTCAGGTTAAGATAACTTGAGAAACATGTAGATGACAATTTGATTTCAAATACATTCTAAATTGGCTTACATACTTTATTTATGTGGTTCTTCACATGTGGCTGGGCTAAACAAAACCCTTACTCACCCTCAGAACTGTTATGAAACCTCTTTCTTGGTTCATTCAGGAGACTACAACAACTGATTTGATTACAAATGTATTTTTGCAGATATCATTATCCATAAATTTCATAAACAGAAATCAGATATTGATTCTTTTCTTAAATTACACTTTCAATTGCTTAGTAAAAATCCTTAGGCCAAAGTAGAGAACTTATTTAAAAATAATAAAAAAGACAGCCTATTAGAAATGTTTGTTTCTCCATGGACAACACACAGGTAGCCAGAAACAGGAAGCATTTCTGAAATGAAAATTCTGATTACCAACTCATTGATGGCAGCAGAACAGGCACCTGACATCACAAATCTGGCAATGACAAACACTTATTTTCACTTCAGCTACAAAGAAGTCCTTATTTTCCAAAGCACTTTTTTCATGCAAAAACAAAGTCATGATTTTGGATTTAATCTTCAGTTTTTTCAAAACTGAAAATGTGAACTGCACTATTTTGCAGTAGCAGAAGATTGATAGTGACATTCCAAGCTGAGAAAAAACAGTTCTCAAAATATTTCCAAATACTAAGATCTTAGGCTTGGGGTGGTTTAGGTGTTCAGTTGTTTGTGGGGTTTGGTGGTTTGTTTGTGGTGGGTTGGGTTGTTAGGTTGGTTTTGGGGTTTTTTTTGGGGGGGGGTGTTGGAGGGTGGTTTTGGTTTTTTTAATTAGTAGTATTATATTTACATCAGAATTAGGAAAAACAGGAAATATAGCATTGCATCTGATACAACTCATCCACACTTGCACACTAGGTGTTGGTAATGAAATAACTAAATTTTGTTAATGCTAGTTCACTTTGAAGACCTTGGGCTACCAGGTCTTTTTCACTGAGGGTGGCAGGACGCATGAGCTGCAAATTCCAGGCTGACCCAGTATTTTATGGAAATAAAGGCTGAAGTTGCACTAGATAACAGCCCATGCAACAATAAGGCTATGTGAGAGGAGAGACACCTGGATAGCTTTTAGACAGCAAAGAGATCCTCTACGTTTGAAACTGGCTCAAACTATCAGCCCCACTGACACTGAACTCCCCCATGCTGCATCCAGACACACGCTTCCACCAGAAACTGCAGCTTAAAGGCCAAACTACCGGCATTCATGAGTATTTTAAGATCATAGTGTGTTCATTCATCATTTCAGACTAACACGTAACATTATGTACTTCACTGCTAGACTGACACTGTCATTAAAGTTTTGAGTTTTACTGAACTTAACCCGACTAGGAAAGGTGTACTACTTAAAATTCATTACACACTACACCACAGGCATCACGTATATATTTATAATCAGCGACAGCTTTGGCATCTACAAAATTGACACAAAGCACAGGTTTGCCAAAAAGTAAATTAAAAAGGTCTATTGTTGATAATATATTAGTTCCCCCGAAACAGTTCAGAGTTTTAAAGGCTGCGCTTGTTTGTGTTCTACATAAAAGCAACAGCCAAAGCCTTCCCACAGAACACCCTATGCAACAGTTAGGCTGCACCAGAGCACAGAATTAAGTGTACAATTAAGCACAGATCTTTGATTTATCCCTAGATAAACACGCGTGAAGTTATATCAGACTTCTACTGTACTTTGCAAAACTAGATTAGAGAACAGCTTTACCAATCAAGTTGACCAACACTGCACAACTCAAAGGATTTAATCCTGTGTTTCAGAAAGCACAATGATTTTATTCTTCAGTTAAGATACACCGATAGTTTCTGAACACTATAATCCTTTGTCGTTACTAATATCAACATGAAGTACTTACCCTTTAGCAATAGCTCTTTGCCATTTTCAGTAATTTGGTTTACCATTATTCTTCCTTCTGCTCTTAGTACATGCTTTAGTAAATGCCGCCTCTGTGAAGTCCTGAGGATCGGACAAATTTCATAGCATCATATTCCCAACATAACTTTTTTCTACCTCCTCTGACAAACTGGCTGCTGGCTGCAATGTTGAATGGGACTGATCTCTTTCAGGAAGCAAAAGGGTTTCTCACAGAAAGCTAAACTGACACAGATATAATCCTGCCATTCTAATCTCTTCAACACTTGAGAAAAATACACAAATGTCAGGATCTTACTGAAAACGCTATTTGTGAAATCCCGAACCAGCCACATTTAAGAGGCACATTGCCAGCTGTTTGCACACTTATTCAGGAAAGCAAATGCCACAAATGTGCTGCTTGCCCAGTGTGAAATAAGACAGCGTTTAAAACCTGTTAATGCCAGGAAAAGTATAGCTCTGTGACGTTAGCCCTTCAGGCATTTCGGCTTTCAAGTGAAACCAGTGATGTATTTCTTTCCATCTTCAATACTTTTTACTATGATTACCAATTAATGGATGAATTGTATGCAAGACCACAAAGAAAAAAAAAAATGCATCAGCACGATGAAATGGAGGTTTATATAAGATACATAAGTAAATACTAACGTAATGATTCTAAGCAGTTCCTAATTACTAGAACCCCCTCCCATTCTGCTCATTCGTAGTGAGGTCCTCTGGATGGCACACACCACACTGAGACCTATCCAGTAGGTGAATGCCTATATAAATTAGATGCCAAGTCACTTCTGAAAAATTGGATTTAGGAACTCACATCACTTAGGAGCTTTCATAATGTAACTTGTCATTGCCAGCTGAAAAAAACACTATAAAAACAACCTTTGTACTTCACTGTAATCCACTTCAGAGGTTCTTTCATGTGGAACGACTCCAAATCATTTCTCACGACTATCCTCCCTGAAACTCCATCCCTTCACATGCATGAAGGCACCTCAGATACTCTGAGACGGGGTGTGCTGTATAGGGAGAAGCATTCCAGCATTTTCCCTGCCTCAGGAAAAGCCTCTGACCTTGCTGTAGAATGTTCTCATTTTCTCTGAGAGATAGCAACATACATCTCTATGAGACCAGCATGCAGATTCCATGCGATACTCAATTCACCTCTCCCATACCAAGCACAGAAATCTTTTTCAGCCCTATACCTGCTCAGCTGACCATGGCTGCACAGTAAGACGGGTGAGAGAACAACAAAATCCAAACTAAAAAAAAAAAAAACAAAAAAACAAAACAAAAAACCACACCAAAACAACCAACCCACAGCACACACCACAATTTCAGACAGAACTGCTCCCTTCTCCAGATCAACATGTGCCAAAGAAACAATTGTACAGGCACAATTGTGTGAGTGACAAGGAGATGGGAACAGCAACCATTAATTCAGTATTGCCGCCAGCTCAAAAAATTTCCTACAGGGAACAAGCAGAAATAGAGGAGATATGAGCCAGACTGCTAAATATCTCCAGACGTACAGAAAATAACAGAAAAAGGAGGTTTAATCACTTTGGAAATTTCAGTGCATGTACATTCTATGTGTTACATACTACACAAAGTATATTAACAGACATCTACTATCCATTCCTAGAAAACAGTAAAAAGACATCTGTAATCACTTACAGCTTATTGTGAAGCCCTGAATATTTTAACTGTATTCAGTTATCTCACACAGAAAGTGCTGAACATCAGATTTTTCTTACATTTGAGAAGTACTCTTGCATGTGAAAACAAAGTGTGTGAGAGATTTTTTTTTTAAGCTAAGGGGGGGGGGGGGGGGGGAGGAAAAAAAAAAAAAGAGAGAGAAAGACAAAACAGAACTAAGTTGTATCTGCTCCAAGGATGAAGAGCTGACCTTTCAGCATGAAGTACTAAAACCAGCCAAAACTCACTGTAACTCTTGTCATAATACTTAAAGAAAGTACAAGTCAGCATGAGACTTCCCCAGGCAAAGGAAGTCACTCCATCCCACCGAGCATTTTAGAGGGCAGAGAGCGCTCTGATATTGCACACAATAAGCAACAAACCACAGCATTTGTAAAATACATATATTCAAAGCCGTGTTTACGAAGAGCTCACAGGTCTTCCAAAATAGCAGAAAATATTTCAGTGTGCAACACACAGCACAGATCAAGACAAAGTCAGATACATGGAGAAGCCACAAGGGCTTTTATCATCATTTTACAAGAAGTTCATCGGTTTGCAAGAGGATCAAAGCAAAACGAGTACAGCACGCTAGATTATAGAAACTCTTCAAGGAGCAATAGGCAACATGAGACCACCTGCCTTCTGCTCCAACAGCGAGGAATTACATCAAGCAATGCAACAGAACCAAAGTCAGAAGAACCTCAGGGACATGTAACAGTCAATTTGCTCCTGCTAAACATATGCTCCTACCACCAAGTACAGAATACAGTGTCTTAAAAGGGCAGAGGCAAAATACTGCAACTACTCTCCACGTGTTGCCTTGAGTTACAGCTTCAAAGCTCCCTGCATGTATGCTAAAAGACATCTTAACACATAGCAGATAATCATCCCACTGTCTGGTCATAGAGTATCGGGACTTCCCAAACATAGCTCAGCTATACCTCCCTTCATGTTTGGCTGCAATGTCCCTGAAATTAATCCCTGCCATTACCACCACACTCTCTGGAACATACCGCCACATCAAAAGTGAATGGTTTGTGTCCGCCTAGGCAAAGTAGCCAAGATATAAGCTAGATCCATGTGGGAACTGAATTGGGATAAGCCTGGCAAAGGTTGGCTTGTGATGCTCTAAAAACAGCTGTGCCCTGGGGATCATGCCCCAGTACAGGGTGCAGAACACAAATGCAAATCAAGGGAAAAGAAGGGGACGTGCCAGGAGGAGACAGACAAGTGGTACTGCTGCTGAACACTTTGTATTGTGAAATCACAGACTGGACAGTGAAAACTTTAGCAGAAGAAAGCAGAAAACGTTTGGGAGCAGTAGGTTCTTAAATCAGACCTGCAAGACTATTAAAGAACTTCTACCTTTGCCCTCTGCATCAGCTCTGGATACAAATATATACTATAGTAAGGAGTAGTAAAAGGGATGTGCATTCTATTATTTAGAAGTGTATCAAGAAGGCAAAGCTCCTGAATGCAAAGGTAGAAGGCGGAGGAGAAACACTGATGTGCTGTCCTCCATCAGAGACAGCAGCAGCTACACCATCTTCTTGAATTACTCTGAGTCCTGACTCGGATCTGACCTCCTACATGGGAAATCCAAAAGTGGACTTTGCACACAGGAGCTAAGCTCGGGGCTGCTCAGCTTGCAAGCAGAGACAGTGTCATAACAGAGAGTAGCACTGCTATAGATAATTTTATGAAAAACAATTATACTCCAGGGCATTAAAAAAAAAAAAGGTTATACTGCAGCAATCAGCAATTTAAAGCGTGCAAGAGCAAGTCTCAACAAGTTTGCCCTCCTTAGGAGTTACTCTGAGCAAAAGGGCAGCTTCTAATGGCACACCATAAAAATCCCTTTTTCCCTTCGATGTGGAAGCGAAAGACAAAAGTTTGGATGGTCTAACTTGCTTCACAATAAAGAGGCATATGTTCCAAACCCCTCAGATAAGAAATCGCTGGCTACTGGTAGGAGATGAAAATGAAGGTTGGCAATTAGACTGCAGGAAAAAAAAAACCAATACATACAGGTTTGTTCAGGCATAATTAGCTTGAATCTATACATAGCAAAGCATCCCTCTGCCCTGAACACAGAGATGTGTGCCACCTCTCCTGTCCCAGGATCTTGTTATACAACCTCTGCAATGGTTCCCTGCAAGCCAGCTTCCAACATCAGCTTATAGCTTTGATTCTAATTTCCAAAGTAATCAATGGATTGCATTCTAATTATATTAGAGACCATATGTCAATCAATGAAAAAGTTGAGCTTCTAGGTCACTCGGGTGAGCGGGGAGAAGGGGGTCAACTAAGCATTCTGGAGTGAAGGGGACGGACCTGTGAGACAGCCTTCCAGGGGACGTTAGGCAAACCCAGAATCTGAATACCTTTGGAAATGCTGCTAAGCCATGCCCTAAGCATATGAGCTTCCCAGTTTCCTATCACATCACTGTGACCACCAATACGAGGGTGGGATGATGACTGTCCCCTCAACAGTACCAGCAGTCTCCTCCCTCACCCCCTGCCCCAGCTGCCCAGCCCAAGCTGGCACCAGCCTCTCATCTTCTGCTCAGCAAAATGCCATTTCATTTACATTTTGGACAAGTCTTAGGCTGCTTCCAGTCAGCAAAGCATAACTAACTTGGCAAAACTGCCAACTTCTGAACCTCCCCCATTCATCCATAAGCTAAAGCTCCTTTTGGGCAATAAGCACTCTCTTCTGCAGATTGAACTTCACTTCTCTGTCCTACGGAGCAGAAGGAAGATCAAAAGATGATTAAGAAAAAAAATCCACCAAGCACCTTTAACGGTACCAACAACTGTGAACAAAATTATACCCAGAACTGTTCTAACCTATACCTCTGTTGCTCAGACATGAATTAAGACTGCTGGAAAGCAAACAGTCTTCTTCTCCAGGCCAAACCCAATACCTACCACAAAATCTAAAGCCCTATTACGTGACCTATCAGGAAAAATTGCTACTCCTTTAACTTCTTTTTATGGTTCAGAAGTGACAGCATGAGACTTGTGAAACAGCGTGTAAACTAAGAGTCGCTGAGGACAAACAGGCAGTAGACAGCCTACAAAATAACCTGCGGATAAGGGTGCGGAGAATGGCCGAAGAAAGGGGACCTGTGCTACACAACAGTATACAAAATGCTATCATATCCAAAACCTGGAGAAGTTTACTCCACATGCATTCTAAAAGCTGTATTTTTCCTGGTCACGTAGACTTTTCATAATTAAAGACAGAACACATTAAATGTATGTCAATTATTTGCTTTCATTAAAAGACTAATATTTTTGTGTGTATGGTATTTCGTTATTTTGCTTGCTTAAAAAGAAGATATTGTTTGCTTAGCAGCCAGTACAGCAGCCACTGTGAAAGATGCACAGTTCTCCATGCATGACAAAATCCAAGTATACTGAAAGAAATCATCCAAAGCAGCTCAACTGAAAGAACAAGAACAGAACTACTCATTGCTAAGGGATCACTTGGCATCATTTAAACAGATGCCTATTGAAAAATAATAATTAAGAGGGTTTATTACTAAATCAATCAAACAAACAAAAAAACCCTGAAACTTTCTTATTTGTGAAAATAAAACTCAGCTTAGTACAATTAAGAGATTCAAAACGTGCAATTCAAAGGTTACTGAATGGAAACATCCCTAAAACGTAATTCCAATAGGCTTTAGACCATGTCTTAAAGTGGTACATATTTTTTTTTCCTCTGTAGCTCAGGTCACAAATCAAAGTATTTAAAGCAAAATCTTGAACCATCAGGTTGAAGACACGAACCCTTGGGTCAAATAAATCTTGTTCCCACATACTGGTGATAACAGCAATTTCTCTGTAATATAGATCAGCCTGTACATTAAATTATTTGTTACATCACAGTCAAGAAGAGGTGTAAACCTTTAACTTGGTCTTGGAAGGGGAAGCTCACCAAATGCAGCTTTTCCCTCCCTGTGGCACTGGGTGTCACCCATTCTGTTACACACTTAAAGCAGTGATCACTAAGTGTTAACTTCCTCAGTGGTGGTGGTTCTTTAACTTCAGCTAGTGGCATTTACTAGTTGGCTACATTTCCTGGTCAATGAGGCTGCAAAGGACCTTAATCTCGACTCTACATAGAACTTTAGAGCAAAAGGCAGATTTAAACTTCACATTTAAGAGCATGCAAAAATATATTCTTTAATTTTGTTGCAGGGGAATAGAATGGAAATGTCACCGTTTTCTTTAAGGAAGTGAAACACTGAAAAAATTTGTAAGGGAAATTGAATAACACACACCGAGACCAATTTTATACATGAGAGAGATATGTACTACAAACACGGTAAGAAATCCCAAAATTTATTTGAATTTCTTTAGAAAAGTGCAGAGATTGAATAAAAGGTATAGCTTCGGCATATAAAAAAAACCCCCAAATTTAGTCTCAAATCAGGTTTGAAATGGGCGCTTAGCAAACCAAAACGAGAGCATTTGCAGGTAGAGTTAGATGGAAAATCCATGTCTTTTCATGTGCATTTGCTTAGTCTTCTATATGCAGGTGTTCTCAGAAGCACAAAACCTCAGCAGCTACCAAAGACCAACAAAGGGTTGTTTGGAAATTTTTTTCTTATCTTCTCTCAGATTTTTTTTTTTTTTTTTGCAACATACACACACACGTACAGTTACAGAAGCTGCTTTCAGATCACTTAGACCTATCACAAAGATCCTTCCCAGAGCTTTCCCAAATGACTGAAATGCCAGAGAACCCACAAAAAGGCCCATGTTTTTCTATATTTAGCCAAGTCTCCTGGCCGCCAGCAGTTGGCACCCAGATCCCCTTGGTACTGGACAGCTGCAGCCTCTCCAGCTCTGCCTGTATCACCACACAAATCAGAAGAGGTGTGAGAGACATGCTTAGCAAAAGTCACAGTTTATGCAGTAACATGAACTTTTTTCTTTTCCTAGGCAAGCATTTTAATAGATGAATTAAACCTTATGACACTCATGCTGCTATAAGAAATTTGAGGTATTCACCATGGGCTGCACTTAAAATGAGCTTCTCTGAGAAATTCCTTTGCTTACAAGCTATAAAGAAAGTATATACCACCTGCTTCACCCACGCAAGTGTTATAAACAGCCAACTGTCTCACAGAACACTTCTCCACTCTCATTTTTCACATACCCCACTCTTATCTTTCCTTATCTGAAAGCAAGAGCCCACTTATCTATGCACCTGTATTGCTGAGAAAAGTAGTGCAGAGTTCAGCACCGCTCTCAGTGCTGTGCTAGCTGCTGACTGCACTAACAAAAAAAAGAAAAAACGATACAGGACTTCACACTGATGATGCTACTGCTAAGACCCCTTTCAGGATCTGCATCTGAAATGATAAAAAAATTGCTGTGTATCCTACAAGTATCCCTTATAGGACTGGGATGAATATTGACATATTTAGCACTGACAGGACACCTTTAATATCTCAAATTCACCCATTAAACTTAACAGAGAGGGTAAACAGATGCCAAGCTTAGCAGAACACAAAACTCCCTCCTTCCTCATCAAAATGCAACCAAACTGAAGAAGGTACAGTCTCCAAACCATTTTCAGCAAGACAATAGTAAACAAATCAACGAAAAGCCAGTTCACTGACATCTGCACATTTCTATTCTCGGGTTACCTTCTTTCCTCCCAAACAAATCAGAGCTGCTGTTTCAACTTCTCCCCAGGCTCCCTCCTCCGTGACTTCTTTCTGCAATCTTAAGGCAGTATTAAAGCTGCTGAAGATGCACGTGCTACAGAGGTTCCGCAAAAATATCCTCCTATGACCACTGTAACTGCCATTTACCCACATGGCTGCTAGCAGAAGTTCTTGAATTTAAGATAACCTAAAATGTGTTTGCACATATTTTTCTGTCACTACTATTTAGATGTAGTACCTGATTCATCACATCACTAATTTTATCTATCTCTGGACTTTGCCAAAACACCTACATATACAAATTAAGCCCTTTGAAAAGGAATTTTTGAATGGTTTGTGCATCCCCACTGAAAGTATCTTCAGACATATTTTATGTGAGCTTTATTTCAAGTCTTGCAAAAGGCTTAAAACCTTTACTAGTAAGTTGCCACATATTAAAAAGCAGTGAAATGGGAAGAAACCTAAGGTATAAGCACACTGCTATCACACCAGAACTTTCTTCACCCATCTTCTCGAAAACAGCTTACTGCAAATGACCAGCACAACCTGTTGCTGCACAAGGGCACTGTACATACTGATGTAGACTGTAAGCGTGAGGAAAAGGTCTCAAGTTTACTTAGAAAACTCTGGGCTGAAAGGAAGCCATGTATAACTGGAACATAAGCAGAGCAATTCATTGGCAAAACCCAAGGGTGGCAGCTGACCAAAGCTGGTTAGTGACACCAAGCTGATTAGTGTCTCATTTCCACAAACAAAAGTCACGGGAAAATAAATAACTTCCCACAGGACACATGACATGGCTGCGCTTGGGTTAACAGGGTGCACAATCACTGTGGAGCTGAGATTCCTATTAAAGCAAAGCTTATTTGGTTTTTTTAAACACTATTCAGGCCCCACTGTCCCTCTTCCTACCCTCTGTACCCAACTTAATGTGCTGGCATTATTTCAAAGACTGAAGGGATGCCAAACTCACATTTCTCATCCCTGCCGATCCATAAAGCAGGGCTCACATGTTTATCATAGGATCACAGAATAATTCTTTGTACTCCTTTTGCTAAATGGAAGATGTCAAAATCTATTACAAGCAGTGGTAGTTGGTGGAACATGCTTAGAAAAAGAAAAAAAAGGCTGATTTTATTCACAAGTAAGCACTGGAGCTGTCTGGGAAGGCTAAATTATTGCACACTGACTAATGTCTTCTTATGGAAATGGTTGACAAGAAATTCTATTGCAGAATGGCTCCACGTCTGTAGCGTTTAGGTAACACCGTATCATTTGATGTCCTAAAGAAAGCAAAATTCAGAAAAAAAAAAAAACATTCAAAACCAAGGCTATGACAAATAAAGGTTGGAGCAAAAAGGGCAGAGTGAAACCAGGATCGGTCAGAATCATAAGCAACAGCCTAAGAGATTGCGCAAGGAGTACTGAACAATAAAGTAACTGCTTCACACGCTGTTACACACCCGCTATGAACAGTTACATTACCATGACAGACCGTCACGAAGGGCCATATGACTAACCTATCTCTGATCAATCCAAAGAAGTCTTTAAATAAGGTTCTGAATAGCAAGCTGATAAAACAAAACCTTGCGTGGAGAAGATTCATCAGAACAATCACAACTAACAACTCGTCCCGACTGCAGTGGCGCTACTTGATCGCACAGAAAGACTGGACAATTGGCATTGCTCAGGCAGCTCTGTGTGCATTCACGCACCGCCATACAAACCACATGCCCTGTGCTAGGGCCACAACCTAAAACTCTGGAATTGCATACTCAAGTCACAGTTTACCTTGGCTGGAACCAGGGGCATCACCAACACCAACAAATCCCTCCACGAACCCCACAACCAGCGGCTCCAGAAGGCTCTGGAGGGTCACTCTCCTCCCTCTGGTCCACAGCGCTGCTCCAGCCAGTGCTAAACAGCTGTGAGATACTTCTGTGGTCAACAGGAGCTTCGACCCCCCCACTATGTCACGTTATCAATGCTCCCCCAGTACAAGAGGCTGCGGTACTCTGCACAGGATGTAGAACGAAGCACCGAAACCCAAAGGAATAACACAAGGGAGTTCAGATTCCCCTCTACAGAGCCACGAACCCAAGAAACCTAGGAAGAGACAGAAAAGGCTGCAGGGAAGAAGAACATGCTTGTCAGTACAAGTAGGCAAGACAACATATCTTTATACATACACCCTGAGGATATGAAACAACGCTTAATTACTGTGAAAGTAAATTAAAAAATAGAAGGCAGCTACAGTTCAAACTGAAACAGAACTAACTACCATATATTAATAGAGATGTTACTAGATATTTATCAGTTTGTTTAAAATAAAGAGACTCAGCTAACTTCCAGCAGCGTGGTTCCATGCTGCAGTCGGAATAGCAGCACTTAAGAGATCACGGCTTGCTGGCTGCTGATAAGACTGTGAGACAGGGAGCCAAGTATCTTGCAGCGTGTTGTTTGCAAACATCCTACAGACAGTCTGATATCCAAATGACAGGCGGTTTGAACTGACCTTCCCTTATCCGCCACAGCAGTGGCTTCCACAAAGTCACACTTACCAAGCCATGGCCAAGGCTAGCTAGTGGAGAAAGTACTCCACCAGGTCTCCGCCTCAACCTGCTGAGATGGGTGAAAAACACCTGTTACTTTCATATGCAGGAACTGCATGTTCAGTAACCCAAGAATAAAACAGACCTTTTTTGACAAAATGAAGTCAAAGCCCTGCACAGCCTTTAGGGCTAGAGCTCACCTTGTCTGTGACAACACACAAGATGGGAAAAGCACCCACCTTTCCTCATTCCAAAATGCCCACGCTAGAAAAGAACCGACACAATGGACATTAGGCCTACGTAAGCTACTTGGTGTATGAAATTTAAAATTTGTTTGAAAACGATGCAAAGAAAGAAAGGGAAAAAAAGAGAAAGAAAAAGAATGGCGCATATTGGAGACAGAGGCACAGATTCGCAGAGAACTGAACAAGGTGACAAGGCAGGAATTGGACCTTGATCTCATGACAGTCGAACATCACTCAGCAAAATAAGCCTGCTCGCTTCCTTAAGCACAGGCCTGAGCAGCGCAGGCTCCCTTCAGGGATTACTGTGTGCTGAATAACATTCGCACTCTTGAAAAGTTTGACTGCACAGGCAAGGAAGAACAGGTCAGGTGTTTACTGATTTTTCTTTTGTTGCCTAAAGTCACACATGATTCACAGAGGGTAAGTCAAATCCACCAGCTGAGCCCGTGGGAAGATCTTCCTGAAGAGGTTACAGGGCTAAACGTAATAACCAAGGCAGAAAAAAGAAACAGATCCCACAAAGAGCTAAACCAGCCTTTTTACCAGAACTGCTCTACTCTCCAGATGTAAGCAGCCTTCAGTTTTACCGTAAAAAGACTTGCCGTATTTAAACTGATTTATACCTAAAAGTCACAGCCGCACACCAAGACAGGCTGAGCACCATACGAGCTGCCTAATGAAAGGACGTACTTCTCACCACCCAAAATCCCCTCCTACTTACGTGCTCCTCTTCTGTAAGCGGAATGTATTAGCGGCGCACACAAAGCAGCTCCGCCGAGCCGGGGCAGCTGTGCGAGCCACAGCCAGCCCAGCACGCTGCGGTGCGCCGGGGCCGGCGAGAGGCAGCGAGCCCCGGCTGGGCAGGCGCGTTGGGAATGACATAAGCAAGAAAAGCAGTCACCTGGGATTCGGCTCATTCAACCGAATTCTGTCACCCGTCCGTGCGGGCTGAGGAGCGCTGGAGACGTTTGAGCGTATCTCCGCGGGCTCTTATCGCCTCTGATGACTGCAGCCTGCGGGAGCCGCGATAACAGCCGGCCCCGGGCTACGGCTACCAACAAGTGGAGGGGCATCCCCGGGGCGGGTCCCGGCCCGGCGGGGCCACCCCAGCCACCGCACCCCGAGCCCACCCGCCGCCCGGCCCGGGCTGGCTGACGGCCGGCGGCGACGCTCCTCCGCCGGGCCGAGCTCCCCCGCGGGCCGCGCCACGGCGGCGTCCCGGCCCTGGCAACGAGCGGGGCCGCCGCCCGCCCCGGAGGAGCCCGCGGAGGGTGCGGGGGAGAGGGCTGCTCCTCCGGGCGCGGCGCCCCTCGCCGCCCCTCGCCGCCCCTCGCCTTTGTGTGCGGTAGCGATGCGGAGCGGAGGAAGGCAGGCTCGCCCCCGGCCCCCCGCCCCGGGAGCGGCCGGCACCGCCGCCCCCCCGCCCCGGCCATGCCCCGCTCACCGTCGGAGCTGACGGTGTCGTAGGAGTCGCCGGTGGCGGGCGCCGCGGCCGGCTCCCGGTAGTCCACCCAGCTGAGCCCTTCTACGCTGTCGTACTCGGCGCGGTGCTTGTCCTCCACCGGTACCACGGTGAAGTGCGGCATGGCTGGCGGGGCGGCGAGGGCTCCCCGCGGCACCGCAGCGAGGCAGGCGGGACGCGGCGCGGAGCCGGCGGCGCATTCCTGCCCCGTGCGGTCACTTCCTCTCAGGAAACCGCGCTCCTCAACTCCACCCATTCCCCCTCCGAGCCGCCGGGGCGGCGAGGCGGAGCGGCGGCCGCCGCCCCCGAGCCGCCGGGCGGACGGGCAAGGCCGGGGCGGCCCCGCAGCGAGGACCGGGCGCGGGGGAGGGGGTCGCTCCGCCGGGCGGCCGCGCTCAGCAGCGGGGGCGCGGAGGAGGGGCCGGAGGCGGCGAGGCGGCGCGGGGAAGGGGGAGCCTTCCTCCCGCAGTCATCGTGACGGGCGCCGGGCCTGGGGGCGGCGGGAGCCGCGGCGCGCCGGGAGCGGGGCGGGGAGGGGCGGGCCCCCTCGGCGCCCTCCGCCCGCGGCCCTCCCTTGCCGGCGCTGCCGGGCCGCCTCGGGGCGGAAATTTCGCTCCGCCGTGCCCCGGGCTGCCTCCAGCACGCACCACACACGCCCCCGCCGCCATTTGCTGGGCAGCAGCGGCGCGGGGAGGGCGGTGCCGCGCCCAGCCCGGGGGGGCGCCTGCGGACGACCACGGCGCCGGGGCCGGGCGGGGCGGTGGCTCCGCTGGCGGGGGCCGGGCGGCGCGGGCGGAGGAACCGGGAGCCCTGCGGCGCTTTGAGGGAGCAGAGACACCATTAAAAAACAACAATAAATCTTGGGGCTCCCCTCGGACCGTGGAAGGGCGGCGCTCGGCAGGGCAGCGCCGCCCCCCGCCAGCCGCTGTGCTGCGCTGCACGCTCGGTCCCGGCGCGCAGCGGTCCCCGCTCCCCGCCCGGGTAGCGGCAGCGGGGGGCTCCCCTGGCGAGGGGGCGAGCCCCAGGGAAAGGGGGAGCGTGGGGTAAAACGCTGCACCGGGGAAACTGGAGCGCCGGCTGGAGCCGGGGGGATCTCCTCTCCAGCCACACGCAAAGCAGCCAGTTGCTAAGGCAGCGGGCTGGCAGGGCCGGGCGCGCTGGCCCTGATGCTCCGCCAGCGGGCTGGCAGCCGGGCGCGCACCGTTGTGCTCCCCCCCCTTCATAACGGGGGCAGCGGGGGGCGCCCCCCCCTCCCTGCAGCGGGGTGGGCGCCTGAGTGGCGGCGGGGGCCACCAGCCCAGCCGCTTCATCTCTTGGCCCGGGGGGAGCGAAATGCAATTTCGCCTTCGCGTTTCAAAAAGCTGGCGCCAGCGATGGGTATCTTGGCTGCGTTTCGTCCACAGCAGCCTTCACAGGGAGTTTAATTATGAATTAATAGCTGATAACGCAATTGATAGCCTGTGTTGTTTGAAAGCTAGCCTTGAAAATAAAGGATCCCTTTTAACGCGTTCTGCAGCTGTCTGAAAAAAGCTCTAGGGAGCGGTGTGTGCGTTTTACTATGGAATTATCAGCTCAAACTAGTTTTGCAGATTAGTGACTGCAATACCCCTTAATCAAGAAATCAGTGTACGTTGACAGGTCAGTCCGGCACTGATGTAAGTTTTGCCTTCAGATTGCACAGGGGTCGGTGGGAGGCTTAGAGCAGAGGAGGAGGGTAAGACTAGACATTTCCCACGCTCAGAAGAACCTTATCCCTAGCTTTCTCAATCTGGCCTACCTTTTTGACAAAGCAATCCCCAGGCCGCTGAAAGAAAGAAATTGTGTAAGGAGCAGAAGAGAGACAAATGAGGGAGAATGGTTCGTTCACAAGAACTGAGTAGTAAGTCTGCTTTTAAATAGCTGGGGTTTGAAATAAACAAGAAAGATCCATGCTGTGGTGTGACTGCTGATAAGGGCGTATGGGTCTCTCAGTTCACTTAACACAAACTTGCTAGTAGACCACCCCTGGGGAAAGCCAGAGCAATGACACCTGTTAGTATTGATCAGACAGGTGGAAAGGCTTCTAAGACTCCTGTGCTTTCATATACCTACATTTTACTTTATATCTTTGCTCTGTTAAGGAAAACAACAATAATCTTCATGTGGCCACGTGCATTTCAGTAACAGCTGCATCAGTTTTGGAGGAGATAAAAAAAACCCAGGTTTTCCTCCATTCAGAACTCATGGTATCTTGAAGACCTAGGGTGAGATTATTTTTTTTCCCCACAGTAACCCTAAAATGAGCATATTTGGAAATACAATCTCAATGAGGTCTGTAAAGTTTTACCAGCAATTTCTGTGGGCAAATTAGGCCAATTTTGATAATCTAGAAAGCATTTCTGTTAATGTTCTGACATGAGTTCTGACAGGCTGGAAACATCCCAGTGCACCGCTTAGTCCACTGTCTAATATCTTCAATATTTTTTTCCCCAGAGGAAAGTGGAACAGTTGGCCAAAAAGTAGCATTTTCTGTTTAACCCTCTTTTGCTGAGTTATGTTTCATTAGTGTTCACAGTAAGTATGACCTAATAAGCTAGAGTCTACCAGGAAAACAGGAAGATTGAATAACAGGTGGCAAAGAATTTTACATAGAAAAAGGGCAAGGTGATAACTCACCACTGAGCAAGTTAGTTCGTGCTTAGTCTTCTGTCTTCTTTCCTGCTTTCCACTTTATAAAGCTTTTGAGTGAAACTCTGGTCTAAGTAACCTGTCCAAGAAAAAGGAGATTGAAAAAGGAATTGAAATAAGTCTCAAGAGTTAATGTTTTTGGAGTCATGCTTATTCAGGATGAAGAATTAAACCGGGTACTTCCTTCTCATCTTGCCAGACCAGCTTTCAAAAGCAAGGAGCTGTCTTTAGGCACCAAAAAATGCATCTATGCCACCACAAAACAATGGCACTGAAATTGTATGGCATGAGGGGAAAAAAAAAATCAAGCTCATGCATGTATACCAGCAACTCCTCTCTCTGGAATGGAAACTATATCCAAGTGTCTTAGGAGAGAATTTAGCCCTAGGAAACAATTCAGGTTTATTGAAGCAAAAATATTTCTTTTGTCTGAAGACTGGTTCTTTACAGACTTGGAGAAAACCCATATTTACAGATAAGACGTTATCTACCCATATGAACTTTGTTGTTTAGCATCTGGTTTGTAAGAGAACTGAAATTTCAGCCTGGGTGACTGACTTTTTTGTTTGTTTGTTTTACCCCTGAGTACGAATACTGATTTGTTACATCTGAAGGTATGAGTGGCCATGGTAAGTTTAAAAGCTGCCTGATACGAATATGAGGCTGCAACGAAACCAGATGATCTATAATACTACAGCATTTACCTGAGACAACACCACTACCTCTCATTAAGTAATGGGGATGTCCTTTTTCTACAAATTTCTACAAAAATTACCTTTTTCTACAAATTTATACAAAAAATACCTGTTTTCTACAGATCTAAATGGAATTCAGGATTATGGTTTCATTAGGGTACAGACTGGTCAGTGAAAGAGCAGAGAAAATAATACTAATTGCTTTTTTTTCCCCCTCCTGTCTATACACCAGACAGCCCACCCCCAACAGAGAAAAACTGAACTGCTAAGAAAGTCTTGTGGTTTCACTGCGAAAAACACTGAGACCAGCTTAGAAAATCAAGGCTTATTAGATAAGAAAAGGCCTAAATTCTTGGTACTCTAATATATGTTAAGAGCATCAGTGAAATCAGCAACCTAACAATCAGCAAATCCATGGTCTCCCCTCTGATACACGATCAGGAACTGCTTTCTAAATCGTTTATTACCTAGAAATCATATAAGCAAAGACCCAGTTCAGTTCTTAACTAGTAAGCCACTGTGTATTTGTGAACTGCCTTAAGTAGGTATAAGCTTCCAGCTGAAGGGTCAGTACGCTTCCAGAGTAAACAACTATGCCAGAAGGAAAAGGTTCTATGAGAAACTCTGAGTCTTCTAGAAGGGTAATTTGGTAAACTGCTGAAGAGTTTAAATTAACTTAAATCTGCAGGGCAGGCAAGCAAGGTCAAGTTTGCCTTGAACACTTCTTTTTACAGGTGACACCACTCAAATATTAAAAAAAAAGCAGCTTGGCTTTTACAGCCTGACTGCACGCTGCATTGGCTGTTACAGAAACAGATTTGACTTACTTGTGCAAGGTGTTTCAGGCTTTCCCTGACAGACAGCAATTCACAGGTTCTCGTGTGGTGTGCATACAGTCATCCTAGGAGAAAGTAAACATAGAATTAATATTAGTATCATGGAGTGCTTTTAAAGATATAGTGGAGGGAACAGCCTGCCGCAGCCTTCGCAAAGGGAGGTGGTACACGCATTGGGAGGCCCCTGCAAATGAGCTGTGGATTATTGTTAGCCTATGGACTCGCAATATATAACGTTAACTTCAAGCAAACAACAAAAAGTAACATTATTTCAACTCCTTCTCAATGAAAGTGCTTTGTCATTTGCTTAAGGATAGAAGGAGCCAGCATCTGAAACTGTGTTTGAGGACAGCTTTTCTTATCTTCCCTTCTTTGTGGGGAGATGCCTAATTTTAAAGAAAATAATTTTTTTTTTCTAACTAGGAAAATCAAGGCCAAGCAAGAAGTGTCATCCTTAGAAATAAGTATGTCATAAAATTACAATTCAGATTATTTTGGGGGTTTTTTGTTTGTTTTTTTTTTACCTTCATCTGTAAAATTGTTTTGCCCCTAACATTGTTTGGAGTGCTTTTAATTACATTACAAAAAAAACTAATTCTGTGCATGAAGCTTTGAAATGCCTCATTGGTGGAGTAACCTGCCCAATTACTGTGTCATTGCTGACTGTAATGTTTATGTCCCCAGGCAGAATATGTGGCTTGCCTAGAGGTATATGTACAGTGCTCTAGAGAAGCCTGAGACTTAACATCCATAATTGTGTTTATCCAAAATATGTAAAACTTCTTGAGTGGAATACCTGCATTCTGATCTTTTAGATAATAACCAAATTGCATCTCTCTCAATACAGGCCAGTATAATGCTTCTCTCTTCTTTGTCAATGGGACAATCTATGAATTGTGAATCTATGAATCTATGGATTATGCGTGGAAACCATGGGAAATTTCTAAACCATACGATATGAAAAGTATTTCTGAGATATCCTGGATTATCAACTTAGTAGCAGGGTAGTGGCCCAGAAAAAAAAAATAATCCAGGTAGAACAGAAACAGGATTGTTGGTTAGTGGAAAGGTTTGCAGATTTATAGACTTGCAGATTCTATAGCATCGATCTAACATAGTAAAAAATTCTCTGGGAAACTGAAACCCTGCTCAGTTATCTCCCACACATTTAGGCACAAAGCCCTGACACCTGAAAGAATTACATACTTGCAAGTTTTGAACCAATATCAAAATGTAAATACAGATATTTAAAACTGTGTAAAGAGGAAGGCTGGGATATGCACTGCAGTAGATCCATAACTATTGTTTTGAAAGATTTTTTCTGCCAGAGTAGAACCTGGGTGACAAACACCCCAGTGCTGACCATCAGAAAAAATAACAAAACAAAAATTGCCACTGCCAAGGTACAGCCTCCCTCAACACGAGGCTTGGCAGAAATTTTGCAAGTTCATGACCAGCATTTCACCATAGCGAACTTCCGTTTTCAGCACATTCCTGCTGCTCCTCATCCAAGGATCACACCAGCTGTGTGGACAAAGCAGGCCAGAAACCAGCAACCTTGCAGCAAAGGTTTCTCACTAACAAAGATCAGGATCTATTTCATTCGTGGCAAAGCTAAGCAGCTACTGAAAGAGGTCCTTTGGAGAGGACCACAACGCGTATACCCACATGTAAAGAACTGGGGACAGAGCAGTAAGAGCTTATGGGAGATGCAATGTGCAATCCTCCACACACCATTTCCAGGAGAAAAATAAGGCAAGGGAAGGTCACATTACACCTGTATACAGGAGCTCCTACACTAACTGCAGCTGAAAATTTTGCTGCTGTTCTCACAGAAAACACATCACAGCTTAGACATTAAAAGACCACAAGAGGACACTATGGTGCCACTTCAAAATTTAGTCACTTCAAGGAACTTCTGCCCCATTTATACTCATAACTGTATTTGATATGTGGCATAGCCATTTCTGCCACGATACCTTAATCTCATCTTTAGAGACTGAAAAGTTATTAAATCTTTGAGATTATTTTTTTCCCCCACTCAGTCAGGTTTTCTCCACTAAACTTGTTAAACATGGCAGTACTTTTCAGGGTAGGATTAAGATGCTGGAAAAACACTACTCAGTGGTTTGCTGTGTATTTTTCTTTTGTCCGGGGATCAATTTTCAGTGCAGTTACATTTTTAGTACGGACAGATTTGTCATCATCTGTTTAATTTTTAATAAAGAGCTCAGAGAAGAAACTGAGCACGGGCCTAGACAAGATTCTTTAGATGTTGAGTTTAGCTACAGGAGGACACTCAGGAAAGTTAATTCAAATGAAATCTTCAAAGCTGTATTAAAGTTTTTCTTTTGAATGTTTGTATTGCCGTCTAAAGGGACTTTGTTTTGATTTGTCTGACAAAACCTGTATCAGCTTCAGTTTTAATCTTAGCTATTTTAGTCTTTGTTTCTCAGCAACAACCCACAGGGGAACTTGAATTCTTGTTTCCTGTGCTTTTCTTTCATTGCAGAACCGGCAAAAGAAATGCTTTGTGAAAACAGCGAGACCAGGTGCTGAGAAAGGGCTTCAGGGAAAAATACTTACCCATTATATGTGGGAAAGAGTCATCCTAGTGAAGTTGACAAAACAATTTGGGGAGAAGCAACAGAAACAGAGCAAATTTAAGTGACTTCTCATTTGAGTTTTGATCACTAGGGCTAAGAGCCTTGACTAGAAGAAGGCAGAAGCATTTCTGCGATGTTAGCTAAATGCTGAACTTTTGTTTACTTAGGCGGGTTTTTTCCCCACTATTTGTTGACTCATGACAGAAGCAGCTGAACCAGGTCTAGTATCTCTCTGAGGTCACAGCTTTAGGAAGAGGGGTTGTTTGTTGCTTTTGCTTTGCAACAACAACAACAAAAAAAGACTTAACAGGTTGTAATAATTTCTCAAACAGTACAGACATTGGGGAAAGAATTGCAACATTTGCAGTTTGAGTGCCAGGAAGTGAAACAGGCTCAAAACAGGCTCATCTGGTAATACCGGACCAAATGACTGAGAGGTTCTAGATCAATCACCAAAGATCCTGAACATCTGTGAAATACAGAAATGGGCCAAAAATGTTTCCCATTGCCACCAGTTGTTTTTCCTCTGACATAAATTACATAATGAACTTTATAAATAAATATGAAAGTTAGTAGAAGCTTTTCCATTTATCTGGTTTCCAAAAGATATAAAAAAAGAAAATTATAGGAGCACCAGACACCTACCACACCATCTCAAGTTGTTTTATGTAGATGTAAGGTTTGTAGGTAAAATAACAAGACAAAAATCAAGACCACATTAGGAAAAAAAATGTTCTTGAAACACTGAATCCAAGAAGGGGTTATTCAGCGTCACAGTCTGTCCTGAAAACAGTTCAGCAGATCCACTGACATACTGCTCTGGGTCTTCAAATTAAATCCAACAAATTTTAATAGCAAATGAAATTCACTGTTAGTGGCAAGAATCTTCTGATCATTTAATATTTTTTGTAGTTTAGACATGTTACATTTTCAAATTTTGAAGCAATTTGATCATTTCCATATGTATAAATCCAAGAAGAGCAAACAGAGGAGCTGCTGCTTTCAATAGCAAATGGAAGAAATCCAAGTTGCTGCAGTCTGCTCTGCTCTGCCGCTCCTCCCCTCCACTAACGCTGAACGTGGTTAACCCAATCACTGACATGATCCGCAGGAAACCCATCACTTGAGGGAGGAAACCAACTAGTTTTCAGCTAGATCAGCTCCTTGGACCAGCTTACCATATAGTTACACAAACACGAGTGGTGTCACAAGGGACAGGGGAGACAACATGCAGCAAAGAAACAGGGCAGGAATGCACCAGCCAAAGTTGACACTGGCTTAAACTGCTACATCACTGCACCCTGCTCCAGAAAGTGATGGAGCTGCAATAATACCCAGCTTTTCCAAGTTGGTTCCGTGCTGTAGATGGCCACTGAACCTTATGTTTAAGATCAGACAGAAGTTAATAAATTTTTATATGAGTCATTAGACTTAACGTGTGATGTTTACTGACCTTGAAACATAGAAATATGCTGGCATGTTGCTTAGGCAGCTCAATAATATGCAAGAAGGAGTGCAGATGTTAAGCACCAGCACAGTTCAGTAGTCCGTATCCAATGTAAAACATGCAAAAGTCCTTCCATGGCCCAAACAAGTCACCTACTGATCAGAAGTTAAGATACGTGAACCGAACTACTCGGATTTTGCAGAACAGATCAGCTGTATATGTTAAACTGGCAACAGACTTGTTAGGCTTAGTTTCTAGCATCACCCACTTACCCAGATGAGACAACTGAGAATTGAAGTTGTTTTTTTCTGTGGCTGCTATAGCCCATTAGTCTGGAAAAGGACAGTACTGGGGGAATGGTGCTGGCGTCAGCCTTTTAGAATCAGATCAATAGTCTGCATCAATATTCCATCTGTAGTTTTTGGCTGTTCATATCACACATGTGAAAGCATGGGCCTTGGATTGTTACAGATGCCTTGAAGTTTGGGTCTTATTTAGAAAATCAGCCTGAAGTACTTGATAGTACATCGATTTTGAGATTTACAGAAATAGTAATAACTATTTTCAGAATTCACATTAGCACACCTCATTATTTAGAAGAGGTAAATAATGACTTGCATTCTTCCTTTTGGCAGCCAGCAAAGCTTATTACAAAGTTGATATCTCAGTTATATCTGATACTTCATGGATACCACTAGCCATAATCGAATCTGTCAGTTGAGCTAGCATGTGTTTCAAAATTACCAATGCAAATTGCTTTTATTAATTGGTGCAGTGCAAAAGCATTCAATTTCAGGATGAATCATCCTCTCCATTGGGAGGCAGAAATCAGAGTGCAATCATTTTATGCCTGAGCTGTTAGAAATGCAGTGTCGTGACGACTACTGCAAGCTGCTGTCAGTAGGACTGAGACACTAGCACTCAGACTGAAGGGACACTATAGTTTTTCTGGCAGCAGTGGTAGCCGTATCTTACACAATTGTATTTTTGAAATGGAACTCTAAAGAGATGCCTTTCTACCATGTTTCAGGTGGTGTGATTTTGATTGTTTAAGAAAAATAACTAACCGCATCTATTAGATAAGCTAGAAACAACATGCATAATCATTGCACGACGCACAAGTTACCATTTCTTGTTTGACGATTTTGTGCTCGGGTGTCAGTTTCCCACAAGCAGCTTATTTGAAGCATTCTGAATTTACATTGTAACTAGCAATGTAAAAAGGGACTTCCAGATCTTCACACATCTGTGAGCAATGCCGTGAAGTAGAGGTTATCCCAACCTTGGTGCAGGCAACCTGTCTGCTTCCCCATAAGCCTTGTCCACTGTGGCTTGAGTAGCTTGACCAAGTGATTTGCTGCAGTCACCACTGTCATCATGGACTCACTGCAATGACCGAGTCATCCACGTTCTCTTTCCATAGGCACTTGCTTGGAATTCTCTACAGGTTAGGTGGTATCTGAGAGAAGATGAGGCTGACTGCCTACAGCCAGGATGCTCTAGGGTTAAACATACCTGACTTTCTCCTGCCTGCCATGGGGTAGGCTACCTTCACCGTGAAGAACAGACTCAGAGCCCTCATGTTACCCTGGCTTTCCTTCTGCAGCAGAGTTGCACGGTTGTTTCAGCGTTTCCTGGAGTTCTAAACATTCACGTTGTTTTGTGAGATTACACCAGCATCTATACACAATTTTAAACAGTATTTTATTTAAATTTCATTTATATTTTTTGCCACAAGGCACAAAGCAGTCAAACAAATAAGTGCAATACACTGTAGATAAAACAATGAAATAAACTACAAATATCTATAGTATGGTGGAATCAGTCATATAAAAGTATTATTCATATCTTTAAGAAAAGGAATACATTTTTAATCCATGCTTTAGTATGGGGAAAAAATTAGAAGTTAGCAGGGAGGAATTTGATGACACGGTAGAAAGAAAAAGGCTGGAAGGAATAACAAAGCATGTCTCAAATATATAATGAAGTTACTATCACAGTACTAATTCTGTGGAAAGAGACCATGGATGGCAGCTTTCCAATGCTTTGTGAAGCTATTAGCAGAAGTACTGATGGGAAATAAGTGTTTGCCCTATTGAAATCATTTTACCAGTAAAACAAGTTCTGATGCAGTCAAGCATTTTTGGGAAGGGAAGACTTCCGAGTCAGTGCAGTAATTCCCCACTGTAGATGCATAACCAGGATTTATTGAGAAAATGTTCTTTAAAACTTGGCTTGTATGCAACTGGATTATTCGGCATGGTTTGTAAAGAATTCTGTAAGTGGCAGTAGTATATTCAGAATATACTTATCAAGGAGACCACCTTATCAGAAGAATTAATGAAGCTTCATTTTGAAGCAATAAAAGAACATGTCTTCTTCCAGAAACCCTACTTATACGTGGAATACAGCCAGGAACAGTCTCAGGTGACTCTAGAAAATAACTGACTTGCTGTTTCCATTCTGTTCATGCTTAGTCTTGTCTTTCAGTTGTTAAATACTTTGCATTTACAAATGCTGTCCTTAAAACAATTACAGAACTTTTATTTTATACTAAGGCTAAATTCTGTAGATGTCATATCAGTAAATAAAGGCACATATCATGGGATAAAAATCACAATTAACGGCAAGTATCATGAGAAGGCATTTACCAGCAAGAACTGGGAAATGACCCCAGAAGATATAGTGCTGCTGTCTTACAATTTCATCAGGAGTCTCACGATATTTGACTAAAAATTAAGATTTAAGCCATATTAGCCTACCAAGAATGGGCCTATCGCAATATATGCTTTTCTGTATAACAGTAGCTTCTAACCTCACATACCTTGTGTATTTGATAATGTGTTCTGAAGGCTGAAACAGCAGAAGATTTATTATAAAAAGATTTCTTTTTAATCTCATGTCTATGAATCCTTTGGCAATGGTCTGATATTAGCCAGCTAGAACAAAAATAAAATAATAAAACCTCATATTGACAAGGATATTTTTTAAAAAATATGGAAATATTTCCACAAAGCTGTGGAACATTCTAACAAAAATTTTATTTAAATACTGATTTTATACTCTTCAGACTGCAATAAAAATATCAGAACAAGATTTCACACTCTGACTAGCCAGAATTCCTGCTTGGTCCTACCTTATTCTTGCTCCTAGCTTCATGAACATGCAGCAAATAGAAGTTCCCAAATTACAGAAAAGTATCTAAAACATTGCCTGCTCACCTGTACCTGAATGCAAAACACCTACCTCCACCCTTCAATAACTCTCCAGTTGCCCACTGTCCTGGTCAGGGTTCAAAAATAAGAGTTTAGTGCTGCAGGATGGATCCCTAAAGCTAGTGGTAGGGATGAAATCCAAATAGAAGTAGCAGTGTCATCCATCTTGTCATCTTAAAAAAGAAAAAAAAAAAAAAAACAAAACGAAACCAAAAAACCACTCTTCTACATGTACCAGGGGGGTGGTCTTGTCTGATTAAGCCATTGACTGATGATGAAAGCTGTATGATTTTACAAGAAGTAATATCTGAAAACATCTTAGCACACATGTCTTAATCATATTCTCTAGTTCTTGTGTGGAACTGCTGATTCTGGATTCAGTATTTATATCAAGTGCCACAGTATGGGTACCAAAACCATGTGTCACGCATTACAGAATTTATTCATTAGATGTGATTACTTTCCATTAACAATATTGGTCCTGGTTTAGCCAAGATGACACAGAATTTATCACTTCAAATTCCAAATGTTTTTGCTACAACATTTAAAATCTACATTAACTTTCAAGTATGCAGGTGAATTTATAGAAATACACAAAAAAGTCAGCATAGCTTTACATTAACAAAACCCAAAAAAGGTAACCAGTTGCATTGCAGATTGCTCTATATAGCTCTCTCTAGACACCATAGATCTTATGATTCATAATTCAGTATTAAATATGATACAATTACAAGTGTCAGACTAAAAGGTTGTGCCACAGAAGGCAATCCAAAAGACTTAGCTGTCTGAAACCGATAATTATGTAGATCTAGGCGACAGGAATTTTGTACTTCTTCTTGCAGGATTTCACTTTCACCTACATCCATTAGTTTACTAAGGTTCCGCACCTAGAAAAATTCAAAAGGTTGCCCCTGAAAGCCAGACTGGCACAACAGCACAAAACTTTATGCAGCTAGCAAATTCAATGCTATTTCAAGTGAACCAACTCAAACTGTATTGCAAAACCACATCTGAATTTGAGGAAATGAACAACACTATCCCGATGTTTGCATTCCTATTAAACACTTCCCAGAATTCACTGCAGATACATTACAAGCAAGAGTCACAGGTCTGGCTGTTCTTTATCTTGGCTTCCTCCACATATGGATGCGTTAGCTGGAAAACCTTAAGCAGACCAACTCATGAGCTTTGTACCCCAAAGTCAACTCACAGCCTCAAGACAGACCTTCAAATGTCTCTAATTTAGAAGGAAAAAAATGACTAAATCTCACGGATCAGTTACGTGTGATGAATTTCAACCTCTTCATAAGGCTCCAGGGAAACCTTATTGTGGCCTTTCAGTTCTTAAAGGGGGCTTATAAGAAAGATGGGGACAGACATTTTAGTAGGGCCTGTAGTGACAGGACAAGGGGTAATGGTTATAAACCAAAAAAGGGTAGATCTAGATTAGATATCAGGAAGAAATTCTTTACTGTGAGGGTGATGAGATACAGGCACGGGTTGCCAGAGCACCTGTGGATGCCCCATCCCTGGAAATGTTCAAGGCCAGGCTGGACAGGTCTTGGAGCAACCTGGTCTAGTGGCAGGGGGTTGGAACTAGATGATCTTTGAGGTCCCTTCCAACCCAAACCATCCTATGATTCAATGATAATGTCAGCCTGCCACGTGCAACTCAGCATTAGCTAGATATTTTGGCAGATTAAGTGGAACCGTACAAAATTCCCAGATTTCTGTTCATTCTAACATACCCGAAAAAGGCAAATGGAAAAAAAATCTGTTAATTCTATGTTGTCTATAAGGCTTTGTGTATAATATCTACTTAATTATTCCTGTAAATAAAAACAGGAGGCGGCAAGCAGTTTCCAAGTTTCAACAGAGGCTTTGAAAAAGTTACTGTTTAGGTGGTCTTTACTCTCATACAGTCTCTTTCCTTCCTCTCCTCTCTCATCCTTCTGGATTAGCTTCTACCAGTAACACTTAAAGCTCCTTATGATCTAGTAGTTAGGTTTATGGCTTGTTAGTGATCTGGGCATGACAGGAGCCTTTTGGACAGTAGCCCAATCCCATGACAAGAATTAAATTGATTTGCAGGAGTCAGCATTCCTTACTGCACCGGCGAACACAGCCAGACTGTGACACTGGTACGTTCACAGTTTCTCCAAACCATGAAGTGATTCTATTTAGAAGTCAGTGATGTGTACTTATCAGATTACCACAGAGAAAAAGTTCCAAAGAGCTTTGTCTGCTCTCTCTCACTTTCCTTTATCCTGCTAACTCTCTCTTGCCATCTTGGTTTCTTTCCCAGCATTTGGAATTATTGCATTAAGTGCTTACATTCCCTCATAGCTCTCTCATTGAGAGAAAAAAAAAACCCAAAAAAAACCCAAAACAAAAAACGAAACAGGGAAAAAAACCCCACCAACAAATCCTCTCTCCCTCTTAGTAAGAGTCAAGATTTCAGTTAGGTTTTTAGTCTTACATTTTCCACTTCCCTGAAGACACGGAGAAAGTTCTCCCTTAAGACCCCTTTCAGTTCAGTTTCACTCCATCCTCTTCTAAGAAGTTCCTCAATCAAAGAAGGGTATTTAGAAACATCTTCCAAACCCTCAGGGAAACTGTTGACAGGAGTCAGACAAGAATATTAAACACACATCACTGGAAAAATGTAGAAAAAGATTTTTAATTAGTATTTTGCACATATTCAGTTTTGGAGTGAGCTCACTTTGGACCCAATTCTTCCTCTGAGAATTTAAAAAAAATAATTAAGAATTCAACTGACATAAACAAGCAGAACTGGGATACAGTGAAAGGCTTCTTCTGTACAGAGGATCCCATAAGCAGAACACAACTGTGTATTCTGGAATGAAGGTGTACTTATGTATAGGCAGAACAACATCATGTAGGAAGAAAAGAAGGGGAGAGGGGAGAGGGGAGAGGAAAGGAAAGAAAACCCCACCAACAAACTCATGCATGCATTAATCTGCTTTTTATATCTGGCCTTTAGAGTAAGAGGAAACAGCTGCATGACAGATGGAGTTGGTGCAATCCACTTGTGTAACAGAACAAAAGGGAACCTGCAAACACAGGATGCGCTAAGGAGTTGCAAGCAATTTTGTGTGCTGTCATTTACAAAGTCATTTTTCCAAAGAAAATACAATTAGAATATTAATACTGTTTTGAATTCAGCAGTTTAGGCAGTGAAAAGAAAGCTATTCAGAACTCTTTGCTGAAGAAATCACAATAAGCAAAACTGACCTATGTCTTGTGCTAATTCTTACCAGAATAAAAAGGAATTAGAAGAAGCTGCAAAACCTGCATTAAACAGCTGCTTTAAATTGTATTTCCATGAGGCTCTGACTTTGTTTTGAGATAACTAATATTTTCTGTTAATTTTCTTTTCTGTGGAGGTGTGGTGATATGTGTATCTCAGGGAATGTATGCCATTACTTTCTTCCAGGACTTGGGAACTTAGCAACCCCACCACCAATGCAAATTATGGTCTTTTTCAAAATGCATACAGTAAAATGTGTCCTTTTGTTGCAAACTCTGTATTTATTTCAGAGATTATAGTTTCAGAGCTATGATTAACTAACTCTGATTAATATGTAAGGTTAAAAGAATAAGAAATTGGCCAACTTTGGTGAGTGGGCAGAGGTTCACTAACCTTTGTACAATGTGCTTATGTATGTAGAATGTAGGGAAATACTTAGTTGCTACATACTTGTGGTCTGGGAGTTTAGATAAGGGGATGTCATAAATAACCTCTGACAACAGTAAACAAGCACTGCAAAGGAAAATACAGTTTTTCTTTAACTAGCAAACAGGATGGTTTTTTCAGAACAATAGGATAAGAAGTTTTTAAGTCAGTAGAAATGAACTGCGCATGTGCAAGAGACCCCAAGCTGAAAGTTTATGTTGACAAAGACTTTGAGCCTTCATAAGAAGACCCTCCAAGAAGACCCTCAAGGTGGCAGCACACATGTGCGAGGAGATGGAAAAATATGTAAAACATTTTGAGGAAATAGTTTGAATATGTATTCCTTTTCCAGGGAATGTTATGCATGTGTATTAGATTGTAGCATAAAAATAGTGAGAACCAGAGCTGGGGAGTACACACTAGAAGCAGCAGCCCCCTACGCACCCGGTGCCACAAATAAAGAATACCTGCTCAATAATGACTCTTGTTACTGAGTTTTATCTTGGAATCCTGGCCCAGCCACACCTAACCTCCCACCTCAACAAGGAGTGCTAGAAAGCAAGGGGTCTCAAAACTCTGATCTCTGGTATCAATTTGGCAACCCAGGTGGGACCGTCTCTGCTTGGCTGTGGTACCCCCAGGATTTCCCGGAGGGACCCCCCACTTCAACTGGATCACTGCAGGAGTGGATGACAGACCATTCAGCAGAAGGTATTCTTTGTTCTGGTATTAGGAATTTGTGTATTTTATGAGACTCCCAATTTGGTTCTAAAGTGTTGGGGATGCCCAGACTGTTTAATAATTGGTTCTAGGGAATATTTGGAGCACGGTAAGCCCCCTTAAGGCAAATTTAAAACTATTGTTGTACCAGTGTAATCATTCTACCTGTGTTTATGACTTTGCATGAGTACTAGCCCTGATTGCATGTCTGTTTTTATTAACAGTGGGGTTCGTCTGTCTTTACTACAGGAGAAACTGCCCTGGGAAAAAATGGAAATAGAAGCATACGTGGTGATAGCTTGCAGAATAATCACCCTTTTGATGCTGGTTTGTTTAAATAAGGGGTTTATGTATTGTATTTGAATGTAGTGCATGGCTGAGCTAGCTCTGGAGTGTAAGGACTGAGATGCGGTGAAACTGCGAAGCGACTGCAGAGTTCTGATCCATGGTTCCGTTGTCCTGCTGTTGCCCATCACGATGGAGACAAATGGCATAATTCGAGAAAATTGTGAATAATAGGTGAATGTCTTGTTTAGGCCAACGGTTGAGTGCACTTATTGGAAGGAACAGCAGGGGTCTCTCTTTGTCAAGACTGTGGTCACTGTAAGCAGCATGTCCTCGGTGTTCTGAGTTAGGAAGGAGGGGATTCGCAGAAGGTGGCCAGGGGACCGGGATGGGATAGGAATAATTTTTCATGACTCGCAAGACTGGGGTGTGTGGCAGTGTGAGTGTTGTCATACCTGCCATTGGGATAGACAGTGGAAAAGAACTCATCAGTCTAAGTTGGGGGAACTAAGGGGACTATCGGACAACTGGATAGGCAGAGGGACAACTAGTAGATGGGAACTGGAAATCACCGTGGTCATCTGTATGGGACCTATTTGAACAATGGGGAATCAACTGAGTGGCAGCATCCTTAAGAAAAGCCCCCTTGGGTGTATCTTGAGGCACTGGAAGGAAATAGGTGGGTCCCCAGGGGGCACTGAAAGAAAAGCAGATCTTCCTAAGTACTGTAACTAATGTTGGCCACTGTATAAACTAGATGACAGAGAGAAGTGGCCACTTAATGGAACTATAGAATATAATACTTTGTTACAACTAATGTTGTTTTTAAGAAGAGAAGGCAAATGGTATGAAATAATGTATGCTGATATGTTCTTTACCTTATGAAACCAGAATGGCAGAGAAATTGCAGATTTAATCTAGCCCTGCAGGCTTCCCTGGTTTTAGCTTTGGAAAAACAGAAGGCAAAAAAAATTAAGGAAGTGAAATGACTCAAGAGATGTTGCTCAACTTGCAGCATTGGACAAAGGTGTATTAGGAATGTAGAAAGGAAGAGGGAGGAGGATGAAGGGATGCTAAAGAATCTTGTATTCCCCTTTTCAGAAGAGAAGAATGAAGATTCAGATTAGGAGAGTGATGGGGGATCTAGGGATACCCAAGGAAGAGGGGGTGATTATTCCCCAATCACAAGCCATATCCGTAATAAAACAAGACCAGCTCTTCAAACTCCTCTTCATGAGGCTATGGGTCCCATGGGAACTGTCACAATCCAAGTCCCATTTACTATGTCCAAGTTAGATTCATGGAAAGAGGCAGTAAAAGGATACCGGGATGACTCAGATGCTGACACCCTAAAAGGCAGGGTGGATGTGCATTTGCCCTTAGTCAATCCAAACTGGGACTCAAACTTAGCACAGTGTATAAACTTCTAAAGAAATACCAAGAATGGGAACAATCTAGATTGGCTAATACAGTTCCTAAATCAGTAAATTATGCAACCCTATATGAGGTAAAACAAAAGCCGGAGGAAACACCCGCTGAGTTTTCAGCGTGACTTAGGACATCAATGAGAAAATACACTACTATGGTTCCCTCATCTGATGGGGGGAAACAGCAATTAATATCACTATTTTTGAGGCAGTCTACCCCTGATATCCAAAAGAAACTTCAGTAAACAAAATAACTGGATGTCAGGAATTGAGAAAGGCTGCTTGAGGAGGCCTGGAGGGTATTTTGGAACCAGGATGAGATAGAACGTAAAAAGATGGGGCATACAATAGCTGCAGTAATGCAGCAAGGGAATGACCCACCTGTGAAAAGAAACAATCAGTAAAATTTGGTCCTTCCCAAGTGGGCCTCTGGACAATGTGCCTACTGTAAGGAACTGGTCCATTGGAAAAGAGACTGTCCAAAATTGGGTAAATCAGGAAAATTAAGGCTCATAGCCAAAGCTGATACTGAATGATGGGAACCTGGGGAATCTACCCTAGCAGATCCACTGGTTAAAATAAAGCTAGGGGCACAGAATAAGGAAGCGGAATTTTTAGTTAATACCAGTGCTTCATATTCTGTGTTGAATCAAGGGTTGGAACCTGAGGGAAATAACGCTGCCAATATTGTGGGAGCAACTGGTTAGGTCAAAAAGGCTCATTTTCCAAAACCATTACAATATATGTAATGGTTGCAAGTGGGAGTACATTAATTTTTGTTTGTCTAACTCCCCAAAATCACTATTGGGCTGAGATTTGTTGGGGCAATTAGATGTTGAAATAAAGTTTTATAACGAACAAATGAAATCTAAAGTAAAAGAAAAAAGATTTGCCAAAATAATGAGTTTAGCCTTAATAACTGATGTAAAACAAATAGAAATCACCACTCAAGTGATGGATCAGGTATTTCCAGAGGTCTGGGCCTCTAAGGTACCAGGAAGGTCCAAACGAGCAAAACCCATTGAGGTGAGACTCAAACCTGGTGCAACTCCAGCAAGAGTAAAACAATACCCCTTGAAATTGGAAGACAGATGAGGAGTAAGATAAATAATTGATAATTTTATACTGAATGGGTTATTAAAAGAATGTGAATCAGAATATAATACACCAGTCCTGCCCATCAAGAAACCCGATGGGAAAGGGTATAGACTGGTGCAGGATTTGAGAACAATAAATCAAATTGTGGAAGATTTACACCCAGTGCTGGCCAATCCGTATTAACAAAATTAAAACCTGGGTGGAAATGGTTTTCGGTGTTGGATCTCAAAGATGCCTTCTTCTGTCTCCCGTTGGCCGAGAGCACTCAAAAGCTATTTGCTTTTGAATGGGAAAACCCAGATTTGGGGAAAAAGACCAAGTTAACCTGGACATTGTTACCCCAAGGTTTTAAAAACAGCCCAACTATTTTTGGAAATCAATTAGCCAAAGAATTAGAAGACTGAAGTCCTCCCTCTGAAAATGGGACTACATTAAAATATGTGGATGATCTCTTAATCGCTACCCCTATTAAAGAAAATTGTTGCTGATGGACGGTAACCTACTTAATTTCCTGGGATTAAGTGGATACCAACTATCCCAGCAAAAGGTTCAAATAATGCAAACTTGTGTAACTTTTCTGGGATATGAGGTATCTGGAGGACAAGAACTGGGGACAGAACAGAAAGAAGTTATTTGTCAAACGTCTGAGCTCACCACAGTAAAGGAGCTACGAACCTTTTTGGGTATGACTGGGTGGTGCTCTTTTTGGATATATAATTGTGGACTATTGATTAAGTCATTATACCAGATATTAAAAGGAAACCCAACTTGGTTAGAATGGACTAAAGAATCCAGAAAAGCTTTTCAGCAATTGAAGCAGGAGTTAATGAAGACGCCCCACTTTGGGTCTCCCATATGTAACCAAGTTGTTTCTTTTGTTCTCCTATGAAAAACAAGGAGTAGCTCTGGGAGTTCTGTCCCAAGAGATGGGGCCATATTAATGTTGCATACTTCTCCAAACAGTTGGATGAAGTAGCTAAAGGATGGCCAGGCTGCCTGAAGGCAGTAGCAGCAGTAATCCTGAATGTACAGGAAACACAAAAGTTTACACTGGGGCAAGGAATGACTGTCTTAGTGTCCCATGTGGTAACTGCTGTTTTAGAACAAAAGGGTAACCATTGGTTATCCCACTCTCATTTTTTGAAATACCAAGCCATTCTGGTAAAACCTGATGTCACCATCACAACTACTAACCTTGTCAATTCAGCTTCTTTCCTTAGTGACAATGATGCTGGACCCATAGAGCATGACTGTCTATAAACAATAGAGGAGGTATATTCCAGTCGTCTGGATCTAAAAGATCCAACCTATCAAGGATGCTGAGGACTGGTATGTTGATGGAAGCAGTTACATGCAGCAGGGACAACGAAAAGCTAGATATGTGGTAACTACCTACCAGAAAGTAATCAAAACCTGCCAGAACATCGGCCCAGAAGGCAGAACTGCTAACATTAACAAGGGCCTTAACGTTGGCCAAGGGCAAAAGAATTAACATATGGACAGACTTGAAGTACACCTTTGGAGTGGTATGTGCTCATGGAGCTATCTGGAAGGATCAAGGGCTCTTATTGGCCCAAGGGAAAGGAATAAAATATGCTACTGAAATTCTGAAGTTATTCGAAGTGGTGAATGAACCAGAGGAGGTGGCTGTCATCCACTGTAGGAGCCATCAAAAAGGTAACACTCTTCAGGAAATGGGAAATAACTTTGTGGACCAAATGGCAAAATGGACAGCAGAACAGATGGTAACAAAAACACCATTGATCCCTGAAGGTAAGACAGAAAAACCTGTGCATGAAATAACACCAGAATACTCTAAGGAAGATCACAAAATGATACAAGACTTAGATGGGAGTAGGAAAGAGGGGTGATTCTACACTCCTGACAGGAAGATCATAATCCCTGAGTTGTCAGCTTGGTTAATTATTCAGAAAGAGAATGAAGTAACCCACTGGGGTGTAGAACCTCTCTATAAATATTTGACTGAAAAGCTGATGTGCCAAAAAGAGATGAAGATTCAACAGAAAGATAAAAAGAATTTTGCAGCATCTCCCTGGCCTAACCTGTTTACCACCTAAAGTCTGAGGCAGCTTTTTTGTCATTCAGCTTTGGCTTCTGGAGGAAAGCACCTCTATCACTGTTTTTCTATGTGCAAAACACTGCCTAGACACACAACTGCAGAGGCATTAGGATCTGTTTCTACATTTGTAGCACTGCTTCACACAGTTCCAGAAATGAATCATTGTACCCCTCTTTCACAGAACTTGTTTTAATACTCATCACAAGACAACTTCCTACAATTTTTGGTCTGCTTTCTTTTTTTCCCCAAACAGAATCAAGCTTTCATAATTTAAGGAGCAGATGCCAGCATATGTACAATTCTACTAACCGTTCCACTCCATCATAGTCACCACCAATTCCTATCGATTCTGAACCTGCAATTTTCTTTATGTGGTCAAAATGATCTGAAAGATAATATCAAAGAAAACAATATCTAAGCACCCAGCAAGAAGAAATCATACAGTTCAGACATATTAGCACTAGGCAACTCTTCTCCTTAACCATGGATTCTTAATAAAATCCTTTATAGAAAAGTCAAAAGACATCCTGATAATACAGGTTAAAATTTAATAATGCAGTTGACATATTCTGGATAGTTACTGCTGCTTAACTAGATATTATCTGTTATTAAGCATATCAGGCAGCAGTCTTCAAAATAACAGCTACACTGATGAGCTGCAAATGAGGAAAAAGACATGATCATCACAGCACATTAATTCCCAACAAGTAGCCTACATATAACAATAAACTTTTCATTACCTATACCTATGTTTTCCACTTTAAATTACAAAGGTTTAAGGTTTTTTCCAGAAAGTAATAACTACTTTGGGGTTAATGGCTCTTGGCTCCATTTGGGAACATCATGTCCTCCAGCTACACACCTTGTACCTCTTGTTATTGTTTAAGGAATATTAGCTCCAAAAATGCCTAGAGCTAGAAAGGAATAAACAAGCAGTATAATTTATGCAGTCTTAAAAATGACGCAGACACCAGGAAATTTGTAGAAGCTACCCACAGAAACTACAGTATATTAACTTCAAACCTGCAACGGTAGAAACATTAACAACTTTTCTGCCACAGGCCAGTATATCTGCATTGAAAGTCACCATGATAATTCCCTTGTTCTTTTTCTGAAAGATATGAAGAGACAGGTGATGAGTGGACGCTCATGTGTCCTGCAGACCTCACAGACATGTCATATAGATCTTTCTACGTCCGTCCATCAGTGAGCATAACAACACTTTAAGTCAAAGCTCAGATGGCAACACAAGGCGTTGCCTTTCTGTCCTTGACCCTGGATTCGTTATATCCTCACGTAGCCTGAATAAGCAGAAATCTAGTGACTACATCAAAGAAACTCAACCAGAATTACAAAGTATTTTCAAATACTTTATTCTTGTATCCAAAAATAAAGCACAACCCAAAGAAAATGTCTCAGAAGCAAACGTGTAACTTGCTGCCCAGGGATCTGCTTATAAATCCAATGCAGAGATGGGAAGTGAAAAGCTAAATACGATGACTTGTACGGACAAGTTTGCCTACGACTAGCCAAATGTTCCCATTAAAACTAAAAAAAAACCATCCTGAACCCACAAAACTAAACAAATACCACCACCCACCACCCCTCCAAAAAAAACCCCAACCAACAACCCAAACCCATAGAACTCACCAGTTGCTGGAGGATATCATCTGGAACATTTCTTGAGTGATTACAAACAGAAAATGCTGAAGCATGGCTGAAAATTACTGGTGCTTTTGAGATACTCAGTGCAGCTTTTGCTGTGGAATATGAAGTATGAGATAAATCTATCAGCATGCCCAGGCGATTCATCTCCTTTACCACTTCCTAAAACAGATTTACAGACAACAGTGTCAGTATAAAGTTTATTTAAAGGAAACCATTTAGCTGATATATGTAAACAGATAAAAAAAATCTGCAGCTGTCAGCTAGTCATAACCATGCAGTGCCTCTATGGGTTTCTATTCATCTGTTAACCTAACAGTAATTTATTCACTCACAGTTAACTAGCACACCACCACATGCTCAAAACTTAAAAAACTTAGTCATCTAAAATCAATCATTTGAACCACATCACACTACTTCAGCATATTAATTAATACATTTGATCTGTATTAAAACAATAGTTATAATTACATCTAGTGCTTCTTTTACCCTAAGGAACATCACAGAGAATTTGGTTTGACTGAACCCTGATCACCTCCTAACTATCAAGAACTTCCAGTAATTAATTTTTAATTACAAGTTGCTTTTGAAAAGATAAGGCCTAAGTTGTTAGTTGCGTGAAAGATTGCTTAGATTAGCATTCAAAAGAGATCCTTACTTGGCCAAATGCAGTCAGACCAGTAACACTAGGATAAAAGTTGTGTATTCCTTTGGATGACGATTCAGACCTTAAAAAGGGGAGTGAGGAAGGTGAATCATTTTATTCTGGAGACCATAGTAACAGCAACTGAAACTTCTTATGCTACACACAATAAAAATCATTACCATGTCACACAGCCAAATGTAGGGATAATGAGCTACCTAATACGTATCTTGTTTACACACAACGTTTTTCATGTTCGTAACTGTTTTCTGGATGTTATGCCTTCAGGTTCAGGACCGTTGTACATTTGTGAAGCAATGCAAGACAAGAAATCTTCTGATCACACAAACCTTCACCAGAGAACAAAGATACACTGAAAAGTCAGTTACCTGTCAGCCAGAAAGCCTACTTTTCAGCCTTCTGTGCACATAATTCCCTTTTCCCTGAGTCAGTAGAAGAAGGAATTTTGTCAATCCAGCAAAGAGTTGGTGCTAATATTCTAATACAGGGACTAAATATGCATCTCTGTAGTTGCATATATGGACACCTGTACTTTTGAGCTGGCCAGAGTGGACAGTGTTGAAGGCTGCTGACTGCTGAGTTTTTACATAGCATTTACCTTCTTTTATTTACATTGTATGCATTTCTAATTGGTTTTGGGGGGGGGTTTAGGCTTGTTTTGCCCAATATAACTTTCCTAATAAAGCAAAGGGGATAGCAATTTTGCCATCTTTGTTTTGTTAACAAGGTTTAAAAGTTCCCAAATTGCCAGCATAGCAAGCAGTACATAACAGATCCTCAGTCTCCCACCTGACACATGGCAAGTGATTTACCCTAAAAACATATCATCGTTGACTTAGTTCTGTCTTTCACAGGTGAATTCTGTCTGAATCCATAATTTGGATGGTCACACAAAAACATGCACATTAGTTACCAAGGTGTATTGCAGGTATGTGTTAAAGTCATGTAACGAACACCCAGGTCATAATACATCCTCAGTGTTGCCAAACTGCTGTCAATGGAGTGACCACCTTCTATTCCAATCAGACACGCAATCCTTCTACTGTCAGAGATTCCTGGAAACACCAAAGCAAGATAATTCCAAAGTAATTTCATAACAGATAAGAAGCCGGCACTACTACGCAACAATTGATATTGTAAATTGCAAGCAATAATATTGACATTTTCATAAAACAGGAGCTTATACTAGTGCATGTTTATATGGCAAATTTTCTTATGACTGCAGTGGTCCAGGACTGTGCATAGGTACGTAAAAACTGAAGTTAAAGTTACTCTTTAAAGCAGGATAACATGCCTGCTTTCAGCAATCTGTCTTTTGCACATACCTCCTGCAACCCCATCTAAAACATTTCTGTTGCAGGAAAACACATCACCTTGGGAAGTTGTCACAAGCTCCAGCTCTTCGTAGTTGTTACACATCCTCTTGACAACATCAATTTGCTCTAAGGTCAGACGCACAGCATCCTTGTTCTGAGCGCTGCAAAGAACATACACTGACCAAAACTGAAAGAGACATTGACAAGTAAACTAGATAACTTGTGTTTCAACTTGGAAATCTTCATTTCACGAGCACAGACCAAAATATTTTCCTACAGTTTACAAGGGATTTGACACTATAATTTTTTCCCCCAAAGAAAGAGTTAGGATGCAAGGCAAGAGCATCCACTCCAGACATGACTAAAGCCTCCTAACACACAGGAAAGCAGATGTAATTTTATTTACCACAAAACAAATGCCACTGTTTTGGTTAAGGGTACCTGGCTTATAAAACACAAATTTTGAAACCCAAGTGATGGAAGAATGTTTGTGGCTGTTCAATTTCATTGTTTTTTCTTTTTCAACAGAAAGAGCTGAAACCACAGCCAGGAGTACTTCTGTGACTGGGAAGGAGGCAAACGTAAGAATATATTCTCAGACCCAGAACCATAGCAGTACGTACCTGAGCTCCCACATAACCAGCCTGAAGTTTCACAAGGTTTGTGTGGGTCTTGTTGAGTTCTCTTAAGTTGACTCTACTGAGCTTATTTTGGTAAAGTATTCTCAGCCGCAGTACAAAGTCATTGTGGCTAGAATTGAAAACAAATAGGATTTGTGATAGAAATAAGTTGTTCCCCTTCCAACCCAGGCATAATTTTTTCCACTCTTCGCAGTCCCTTAGACCATTAATTGCCAATAGTCCTGCAGTCACATATGCTTGAAAATCTCCCTTCTTTTGCAAACAAGCTTTTGTTAGGACAGCAAGACACTTTCTTTTGCTTCTCCTGTACCTGTTGTGCTTCTGTATTTATTTTTCTCCCTATCGTCATTACTATGCTCTTCAGAAACAAATACTTGTGGTAGAATAATCAGTGCTGCGTGTGCTAGAATAATCAGTGTCTGTGTTCCCAGGTCAAAATACACACACCACAGACACCGCTCCTTCACGTTTCAAGGGTATCCTTTCAAGGTATGATGCCTGCTTTCTAGCTCTGCACAGAAGTCATCGCTAGTGAAAGATGCCATTAATTTCTGGGAAGGAGACAAGAACAGTATGTAAAAGGAAACAATAATTAAGTGGTAAGACGTGATGTGCTGGTTTTGGCTGGAATAGAGTTAATTTTCTTGACAGTAGCTAGCATGGGGCTGTTTTGGATTTGTGCTGAAAGCAGTGTTGATAATGCAGAGATGTTTTCGTTACTGCTGAGCAGTGCTTACACAGAGTCAGGGCCTTTCCTGCCCCTCACCCCACCCTACGAGCGAACAGGCTGGGGGGCATGAGAAACTGGGAGGGGACACAGCTGGGACAGCTGACAACAACTGACCAAGGGAATATTCCATACCGTATGACGTCATGCTCAGTATACAAAGCCGGGTGAAGGAAGGGGGTGGATTTTTGGAGTGATGGTGTTTGTCTTCCCAGGTAACCATCATGTGTGATGAAGCCCTGCTTTCCAGAGGCAGCTGAACACCTGCCTGCCGATGGGAAGTGGTGAATGAATTCCTTTTTTTGCTTTGCTTGAGCCCACAGCTTTTGCTTGATCTATTAAACTGTCTTTATCTCAACCCATGCGTTTTCTCACTTTTACTCTTCCAGTTCTCTCCCTTGCCCCAGTGGGGTAGGGAGGAGCGAGCAAGCAGCTGTGTGGGGCTTAGTGGCTGGGGTTAAACCATGACACCTGACCAGAAAATCACAAATCCATTTAGAATAACCTGATCCCATAGTAAGTACCCTCTGAATCAAAATTCTTTTTGAATAAATCGCTGCAACAGTAGCTAACTGCTATGTGCTAGTAACAGCTTATGTCTCTACTGATCCAAACACACTTTAGCATTTCCTCCTCACTTGTCAAGATTCACAAAGAGGGTTTAGTTGAACATATTTTATATACCCATCAATTAAACGAGCTTCTTGCATTAGCTCAATAGCTTGCTCTCTCATCGAGAAGGCTGAATGGCTTTCATAGCTGAATGGCACAATATCAGAGAAGAACGTCAACAGCCACAGCAACTTTGTTGTATTTCTCTTCATTTCCATTTTCCAGTTTGCTAAAGCAAAGAGGTACCACAATTACTTGCTGATGACAATGAAACAGCAAAATTTCCTGTCTGTGGAAGCTGCAGGCTTAATAGTATAGCCAGAGCTGAAGTGCCTCTCCTTCTGATACAGCTGGGGTGAATTCTGCAGGAGGAAAAAAGAAAGAAATAGTTAAACAGAAGGGAAGTTAGTGGTGGAAACTGTAAACCAGCTACCTTCTCCCAAAGATTTTAAGGTCTCTGGCTATTGTATTTTGCACATATAACCACTCCTTAAACTCTGCTGCTGCCACCAGCTGACTGCTGAAGGGAACCAGCCCATCAGTCAGAGCTGGCAGGGTGAGCCTGACGGACCCTGGACTCACACCTCCCAAAATAGCACAATAACATAGATTTTGCATTACATTAACTAGTTTGTTTTCATTGTTTAGGAAACCTCACACTGAAATGAACACTGAAACTGTTTTTGAGAAATTCCAAAAATCAGCTTCTTCTGACTGAATTGTATTGTTGAAACACATGTCATGTCAGAGTATTTAAGAGGAAAGCTGTTGAAATCCAACACTTTTCCATACCTTAGGAAGGACAATACGTGCCAAATTTGAAAGGATCACTTTATTTCCATGAGGAAATGGGTATGGTAGCAACTTCAAGAGTAATTCAAGCCCCCCCCCCCCCCCCCCCGCACTTTTTCAAAATACAGTACTCAAACACTTGGATTAACAGCCTTTCAGGTGTCAGTCAAAAAACTTTTTCACAGATTAGAAATGCCTCCTTTTCTATGTAAAGCTAGGAGGTGAAAATGCCTTTTCAGGCAAAAGGTTGGGTGTTTTCCCCCTGCCACATTCAGAGTTACTGGCAGCATTACCTATAAAGCTGAGGAGCAGTCACCCCCTTAATTCATTGGAGTGACATCCTAACTAGACGCATGTGCCATGTGAATTCTTTCAAAACAAAAAAGTTTGGCTAGAATTCTAGTATAGTGAGTCAATGCTCAAATTTTTTCCAAAAGACAAGGGGGAAAAAAAAAAGGAAAAAAAAAAAGTTGACTCTTCATTTGTTTTCCACGATGAGTCAGTAAAGTTTATATTAATCAACTTTCTTCTAGCATCACAAAAGTTTGTGTTTGTTAATAAAGGAAGTTGGTTTTACGTATTCCTTGTCTGCAGAGGTAAAAAAAAATAGCAAATATCCAAGACATGATAACATTACAAGGCAATTCACCTTGCCTGCATGCTTTGCTTCTCTTCTTTCAGCAAATTTTCTAAAGCAACAGGAGGTGGACATAAACCCAGGAAGTGGTTTCCCAATATGAAGCCACATGTTCATCAATAAAGTCACAGGTATCTCAAGAGAGAATCATAGGTGTTGGTGGATTAGAAGCAAATTCAAGTCATGCTAAGCAGATGACCTATTGATGGCATCCTGTTCTACACACATTTCTTTCTTTCCCTTACCAGAACATTTTGATTATAAAAATCAAAGCCAAAATAAGAGTAAGCCTGTAACCAGGATATTGAAAAGCAGCACAGTGAAAGTCATATTATTAAGATTCTTACATTTCCAGCCTATGTATTATTCCATTTTCCTGTCACCTGCAATGTGCAGAGTATAAATCAAAGGAAAAGTTAACTGGCTTATTTGCCCTTCCTATGCTTGGTAAAATGTAAATAAATTTGTAAAGGGCTTACATTTAATAAGCCAGAATAAGTTTAATCAAGCTGTGCAATTAGAATGTTTTAAAATAAAAATTAATCCATTTTGCATGTATTTTATCTCTACATCAAAGTAATGCAAAAGTTAAAAAAAATTAAGATATGTCACAATGTGTTTAGAAAGATGCAAACTGCTATTCTAAAAAAATCCTTTAACTTTGACAAAACTTCCTAAGGTTCCTCTTTTGAGAAACTGGCTCAGGCCTTTTCTGTTTCACAGGATTTGGGAATGCATGAAATTGTGGGATCATCTGGCAGGAAGTACTTTTGAACAGTGGGAACATACAACCTTCTACAAAAAGGAGCACAGATGGAGAAGCAGGTTTAAAATCAGCCCTGAAGTGGTCTCAGGAAGCAGCTCTAGGACAGCTGAATAAACACAGTAGCGTGCACAGACAAATGGAGACCCAATATAGATATGATACCAGGGGAGCTGTGGCACTAACTAAAGCAAATTAATAACCCTCATGCCTTAGTGTTTCCTACAAGCAAAACATAATGTAAGAAATGGCATAGAGAGTATCTATGAAGTACAGGGGTCTAATGCTACATAGAGGAAAGCACTCCAGAAACAGATTAATCCTTCAAGGATGCTTAACAGTCTATGTTCTCATTCATTAAGAAACATAACAGAAGTGATTGACTCCAAGTTTCTTCTCATTTGTCCAAAACTTAAGAGTTTTTGGCTAGGCCCTTGAGACAGTATGGGAATCAGTTTACATCAGAAGTCTATGTATCAGGGTTTTTCTCATTGATTATTGATTGTGATGCATCAATGCTGAGCAAGCTGACCTCTGTTATTACTTGTACTCAAATAAAATGAATATTTATAGATTATGTATTTGGGAAAAAATGAGGCATGTCGCCAATATGTGGGCTTACACATTATATCTAGGTACAGTGACATCCATGTTCAAAATATGAGCCCTGTTGTGCTTGTATGACATGGTGTTTGATTTCCTTCTCTTACTTGCTTGCAATAAAATTGATTAAACAAGAGGGCACAATGGAAAAAAGGATAAACAGAATCCTACCAGAATCTTATATGCATTTAAAACTGCAGCAGTTTGTTTACAATTGATTTATTTCAATTAACCTCCTGCTTTCTGCATAAGGTACTAGGCAGTGGGGATATAAAGTAAAGCAGGCCCAGCAAGGCCCCTCCTACTTCCCTGGTCAAGCTCCTCTCTCCCAGACCTGGGGTTGTAAAGCAAAGTGCACCACTAGTCCCCATGGGACAAACCCAGAGGCGGCCTCATGGTGCTGCTCCAGCAACTGAAGTACTTCTCTTCAGTTCTGAGTTAAGCACCGCAGCTGAGTCTCCCACAGAACAAAAGTCTGTCCCAAAGAAGTCTGTCCCAAAGTCGTCCACTACAAAGGGCAACGAGCACAAACACAAAACTTTCCTCTTACTTTCAGCTCCACTCCAGCTATGCAAAACCTCACAGACATGCAACATACAGATGCACACAGTGTGGAAGAGATAAGGATTGAGGGTGCAAAATGCGATTTTATCTCTTCTTTGCATTACACTTCAGAGCAAAAACTTCTGTCTCTTCCTGTATCTACATTTGCATCTCTCATTCAGAGCGTAACTGCTTTTCATCCCCACCATACCTCTGCCCACAGGATAGCCTCAGCAATTTTGGGGTGTCAGCCCACAGCCCAAAATAAACAAAGAGAGTCCTTGGAGAGCCACGATAGGCAGAGTGAGTCTTTGCAGACTCACACTACAGAAATAACATTTTGCTACTTCACACTAGTTAGTTTCTCCATTGGCTTACATTCCTCAAGCTCTTCATGAACAGCTAGGAAGTTACTATCATTAAAAATATGAATACTGAGAAAGCGTACCTTAAACTGAGCATTCCCACATCAGGGACGACAGAGCTATAATGCAGCAGGATGGCCGTATCGGCCATATAAGGATGCAGCAAGGGGGTTTGCGCTTTTAAAATAGATACATTTTAACTGAAACTTTCACAGTAAAAAGGGAAAGTTTTCTTGCATGCTTCTGTCATTTACCATCTTCGGAAGTTTGGGCAAGTGTGCCTGCCCCCTTTTCTCCTTTCCAGCAGGCAGGCCAGACCTCAGTGCAGAAGGGTCAGTAAACAGCTGCTGTTTAAGTGCAGCAAATCTCAGTTAGGAATCACATTCTTTTCATCCATTTGAAGTCCTTATTTTCCATTTTGTTATTTATTAAAATGCTTCATGACAGCCATTACATTAATACGAAAATGTGTTGAATTATTGTGCCAAATCAGATATATAAACTGCAATAAAATAGAGCTCACAGCTCAAGATAGTAATATATCCTGAAAAATGAAGAAGGTTCATCCTCCTGCCCCCAGTCCACTTACGCTGAGATCTCACATAGATAATCCCAGTGTAGGTCTGAATTAACTACGTCAGATCATGGCAGCAGCTTAGTTACACCAGCAGGACCCTAGGTGAAAACCTTCCTGCTGACTGCTCGCAGAAATACGGATTCTCCCTATTCCTTAAATAATAATTAAACATAATTAGTAATACATAAATATTAAACATACTTTTAGGAGCAGAACACATGCATCATGCTATGAAATACTTTTTTAAGAAAAGATACTGATCCCTTTGAAATTCACCTTGTCATCAAGATAGTCTTTCATGATCTCTCTCAATTTTTGCTTGAAATTCCTTTCACCATCACCAACCCTGAGTCATGTCAGGTTTATCTGTTCCCCTGCTTAGAAACCTTTAGTGCTGTATTATAATTAATAATTTCCAACCTGCTATTCCTTCCCTGCCTATGCAAAGGTGCAATGAAGTGCCACCAAGCAATGAGAAAAAAATTAAACAATAATTTATTGCTTAAAGCAGGGATAAAAGGGAATAGATACAGGAGTGGGTGGAAGGCATTTCAGGATCTCTTGGATAAAGAAAGGAACTAGCAGGATGTCATGTCCCAGACTTACTGGGGGCAAGTACAGCACTTAAATATGAGGTGATCTTAGCTTTCAGCCTTGAATCCAAAAGTGCACCTTAGGTATTTCACATGCTATCCGCCATGCATGTAGACTGCAAGTTTTTCAGATGCAATATAACCTCAGTTGGCAAAACTTCTTTGCAACTGAAGTATAGGAGATTCATTGCTGTAAAACAATTCCATAAGAAATTTTATTATTACAAATAATAATTACATTTTAACTCTAGAAAGATTTTTTCATAACTTCCCTTAAGAAAAGGACAGCTACTGAATTTCTTTCCTATTAGGTTCTCATCTTTTACTTCACTGTGGTTTTTTCCTGTCCACAGTCTTAATTTAAGACTTCCTCACAAATCAAATTGCCCAATCCAGTAATTTTAAAGTAAATAGGAGCTCTGCTAATGCTATGCATTTTTTTATCTCATTGCTAATAATGATGACTATTTTCTCAGAAATCCAAAGTTACTGAAATTCTTTTAACTTCAATACAGATATGCTTTATGACATAATTTCCTAAAGGCAGAATAAAGGAGAAGAGTCTTAACAACTACTTCTATAGCACTGTAGTGGACCACATGTCATGAGGTGAAACTGAGCTTGAGTGCTGACCTCAGTGGAAGGGCTGGCCAATATAGTGGCCGGATGCAGGGAGCCAGCTGGCTCCTTTGTTAATACGCAATGTCCTCTTTCTCAGATCTGGTGATACTGATTTCCTGGAACGCAAACCAGAACTCGTAGAACAGAATGTACAGACTTGAGCCACCAACTGTGCCAGGGTTCCCCTCTGTGACTGTGCTCCCTAGTGTATGGTCCACCACAGACTTCAAAGCTACAGACAGATTAAATGAAAGGAATGCTGTTCCTCCCAGCCACTCCATTTAGGCTGCCTGTCCCATGCTTCTGTCCCTTGTTTTAACACAGGCTTTTCTCCATGCCAGGGTCAGTGCAAACCATGTTTTCTCCAGCCCCTGCTCACAGAATGGTCAGGGTTGGAAGGGGCCTCTGGAGGTCTAGTCCAATCCCCTGCTAATTAGGTTCACCTAAATCAGGCACAGAGTTGTGTCCAGGTGGGTTTTATATGTCTCCAGGAAAGAAGACTCCACCACCTCTGTGGGCAGCTTGTTCCAGTGCTCTGTCACCCTCACAATAAAGTTATTTTTCCTCATATTCAGATGGAACTTTTTGTGTTGTAGTTTGTGCCCATTGCCCCTTGTCCTGTCACTGAACATTACAGAAAAGAGCCTGCCCCCATCCTCTTGACACACCCTTAAGGCATTGGTGTGCATTGCTAAGATCCCCTCTCAGTCTTCTCTAGGCTAAACAGGCCCAGCTTTCTCGGCCTTTCCTCATAAGGGAGATGCTCCACTTCCCTCATCATCTTCATAACTGGACCCTCTCCAAAAAGAGTGGAAGAACTCCTGACACACTCATTCATTTTGCACAGTTCCGAAGTATTTCTAATATTCTGGATAAATCTTTAAAAAAAACAATGCTACAAAAGCCACAAGGATGAGCATTACTGAGCATTAACAATGAAGTTTTGCCATAATGGATGCAGCCAGTGGAACTATTGCTTTCACAGGAGGTAACAAACTTCAGATGGAAGTGCAGTCTTAGAGAAGTTTTTTTCCATAAACATGTGTCAGAAATACACATGCATTGTGAGGTCCAAAAACTTTAGTGAAACAGCACTTCTACAGAACTGTGAAGGATAGAGAGCAGTCAGAAGTTGTTCCTTTTCTGCCTTGTGTCAACTGTAGAGATTTCCCTCAAATGTCAAAGAACAAATACAACTTACCTTTTGACCACAAATGCAGACTTTGTTATCACAGTGAAAAAAAATCCTTGTATCTCTAGTCTAGAAAAATGTTAAATTTGTTTGAGGCAGATCAGCATGCAAAATGTTAAAAAGGAAAGCTCAAAAAATTACCCAAGCATCAGAATTCTCACAAGCTGGCATCACAAAGGCAAATAAGTTTCTACAGGTTTTTTTTGTTTTCAAAGTCATCAACCCAAAATACAGATCAGATGTACAACCTGTATCTCTAAGACTCTGCCAAAACGTGACAAAAGGATTCTAAAGGGAACACTAAGATTTTATAGTTTATTGTATACTCTGTGGCATAGTACCATTTAACTGCTATTCCAGAAATCCACATGATTTGTCAGTTCAAAATGCTTAAGGAAAAAGCAGCAAGCCTTGTTCACACAATAACACTGTTCTGATGTAAAAACCATTACACGTTGTAAATTTTGGTCCAAATATTTACTATTTCTCCATCAATAAGAAGTCCATAGCTATTTTCAGGAAGATTTTTAGGCAGGAAGTACAATACATGTTCTTTAAGCAGTCTGACTGCTAACAGAAATTATACTTACCTATATATTACCAATTCTACATTCAGTGTATTTGTACAAAACTGCTGTTCTTGGTAGCTGCAACAATTTCCTACAGATTTGCTACACAGAAGTACCTTCTATGTTTCATGCAAAGTATTCTTTATGCTTTGACAGTAAGACTTGTGCTTTTTTTGCCTGAACAGTTTCAAAGGCAAATAAGTATAACATCATTCAGAAATCAATCCTTGCAAATTGAAGTAGTATTGCAAGCACTACACAAAATTAAGAATATGGTATTTTAGGCACCCCTGTTTAAACAACATTCGAAATACAAAACCCACACAGCTTTTTTCCGTGCTGACTGAGCAGAGTTGAAAAGTGGAAGCTGACATGAGATTTATAGCTTTCTCTTTTTTATCTAAAGGCTCCTTGGAGCAGGTTACCTTCTTAGGAAAATGCAGTGAAGTCGAAATCCACATATCACTGTGTTGGATGCAACCGCTAAAGCTTGGCACCAGATCCTCCTGGCGTCAGGGCAGCAACCAAGAAACGTCCTCTGTTTCTTTAACTCACATATCACAGACTTCACAGTTAACAAACAGTTGGAGATTTCCCCTTTCAAAGACACAAGGTCTGCCAGAGAGCTTTCAGCTCAGCTGCCACCCACCCAGGAAACCACAAGCCTTGTGTTGTGCAGTTCTCAAAACCAGTTATTTCCTCCCTCTTGTGGCAGTCTGTCTGTGCTGTCCATCGTGCATCTGCTCACTAACATGTGTTGAACACTGCTTTGTTCATATGGTTTAGAAACAGGTGCCCCTCATCACAGAATAATTTAGGTTGGAAGGGATTTCTGGTGGAATGTCATCTGGGCCAGCCACCCGATCCCACCTAAGGTAATTTCAAAGTTAGGTCAGGTTGCTCAGGCCCTTATCCAGTGGAAGTTTCGATGTCTTTGAGGAAAAAGATTACATATACAACCTGTCCATGTGCCTGTTCTGATGCTTGCTTGTTCACATTGTGATTTATTCCCCCCACACCCCCTTATATTCAACTGGAATCTCCCTTGCTGCAATCTGTGGCGGTTGCCTCTCATACTCTTGCTGACCTGCTCTGAGATGAGTATCTTAGATTTGAACTTACAATAAACAGAGGTATAGGTATGCACCTTACTGCTGACCTGATATTGCCACATTGACTATACCTAAGCCAATAAATATCTACCCCTTGTTACTATACCTGCTGGATTTTAAACAGGACTTACTGTGCCATTGTATATTTGTAAAGGTCAAAATGCTCACAAAGTACAGGTTACCTTTTCAAAGATACCTATGGCTCCGAACCTACTGGGACTTTTCATCATCTTTGTGGGAGCTGACAGTTTGGAAACAAAGAAATACATGCAAAAACATGATCCTGTCATTTCATAAGACATAAGGTTTGCTTACCATAATTTTTTATTTCATACTTTGTACAGAAAACTAAACAGGCATCATGTTTTTGTTTATGATTCCACTGCAGAGAAATAATCACATCTCACTATCAAAACTCCCACTGAGCCATTGCGCAAGTCATGTCTTAACTAGAACATACGTTTGTCATCAGTCCTCTAGTTCCCAGTAATTGGAAAACTTAAACAGAAACATCAGCTGGAATTCTGGTTCACATTGCTAATTTGGTGAACTTGGCTTATAAACATTTCCCATCAATACAACCCTAAACAACACAAATTTAGTACCAAGAGAAAAAACAAAGATTTTATTCAAGAAAAAACCTCTACCTAATCTGAATCTTGATCCAGGCCAAGTCCATTTTTATGCCTATGATGGGAAACTATCTCCCAAACTTAATTTAAAGCAGCAAATAAACAGGCTCAGATTAATTTTCCCACCTGTGGTCTAGTTCTAGCTCATTTTTCCTTCTTAATGTTCAACTTTTCAAATTCTCATCCCCTTCTTCCAAAGCAAGTAAATGTCATATAATCATCATTGCTTGCAATTTATTTTTCCTATTTTGTCAATTTTCTCTCCTTACAAAATCAAGTTCAGTCTCTGATGTGATTTCTGCCTAAAACTCTGTGTTTTCCACATGCCTCCAGCAAAACTAAACTCACTGACTCCTCGTTCAAGAACAGCCTTTGCTGAGTCACTAAGCTCCTGCTTGGTCTTCTAACAGTTCACCTCTTTGCAGATTCAGAATGTAACTGGTTTTTAAAGATGCTAAAAAAAATTCTTCCTTTGTCTTACAGTCATGTTTCTTCTGTCTTTTTATTCCAATAGCCTTGGATGAATCTTAGCAGCTGTTTGTGTGTAATTCTTACCATGTGGCACTCGTAATTTACATCCTTCCTGCAGAGTCCATCTGGCAGGACTGTTCTCTTAATAAATATCCTGAGAGCTATCTTTACTGCCCAGAATGTTGTTACACAGCTGTCTCTCCCTGATAATAGCTATCCCTATGTTTATCTCATGTTATATTCACCTCAGACATATTTTGGAGCACCCTAAGAAGCTATAAAATAACTGCAGCACTTAAACTCATACCAGCTGCTGTCAGGACACAGAGGGATAACTTAATGTGTTGGAACTATTTTTCACACTAGGAAGGTTTGTTCCAGCCACAGACTAGCTCCGCTAATCTCAATGCTTACATGTCCAAAGCACTAGTGTTTTTACTGCCAGCACAGATTAAATTGTAGATTACTACAGCTGGGAAAGTAGGGCTTTGCAAATGCAGATGCTTACTTGGGCAGCCATTTTTAACTGCAATTTGGTTTCTCCATAAATCCTTATACTCTACCAGCTCATGACATCACCTATCCTGCATAAGAGCACTCCAGCATTTGACATGGATATAGTTTTTTGTGGGAATCAGCTTTAAAACCACATACAGTGGTTGAAATGGCTTGGGAACAAGCCACTTAAACATAGTATTATAAATGCTGTTTATCAAGTATCCAAACTTGGTATCTGACTTCCATGTAAAGATGGCAATGTCCCAGGCTGTCAGTTTGGCATTTCTCGAGCATAGCTATCAGTGTTTTAACTAGAAACTGCTACAACATGTTAGAGGAAATCTCATGTAACAAAATTTCCATTTGCACAAAAATAGCAATACAGGAGCCTTAACTATTGCAAATTAAATTCCATCTGTTTCTTCTAATGATCTCAGTATTAGTTTCAGGTCTTGAAATGGAGTGTGCTCACACTTGGAGGGGTTGGTGATGGGAGGTTCATTGGTTGTTGTAATTATTTAAATCAGCATAGCTGCAACATATTTCTCAGGTAAGACCTTGCAAGAAATATTAAGCTAAGCTTGGGAAATCAAAGAGGTTACAAACCAAGTCAGCAAGAACCTACTTTTCCCCACGTTACTCTCACTTGTGGGTGGCTGAAGCTGCCACAGTTTCACAACCCTAGTTTGAGCAGCATCTGTGAAAACAGTTCAGATGATGCCGTACACTCTCAGCATATGCATGTACAGAACCACATCAGCTGACACCAATTACCAAATGCAAAAGAAACATGAAGGAGTACAAACATGAACGTTTCCCTTCACAGATGCGAATTTTATTTTCCTGTCTTCTGAACAGAGAAAAGGCTTCATGGAGCATATCAAGATGTCACAAAAGCTTTGCAGTCACTAAGAAGCTTTGTAATCGCTAGCTGAACGTTTTCTACAGTTGAAAGCGAAGAGTGCCATAATGAAAGCAGATACCTTGCAGGATGACACATGTAAGTACTACTGCGACATTCATCAATGACTCTTGTCAACAACTTCTTATACAAACACCGAAGTTGTTGTGGGTTCTCCTGGCTCAATACTTTCACAGAATTAATTTCTGTAGTGTGTTGGAAAGAAAGATGGGCAAAGCAGCTACAGGAAAAAAAGTTGCAATAAGCTTATCTATCCATGTAAATCATGCTAATTTTAAAATACGTGTAATATTTACAAGTGATGATGCCCAAATAGAGAAGCAAACCAAGCAAATCATCCTGTCTCCTTGCTTCCTTTTTGTTTGGCTATACATTTTTTTCTACAAAGTTATTAGGCATCCAAATGAATTATTTTGACTCAAGAAAGATGCAAGTTTTTGCCACAAGGTGGCAGGAGCTTCCCAAATAAAGTCACACCCAATCCGTGATCTGATTACAGATTGCTAATTATCAGGACTATAGACCATTTCTGTGAACCAAGATGCAAGCTAACTTGCTTCAGATAGGTGGGAGGGTTTGTTTAGGTTTTTTGTTGGGTTTTTTTCCCCATAACAAGAAAATAAAAAGAAAGATCTCTTAAAATAGCAATAGAAGAGATCACAAAAGCCTTGCAGACAGCAGGAATTGTTGCCTGCACAGGTCAGGAATTATAACTAAAAAGGTTTCCAGAAACAGTTAAAAAAAAAAAAAAAGAAACCAAACAAAACCCAAAACTTAGAAACATTGCTTTCCCATTCTGGATTGCTTCGTATATAGGCACTCTTTCCTGTTTAAAAGCAGAATTCTCAAAACTCTAGTTCTGCGACTTGCCACACCAATTTTCAGCAACAGCAAAGCCATTTCTATTAAAGTAGCAGCTGCCCTTGCAACATTAGGCACCTACAGCCATGCAGGGCAGCAAGCTCCACTGAATGCCACGTGTCCTGCTCAGCACAGGTTTCCAAGAAGAGCAAATCCTTTTGGTATCAATGAGAAAACCCAGTTTAGAGCAAGTCTGCTTCATCAGCTTAATTTCTGCCACTTAGTAACAGGTCGGGTTTTTAATTTGAGTTTCAAAGACTTTGCTTTGATTTTTAGTGGGAGGCCTAAATCATGATCATTATCTCAGATCTGTAGATATGTCCAGGTGATACTTGACCCAGACCTGAGCCCTCTTTATTCCCTCCCTTACTGTGAAATACAGCAGCTACACTGGGTTTGGAGATGTTTTACCCCTGCACTCACAGCTGGCAGCTCTGGAAGTGTAAATTTAAGCATAGACCTAGCCTAAATCTCTCAGTGATATGAACTGACCAGTGTTCATGAACACAGCATTGCAAATTACATTTCTGTACTTTGGCCTGTGTAATACTGGCATTTGTACTGAGCTTTTTTGAGGGTTTGTTGTTGTTAGGTTTGGGGTTTTTTTTAACTTGTGTTTACTCCCAGGTTATTCTGGGAAAATGGAAGATCATACAGCTCAGGAAAGACAGGAGTGCTTCATCCACTGAAGTCACTCACACTATGGTGTCAGCAGCAAGCAAGTTACTAGGTGTGACCTTTAGGCTACTGCGTTCACCGGTGCTTAAGACTGTCTCCACAAAATGCTTCAAATCTACTGTCACATAACAGACAGATTATGGTGGCAGAGAGGATGGTATCTTCTGGATATTTTGCATGTGCTCTTAAACATCCTGAGCTGGGGGCAATTTTTTTTTTTTTTTTTTTTTTTACAGAAGTCTTGTTGAGAGACTTCAAAGTACCTTTGTCTTAGGATGTCTTTGTTAGACCAGAAAATTTACCAACTTAGGATCCATTGTTTCTGATTATCATCTACACAACATACTGTGATGCTTAAGGACAGGGCTTTTTTAACTGAGGAATTTGGCAGTAATCTGAATAAGGCAGTAGACAGAGAATTGATGTGGTTCTATTGGAAAGAGAGCTCCCTTGCAGCTATGAGAGAAAATCACCATGGAAACTTTTTCCTATTAAAGAGCAGCATGTACACTTACATCTCTTCTTTCTCAACAAGCAGCATTTTGTGATAATAGCCTGAGTAAAAGGGGTATTTGCACAGCAAAAGACCAAGACTTACTCAGGAGAACTACTGCAGAATTTTGTTATTCTCCAGAACCAGCCAGTTGACAGTGTATCTTGTTATAGAAAGAGGAGTATTAGGAGATGAACAAGACAAGTGATCTTACCCAACCAGCTAGGTAAACCAAAACTGATACACATGCAGGGAAAACAGGTTTGTTAACCAGCCCTAAACTAGGTTATCACCATGAGAAGCTAAGTGTTTTCATGCTGTCATAGAGTGATCTATTTTTCAAATGAGGATGGACCAAGCCGATAACTCTAGTGAAGCTGCAATACCTTCTCAGCTTTTTTCCTCTAAACACCAGCAAGTCTGGTATTTAACAAGCGGAGCAGTGCCTCTCCAGAATGACATTCTGCTGCCAGCTTTCACAACACAAGTATGTCTCCTCAGACTCTGCATTGGGATTCGATTGCCCTTTGCATAGTCATATATGTTTACAAATGTATCACATATGAGGACCCAAATCAAGACATTCTTCTGTATAAGGCCAAAATGTGAGATATCACTCTCATCACTCTGACCACACTCAGTTCACAAAAGAGCTGGACAGAAAACCACAAAAACACACAGGAAAGATATGTTGTCTTGAATCTCATGACACAAGCCAGAACACTTCCCTTATTCTCTACAGAATAAGCAACAAGTATCAACAAGCATCCTGTTTTGAGGTTTATTATGGTTTTGGCATTTTCTTGTCCTAGTTTGTTATATATACCTGCCAACACTGTATACCCAACAATCTTCACCTTCTGTAGCTTTATTCCAATATGATTTCCATTGCAACCAAGATCATAATTTGTTACTTGGTTGGTTGTAAATGAATAACAAGCTTTATTAAACAACTCTACCTGCCTTATCAAAAATTAAACTGCAGAAGAAAGTCTGCAAACAAAGCATAGATACAATGCTTGTGGCTGTTCAAATGGAGTTGTTTTATTTTTCTTTTAAAGTCTAGGTAAGGGAAAAGTACTTTGTAGGGTATTTATAATCAGCAATATCTGCCATGCATCTACCTGTCCAGTAAGGAAGACATGAAAGTGTCATATGAAGGATTAATCCCCACACTAAGGAGCATTTAAACTCCTCTGTGTTTAACCAGACTTGCCTCATCATGCCTCTGATAGAGCCAGTTTGGGAGAGACAGGGAACTCACCAGTTCTTAATTCACTTAACTGCCTCAAAAGAAGTTGCCAAAGGGCCTAAAACAAAGTCAATGGCATCACACACTTCAGTTTGCATAAAGAGAACCCAGTATTTCTGCACTGCTGCTTTTATTCATGTATGCAACCATGATACCTATTAATCAAAGAAAAGTCACTGTCTGAATTTTGAGTTCTTACAGTTTTCAAGCTGCTATTGCTTCTTGCTTCAAGAGTGGAGCTGATGGGACTTAGACTGTTGACTGAGTATCTAGCTAAAACTGAAAAACTTTCACTGAAGTACTAATTTCATTTCTTAGCAGTCTGATAATTCATCAATGTGGCAAAAGATCTCTGTGGGTATTTTGAGCACATTCTCAAGTAATTGGAAAGTATTGTTACTGATTTTTACCAAAAGGAAAATGTTTCACTAGAAGGTATATATGACTAACAAATCAAAAATAGCTGAATAGTTCAACAGTTCAGTCTTCCTAGTCAGTGATTCAGCTTGGATCTATTTCTGCCAGTAAGGCTGAGTTGTGCCTCACTTTTAAGAGACTCGCACTGGAGTTCTCAGGAAAACGTACTCCAGAGTTCTCATGTACATATAGTTAACCTAGATAATTACTAAGGAAGTTAAACAAAAGAATCAGATCTTGTGTTACTGGGTCATACACTGTGGGAGTTGGAAGATTTCAAACACAGGTTAAGTTAAAATGGATTTTGAAAAATTACCCTTTATATTACCTAGAGTTCCTGCAATGTAGAGAGAAGGATGCAGGTTATTTATGTTATTCACCATTAGTTTTGAATTACATGATTGTTTGTATAAAACAACTGGAGATAACTAAAAACACTCTCCCATGTGACTTTACAGAGTATCTAATCATAGAAGACTGAAGCAGCTTAGGCATATTACAACCTTCACTGGCCTAAGCATAGGCTGCATACTGACTCTAAAACCTATACTATAAATCAGTGTAAGTCTCATGTGACTTACTTTCTATTTCTAGCGAAGAAGTTAAATTAGAATAAGCTGAACACAGCATGAAGTTAAACTGTAAAAAAGCATTCAGAACTTCGATCATTCAAGTCACATAAAACAAGGAACAAAAGATATTCTGGTTTTGGTTTGGTTTTGTTTTTCAAAAAAATAGTCCCAGCCCATTCTACAGAAAATAAAGATATTTTTTTAAAAAAATAGCAGATAAGCTATTTTAGCAGGGCATATGAAGTGTGTAAGAGTTACTGAGAGCCTCAAGCCTTTTACCAGAATATATATTTAAGTTTCCTTCATCAGGAGACAGGAGGTTCTGGCAGAGAAAGAAAGTCTTTATCTTAGCATACGATATGAAACACTACCTCAAGAGATAAAAGAGCTTGGCAAAGAGATTATTATCAGTTGTTTTAGTAACAATATGGTAAACTGCTCAGAGGAGGATTGAACAAAATGTTTCTGCTCCCTTGATCTGCATCAGGTTGAATGTGATCTGTTTATTACCAACATAATTTTCTACCTTGGAGACTGACTTTACAAGTCACCATAAAACAGCTCTTTAAGGATGAAAAAGGCAAATCTCTGAGTTGTTTTGAAGCTTTCTACAGACACACTTTTAAAGACAACTGTTTGAACACGAGCAGCATATGTCTGTGCTTTAGTTGATGCCAAATTATGTGCACAATGAAGTAGTAATCTTTAGAAGTTGTCTGGTTGTTGGTTTGCTTTTTAAAATTCTATCTGTTCCATAAGCTTCTGAATAACTACCTTCGTTTTTTCTCATACATCAAAGAATGTTCTGTAAAGTTGGATTTGTCTCCCCACTGCTACAGGTAACAATTTTCACTCAGCCTACATTATTCAGGACAGTTGTTTTTTCTTCTGAAATACACTGCCTGCACTCAGTGATTACATATAAGCAGGTCAGGCAGACAACATGCAGATGACATATTCAGTCCTGTGGCCTGAATCATCTATAAGGCCTCCTAAGAGATTTTTAGAAATATTCCCTGTTTTAATGGAATTCCCTCAGGGAATGAAGACTGAGTCCTTACCATAATTTATGTGCTAAGACACCTGCAAAATAGATAAACTACCCACAGGTCATTTCTAGTGAATAATCTGAAGATGTACAACATATAGAAAACAATTCAGCAATACCTTCACTGAGATACTGAGCAAAACAAAATAGTTTGTCTGAAAAACCAAGACTGTTCTATAAATCTACGTGAAGCTGAACTGATGGTACACTTCAGCTCCCCCTCCCTACCTATTAAAATGGGTGAAAGCCAGAATTCACAAGAGCTCACACTCTCAAACTCCTGGAAAGGAGCGTACTCCTGAGAGCAGTGCAGATATAGTACTGAAGGACTTGGAACCAAAAGGACTTTTCTTAGTTCAAAGTACCTTCTACTAAATAAGACCTTTCTTTGAATAACAGTCAAAAATCAGCTAGAATTTTATCTAAAATTATTTAACCTGTGGAAACAGATTAATGGTTTAACGATTTGAGGGAAAAAATACTAACTTCAGATGAGCTCCATGCAAATTTTAGAGTGACATAAACATGAAGTTCTGCCAGATCAGTATATTTCCCAAGTTCAGTTTATCATATTTTAGGTTATGTGTTTGCTAGGAAGTAGTACAGGCCATTAGAAGCTGATTTGGAGAGTGATTATGGTACAAGCCACAAAAAGCAGGAACAATTAGCAGTCTCAATCCAGAAGTGTGATGCAAATTTGTGTAGGTACACCCTTGTGATCTTCCTGTCCTTGCTGGGGATGGAAAGCACAGAATGCTATTGCTTGGTTTGTCACAATTTCAGTATTTAGCCTATATTTACATTTAAGAACTTGCTTTGTTTTTCTGTTGTTACATGGCTGTACATGCCATGAGCTTTCACCTCAACTAACACTTAAGCAATACAAACACGCACATCCACAGAGCCAGCCAACAGCCCACTCAAACAGTTCCATGATTAAGTTTTTTTAAAAATAGTATGATCTAATAGGTTAAGAATTAATTAGTAAACCTCCATCTGCTTTAAATCCTTACTGTACCATCTCAATGGCAACATCACAGGACTCAGAGCAGCTGTGTTAGAAGCTGTCAGCAATTAAAATGAAAGGACTCTCTTCTCAGTTATGTACAGTCTAAACCTCTTTCATCAGGAAAGAGTTTTACAGCCTAATAAATTGTTCAGATCAAGTTGAAACACTTCAAAAGATACCAAGTGATTGATCTTTGGTACTTGTGACTTTAGGTACCCATATGCAGGAGAGTACCCTCTCAGACAGCTGTTTGATGAAACCAGCCTGTTCCGTGTTTTGAAGTCTCTCCCTTGCGCACACACGCACAGGCTTGTGCCAAATTGATATCTACTTACCAAACTGATGTCCAGCCCTCTGAGATCCACAAGCGAGAGGGAATGGCTATTTATGACCCCTAAGGTTCCAGTTTAGTTCACACACTGACATAGCACATTAACAATTTCAGACTTCCCATAAAAGATGTTTCTATCTTTTCATGACACACAATGTTTGACATTTCCACGGTCAGAGAGAAATACACGGGTTCAGCTCCAATCCTCCACACAAGAGACTCAAACTTCATAACTCACAAAATTTGAGAGGATTTACTTATCATTATATTGACCTTTTAACTCTAAAACTCACCAAGCAGAGAAGTCATATTTCAGAACTCACTCTTTCCTCCACCAAGCGCCTAGCTTTAAGAGTCTATTTTTTTCTCTGGCCCTGTGACATTTGTACTTGCTGCAGCACTTCATCACAGCTCGCACATGGGCAAGAGTACCCCAAACACCTTGATTTATGGCCTGGTGGACAAGTAACTTAGTGTCTAGAGGATGAAGGTTTTAGTTTCTTTAGGAAAGGGATTATGTAGGGTGAGAAAGGGATTTAATCTGGGCTCTCATTTTTTGGGCCAATATATGCAGAGCAGGCAGCAGGACCTTGTGCCCCTCTTGGGGTCATACTTCAAGGGGAATGGACACTTCACCTTCTCTCCCCATGCACAATCAAGCTTGAGATCACAATTGGAGAGGGTTGCTACAATCCAGGTGCAGAGATTTCAGACCTACCATTGCTTGTTTCCTAGTGGGTGCATCTAAGTAGCTCATTACTCAGCCTAAAGGGCTCTTCAGCCCAAGTTAGCTTTCTGAAAAGCAGAGTATAGAAAAGCAGCTGCTGAACTCAAAGCCACGAATGGGACTTTTGGGGCTGGATGTCTGTTTGTTTTCCTTAAATGGATCTGGATCTGAGATGCAACCCACATTCTCCAGGGAGAGAAAGAAGGAAGTGTGACAGTAGGGTTCTTGCCCACTGTTATGCTTGAGTGACCTCCTTCCACTCAAAAGAGGCTTAGAGAGCTAATGCACAGTTATCAAAAAGCTGAACCATCACTATCAAAAGAGTAAGAGTGATTTACGCTGATATTCAGCATACTCAGGAGCTGAAGCACCCATTAGCAATCAGAAAATGGACAAATTAGTTTGTACCTACATAGGCTAAAAATGTTACCATTTAAATACTACCATCTAATGTTTTGGATTTTTTCCCACCATTCTTGTTCCTAGGGCTGACATTCTCCCCCTCTTCTCCTTACTGTGGGATTGTCAATTTATCCATAGAGGTCCAGTGCTGTCCTCTCTCAACAAGACACCTCCAATGCCTGTTTAGTCAGGGACTCAGCATGTGAGCCCAATGCTTTCATTTGGCCCAACACCAGCTCAGACAAAGGCAACAGCATCTGGCTTCCAGTTCAGTCTCAACCTAGATGATGACTCTCAAACTTCTACCTTATTTTTCCTCCCACAAAGAATATTCAGTTTCCTTTTCTTCCAGCATCTTACTCATTTTTAAATGTTTGTTGTCTTCATCCAGGAAGCAACGGAGTTTCTAAAGAACAGCAGAATTTGTAGGGCTGAGATATTTCATGGACCCCAGTCCACAGTGCATTAATTTTTCATAGTTTTCAGGTGAAACACCACAAATTTTCAAGTACCACATAATGTGAATGTCCCCAACAAATCAGACATTACAGGTTCACTTGCTGTTTGTGCTCCTGCACTCAGTGAAGTGACCTGATCTTCTTTGCCTAGTTGGACTAATAAATATGTCTTATGGCAAGTACTTTGTCTAAGCATGGACAGTTCCCTTCCAACTGCATTTGGGCTGTGAATTCTTGAGGACAGGGGATTTCTCTCTGTCAAAAACACACCATTTAAAGCAGTTGAGAAGTGGCAGAAAGAGACAAACAGAATAAGGAATCTTGACCTTTTTCGGAACTTTTGAATGCCACAGTAAGCACAATTTCAGGATAAGTTTTCAGCAAAGCATGTAAATTACTGCTGGAAATTTTTTCCTCTCAAGTAAGATCAGCCAGGAATACTCCCACACCAGCCAACCTCCATTTGAAGTCACATTTGGAGCATCTCAGTTCCCTGGTGAAAGCAAGCTTTTTGCACTTAGTTTAGTGGCTGTCTAATTCAGCAGGTCACTGCCACCTTCCATCCAGAATATTCACCTTTCCTTCCACTCCACCAGTTATAACACTCTCACTGAAATCTGAAAAAAAACCAACCCTGGAGCAATCCATTAAAAAAAAAATGAATAAAATTCTGAAGATGGAGAAGCAAGCTGGTAATGTGCTTCTGTAAGAATTTAGGAGATTTTTTAAAAAATGTTTTAGAAATCTAAACATTCCTATGATCTGTTCCTCCTCACTGACAGAACAGTGCTGTTCTCTTCCCAGTTTCCGCTTAGCGTGCCATGCAATCTTTTCAGATCTGCAACGCTGTGTTTGTTCTGCAGATGGCACATGCATGCAATTCTCAAATGCCTGCATGCATAGTCTCAGATCCCCTGCAGTAGAAACCACTCGTGATGCAGTTTTTATTATTTTGTTCACACTCACGCTCCCATTTGCTGGGATTGCTACAGGTTCTTCTTAAATAATATATTCTGATATGGCTGCCCAATAAAGAAAAGGGGTGAAAAAAACCCAAACAGGTCTAAAATACAGAAACATCAATTGAAATCACTGTCAATACCCTTCTCTAAAATGTTACAGGAAGTCATATAAATAGTATTACAAGAAATAACCGTACAGTGCTCACATATTACCACAAAAGGAAAAGCAAGTATATTTAAGTTTCATGATTTAAGGGTGTGTACGTGCACGAGGACGAGAGGAAAACAGCAGCAGACAGAGTTCATTACTGAACAGCGGGACTGACTGGACGTTTGAGGGAAAGGAAGGCCAAGGGCCACCACGGGAGCCGCCTGAAAGCAGTGAAGGGGAAACGCCAGCAGATGGCACTCGGATCTGCATCACGGCCCCAGAGCTTGCAGGGTCCCTGAAATGCGGAGCGTTGCAAGCAGCTGTCAGCGGAGGGCAGAGAACCCAGCAAACAGACAGATTTGGGGGACTGGAAGACTTCATGGTGTCTGAGGTGCTGTGCCACAGCTTACAAGGCAGCCGGGCCGCAGAAGACCAAGAGAAATGCAGGTGTCATCTAGACAGATGGTCCAGCTACAGTGATCTGCTCGCTGGCACACAACAAGGGTAGATACATTTTTCCATTGCAACTTAGGTATCTCTCACTCCCTGGCCACTTCCCACGTCACCCCATAACCTGCCTCAAAACCATGGGGGAAAATCAGGAGTCTAGCTTCATAACAGATTTTAAACAAGAGTGTATCAGAGCAGGCTAAAGAAGGCAGCCCAATTACCTCTCAACAGCAGCTTGGAAAGAAGTCACAAGGCAGAGCAATACCAAACTTTGTTTCAAAAATTAAAGGGCTCCCTCCAGTCTAAACCTCGCATCCACAGAAGCCAGTGGTGGCCCACCGTGACAAAGACCTGTAACCACTGAGAGAGATGTGTACCCTTCTGAGCAAGAAGCTACCCTGTATGCATAAATCACTGTGTGCCGGTACTGTTAGTATTTGCCTAAACTTTGTTCCCTCCTTACTGCCTGTAGAGTTCACAAAATAGGTCAGGAAATATAAGGAAACAGACTGTCAAAACCAAGTTACTCAGTGCCTTCTAAAACATACATACTGTTTCTATAAGTAAACATAACCCCCACAATAACTAGCCATTAATCCTTAATAACACTTTTCTAAAAAAAAAATAATATATATATATATAAAAAATCCCTATCTCTGTTCCCTGGCAGGGAATATTAGAGCTCCTCACAGCTAGAAAGACTGAACATTTCCTTTTCCAGTGCAGATGCTCTTGGCATTACTGGGCTGAATGAAGAACTTCTTTACAGCTGGATCAACAAGATCCACGAATATTCAGGCGGTAAGGAATTTGGGCAGATGTCCAAGAAGTGACAGGACCACCCAGCTGCAGAATCTAAGTCTTTCCCAGCTTTTTGTGCTGAAAACCCAACTATTCAGATTGCTTTGTGCTCTAATGTGAGCACATTAAAGACTATGGAACAAAACAAAACAAAAATCCTGCTCGTTGATAAAAACCGTTATTTTAGTGTTTTTCCTCCTCACGCAGCCAGTTCCAATGCTGCTCCTCACAGAACTGCACACGGTATTGCTCAGCAGCTGCTGCTTGACCTATCCCTTTGGGTGAGAACTTGTTTTTGCTCTGCTCTTCCCCTCCCGGTGAGTAATAACCTATGGGGACAGAGCTGATCAGGAGTTATTTTCTGAAAGGATCAGGTCACAGACAGCATTTGGGTTTTATGCCAAAGCACCGATCAGAGCTGGGAAAGCAGGTACGACAGCTGCAGATCCAGGGACTGGTGTGGGAGGGAAGCAGAAGAGGAGGGGCATGAAGAAGCTGAGCTGCAGTGGCTCTGCCTCTGCTCCAAGCTTCCAGAGCAGCCTCATCCTCAGCCCTTCTGGCACAGACTTTTTCTCTGCCACATTAAGCTTCTCCAGCACCAACTGCCAAACCTGTAGCTGCAATTCCTCAGCTGCCTTTTTTGCCAGTTCCTGGAATAATCTGCACCAGGATCAGACAGAGCTTGGAAGAATCATCTGGAGAAAATTGCTCACAAAAGACAAAGCACTGGAAACCCCAAGCATTCAGACTGGCCACCACTAACAAACGTAGACCTGCCCGATAGCAGTCAGGGCTACAGCGACTGCTCCCTGCCTTCCAAGCAGCCTGTCTCCATGGAGGAGCAGGAAGACAACTTTGTGTTTTCCTTTGGAGCCAACACCAGCAAGTGCAGCCTTGAGACTAACCAAACAGCCCCAACATGCTGGTCAGGAGCAACCAGGGGTGGCCCAGAGGTGGTGATTGTACCGGTGCTTTTTGGGTTGATTTTCTTCCTGGGAATGGTGGGAAACACATTGGTGTTGGTTGTTTTGGGGCGTCTCCGATCTGGGGGACGCCCATCACGCAGCACTACCAACATCTTCATCCTGAACTTGAGCATTGCAGACTTCTCCTTTCTGCTTTTCTGTGTCCCCTTCCAGGCCACCATCTACTCCCTGCCAGAATGGATCTTTGGCGCCTTCTTTTGCAAGTGGGTTCATTACTTGGCTATGGCAACAATGCTGGTCAGCATCTTTACTCTGGTGGCTATGTCTGTGGACAGATACATTGCTGTGGTCCACGCCAAGCGTTCACTCTGCATCCGCAGCAAGCGTAATGCTGCCCTTGGTGTGGGTGTCATTTGGCTGCTGTCTCTACTCATTGCCATCCCTGTGGCCCAGCACCAGGCCCTCATGAGTGGACATCATCAAGCACCCAACAGCTCCTTCTGCTGGGAGTACTGGGCAAACGGTTCAACAGCCAAGCAGATATACAAGATTACCATCCTGCTGGTGGGATACCTCCTGCCCCTGGTGCTCATCACCTGCTGCTATGCCAAGGTGGGTGAAAGGGATGTGAGTAATTTTTAAACGGAGGGAAAGATCACTCCCAGACTCTTGGTGGCTTGGATGTGTACACTCAAGCTACCCAGCCAACAAATAATAAATTCAGTCCTTTCCATATTCTCTCCTGGTATAGAATACTTCTCTGAGGCAGGGGGAGGGAAGGAAAACAGAATGAAATTACATCAGCTCACAGAAAGGATTATAACAGTTAAGTTGACACCCAGCCTGACAAGTAAAACTCCTAAAGATTCTTGCTGGTTTTCCTATGTTTCAGTTTGTTCTTTTTTGATAACAAATATTTGTTCCTGGTAAGAGGATAAACCCATGGAGGGAGAAACTATGCAGAGAGTGTACAGGAACAGTATTAGATAAAGACATCTCCCCAATTTCTTTCTTTTCTTTCTCTCTCTCTCTCTTTTTTTTTTTTTCCTCCTTTGGACACAAAACTCAGACACTGTGTGTTGTGAAGATTTGCAAAAAGACATGTTAGAATCAGTTTTAGTCAGCAATAAACCTCTTCATTTCTTCTTGTGGATTGCTATCAGTCGAATTTTTGGTTTCCCCCTACTAATCTTTAGCAAGTTTAAGACTGATAGTAAGTCAATGAGTTGGGCTAGCATGCAGAATAAGTTTTCTGTGAATTTTTAGTTAATACCCTATTGTGGTGTGCCATGGGACTGCTAGGGACTGGACTTCCTTGTCACTAGTCAGTTGCAGGTCTACCCTCCTGGAAAAAAAACAGTTTTCCTGGAATTTAAGTTCATGTCTGTTTAATCAAAAAATACATTACTTTCAATTCTCATCTATTCTGCTATAATCAATGCTAAAGACAGGACAAGGCACTTAGATTTAAGCTAAAAAAATCTCTAAACTTCAGGCTTTGCTTGTCATGAGGGAAAAGCCACTAGAATTCTTATCTCCTGACACTGTAGCTCCAGTAGTTTGTTCCCTTGCTGCCCTAGGTAAGCAGCAACTGGAATATAAGCTGCATTTAAGAGGCATACTTTTGTTCATAATTGATTCAGAAAATTTAGTCTGTTAGCTCCAAAGGCTGAAGTAGAAATATTACCACATTACTGCCATGCCGTAATCAGATTTCAAAAGCTCAATCTAGAAGTTGTTAATTGAGAATTTCCCTACAGTGCTCTAACATTTCTTATGACTCTCCCTCTGAAAGGAGAAGCCACTCTGCCTGCCCCATTTGTTAGTGCTGCATTCAGGAGCGGCAGGACAGTCACACCAGGGTACAGTACTGGCAGCCTGCTCTCTGCCTGTGTATAGAACCAGCCTAGAGGATAAATATAGATAATCTGAAGCACAATCTAAAAATCAAAATCCATGGAAGATTTTGACTCCTCCATGACTCCAAGGCTGCTGTGGATTTCAGCGCTGTGCCAGCCAAGCTCTTAATAACATGCTGAACTACATCTTCTGTAAATACAGCTGTTTTAATGCTTTTTCCAAACAATGTTTCTTGAAAGATAAAGAACTGTGGAGGGCTTAGAATTAGAAGTCTCAAAGCATCAAATTCAACTTTGGTTGAAGTCATGCTAAAACAATTATTTTAATTTTTGGTGCTTGTATGAAAAGTTCAAATGCTAATATACACATATCAATTTCCCATTCAATATATTGCTCCTTTCTCCCCCCAAAGGTTTTATATCATCTCCATACGAAAGTAAAGAACGTTTCCAAGAAGTCAGAGAGATCAAAAAGGAAGGTAAATAACTTTGGTTTAATCTGTACACTGACTATAATAATAGATGTGTCAGGTTTCCAAAATAACTAACAGCCTTTTCAAGCTCCACCCATGTACTGAAGTGTTGTTCATGTACCAGTCTTTCAGTTCAGGTTCAGAATTCATGTTGACAGCTTGTTATATCTTTATAAACACAGTACATAATGATGCCATTATTGAAATGCTATACTGATCTCTATATACATGCCTGCTGGACTGCCTTTTGATTTATTGTGCTATAATAGAACCTCACAAATACCATCTTTTTACATTGGCAGCCAGTAAGATACTCCAACTATAAAGATATCCAGGTGTTTTGAGTACACCTCAGCAAGCTGAAACAAAAATACCTGAAGAACTGAAACTGAAGTACTTCAGGTTTGCTGCAGTTTGCATTTAAGATCTTTCTAAATGTTTGCATCTAAGTAAGTGGTAAATTCAGATCCTGGTTTGATCCCTTTGCAAGCCAAAGAACAGGGTTATTCCTGGCTCAAGCTGCATGAAAGAAGCCAAATTGCAAGTATTTAATGGGGAAAATGTTAAGGATAGAATCTTTTCTAAGATTCTTAGAGTGAATAAGCTGTAATTCATAGAAGTTTTCAGGTAGCAGAACTCACTGATTTCAGTGATGTAACACCAGATTTACCTGATGTGAAAGGGGAAAATGCTGCTTCAGTCAGAAATGTTACACTTGCTGAGAATGCATTGATAAGTGAAACCATAGGCTTTCTGGCTACTCAAAGACAGCAAGTAATGGAGTACTATCATTAGCTGCTGTCAGGTCACACTCTGTGCCAGTGGCACAGCAACAGTACAACCCAAAGGAGCAGCACATGTGTCCCCCAAGCAGATGTGACATCAGTGGAGATGATGAGGGAATGCTTTGACTTGCTCTCAGCCAATGCATTGGCTGGTTTCAGTGGCTGCCTGCAATATTACAGCAGCCTTACAAGATGTCATCATAATTCTGTGACAAAAATGAGGGTCATTACAGCAGACATGGCCATTTGATTGAAAAGGGTACAAGACACTGAAATTAAAGCTTTGATGTGACTCCAGCAAAAAAAGACAGACAGTGGTACCACAGCTGCAACAAGCTACAGATGTTTTGAAACACAGAACCACTTCTGAGCATGACAAGTTGCGTCCAATGATTTATTCTCTAGCATTACAGGACGCCTCTCTAAACCTAGACCATTCACAAGACGAGGAATTCAAGATACTAGATTTTCAGCATGCTGCAGCTATACCTCATAATAACCTGAAGTGGCACCTCTGTTGATTTCTCTTTCACCAGAGACTCACTATAATGGAGAAAAAAAAAAATTACTGTTATATCCCTAAACATAACATAGCCATATGTTCCTTATCTCAGAAAGAAACCAGTCTTAGTAGGTTAATGTTAGGTATGCAGCTAAGGTATCACAGAAAAACACACAGTTCCCATCAACATACATGTCTTCATGATCAACCTATTCAGGAAAGAACAGAGGTACTTTAGGAGGTTAACTGTGCTTTTTAGCAGCTATGGTAGCACCTCAAACAAAACTCCAGGGGTTTTAATACAAAAATAATATCTTTCAGGTACATCCTCTACAATATTTTGCTAGAGTTTTAATGGTCTGGCCTGTGCTGCTTCTAGTTGATTTAGATCTGTTACCGAGTCCTTTATGCCTATAAATCCTAACCAGATTTAACTATAGATTATATTTAGTTTCTACTGGTTCGTTACATTTACTAACATATGCTCAGTTTTATTGGTAGTACACTTTGGACTATCGATCCACAATTGGTCTTGTACCTACACTGCCTGTAAGGATAGAAGTCAACTGATATTTGCAATATTATCTCACAATACAAGATGAACATAAAAGTTATAATACACCACACACAATATTTCCTTGATGTAAGTTACTTTCCCTCTCCCCTTAGAAGTGTTTTTTGATCAAGTTTTCTTCACAGTTGCTAAGTTCACAAAATAAGCGTAAAGCCTCACAAATACCCACTTTGTTATTCTGCTTGTTCCTGAATCTTGTTGAGATTAATGTTATTAGTCCAGCTCATCTGATTTTGAGTGGATTCTGATAAACATTCTTTTAATCACCTTTTCTAAGGCAATAAATTATACAAGAATTAGCTGCTATGTATTGCCTGCTGCTGGACCACCACTAGACCTACATGGAACAGACTGCGCTGAAGAATACCACACCTTATTTTGCCTACTGACTTTCTGATGAACAGTGATGCTGCCACACATATAGTATGAATTAAAATTTGAGAACCAAGAGTATAATTTCTGGGCAGACAGTGCAGACTACAAGCAGAAAGCTCAGGCAGAGTTCTGTGTGTTTAACAGCTACCATGAGAAAAGGCAACCAAGATATGTTGACAATTCTGTTCACGTAAAATACAGCAAATAAAGTGCTAAGAAGCGCTGTCATTTTTCAGAATAATTTCATGACTTCGTTATTTTGAAAAGTTGCTTTAGGTCTCAAGATCACAAATAAATCCCTCAACAGTCTGGTTGGTTTAAATTCCCCTTCTGTCTTTCCTTACCTATATATGAATGGCCCACTACCCATTTCTTTGTTATATTTGAAGAGAACGCTACCAACAGTTGAAAATTACTACTGTCATTTTCCCATAAAGCAGGAAGTTACAAAATAACATTTAAAAAATGAATGTCATAAATGAATCTGCATTATTTTCAGATTTGACCTGTAGAGTTAGATGAAAAAAACGCTCTACAGTTTCTTCAGCTTTGGGTTTCCTGATTAGATAAGACTGAGACAACCAATCTTAAAAAAAATACTTTCACTTGACCTGTTCAGACAAGTTAATGGTACAGCACTTTTTCCTCCCTCACCTTAAGTATTTTGCTGTCCATAATTCTGGAATGCCCAGTAGTAATTCTTGTTCCATTTGGCACAGTTAGGCCCAATTAAATAGGTGATCCTTTCAGATGAAAGAAAAATCAAATACATTCCTCTATACACAAACATTCTTTCACAGTTTGTGTCCTTCCAACACTTCCTGTGTAGAAACTGCTCATCTAGCCTTTCTGCAGGTCAAACAGCATCTTTAGCATACCTATTTCAAGTATTTTTTATTTCAACCACTTCTCTTACCACTTCATAAGAAGTCTTTCTTCGGTAGGTTGCAGACTCACTCAATTCCTGTATATGCTTTCAAAGTATACTTGAAACACATCGAGTGTCAATCATTTAAAGCAGATCACCTTAAGAACACTTCACATTAAAGCCTAACAAGAAATTTGTATGTGTGTCAGTTCTGTTAAATTAGCTTCCTTCATATGTAGTTAATTGGTCTATTAGTGACAAGTAGTTTTGTTTGGTTGTAATTCATAAACTTCATCAGAGATTAAGTGAACAGCTTTTGCTTATTTTGCTCAAAGATGTATGACAAGTGAATCTTGCTCTACCTTTGAAAGGTTAATATAGCATGTACAGAATGTCTAGCTTGTTCTAAAATATGTGTGTGACTTCAGTGGCCAAACCCTAATTGCCTTGATCTATCAAAAGAAATTGTAACACAACAGCAAAGTCGTCCAATATGAGGTGATAAAATTACCTAATTCACATCTATTAATTCACAGCGTGTATCTTGACCACACTGATATGGAAAACAAAGTGTCATACTGGTACAGAAGAGTACAGTCTGGAACTGTGACCACTCAGTTTCTACTTCACGCCTGTGATTTCAAGAAAGCAGGACACTTGAGCTAATTTTCCTCTGTCCACCCCTACAGGAAAGGGGTTTGGGTCTGGTCAATTTCATTTTTTTCCTGTTTGTTTTTTCTGTTTGTTTTGTCCGTTTTGGTGGTTTGTTTTTTTTTACAGAATAAGTAGTAAATTTTGCAAACAGCTATTTGTTCAGATCTCACTGAACATTCACCTGGGCTACATACATGAGTACAGGTCTCAAAAAAATCAAATTGCAGATTCAGAGTCCTTGTTGAGCAAGATTTTCCAGTGAATGGCTGCCTGCATTACCACTGCAAACAGTTTGTTTTATCATTCAGAATTTGAAAAACTAAAATCTCTTCTGCTTTGTGCTAAATGCCCTCCCTGGGATAGAACACTTCAAGACAAAACATAGTTAAGAAACAAAGCAAACAAAAAACAAAGTGTCATAGAGCTTAGGGAAGGGACTTCTCATTGAGCAGCATTCCACATGCTGGCTAAAAACATGTTGCTATTATTCTCCATTATAGGCTGCTTCTAAAAAAGCCCAGTAATATTGGGTAAGATTTTTTAAAGTGTCATGACTCGTTTCTGAACCTATAGCTTTCATTGATCTTGTTGGAGTCTTAGTATAATATCATTCCCTCCACCCCCAAATCCTGTAAACACTGATATAACAGGCAGAAGAAACATCACCCTAATACACAGCTCGAGTCACGGAACACAGAAACACGTGCAATAAGGATTACAGGGACAAATCCAAATTCAAGCCACCCAAAAGGTCATAGAGGAGCCAGTATTGCAGCTGCTATTAGTACATTCTGTGAATCTGGAAACAACACGTTAATCTCCAGAAGGCAAACACTTACGGAACAAGTGAAAGAAACTGCTAGATGCAGACCGAGGGTGATTTCTGAAGAGATGATAATAGCATGGCCAAATGAACAGTCTGTGTTGCGTAAGTATATGCCTGACTTTCCTAGTTGCATTGCTGTAGTAAGAAAAGCAAAATAACACTGGATTTAAGTGACTCTGAGCATGTGAAGTGTATTACTGAAGACCAGATACCAGACACTTGGTACTGTAGCTCAGCCTCTCTCTTTAAAGATCATATTGTAATAGTAATCTGTATCAACATTTTTTTATTATTAAAAAAAAAAGTTTCTTTTTTTTAATAAATCAAACCTGCAGAAAAAAAGATTAATTATCTACAGTACTAGAAATCTGTTATTCTAAGAATGCTCTTGCTCTTTACCACTTCTTTCTGCCTTTTTCTGGCGCAGCATGGTTTTCCTGTGCCTGTCCTCACAGTGCTGTGCTCAGCCTTCCACACAGGCTTACCTGGTATGCACTGTCTGCACCCAGCCCAGGAGCACCAGCTACCCAGGGACCAAGCAGAGCTGCACATGCAGACAAGAGTGCCTACGGTCTGTTATCCGAGTATGAAACAAAACCCAGTTAAAACAATCTTAAGTTTTTTAGCTATCTGCACAATTAAGAGGAGCTCTGACACATACACCTAAAAAAAGAGCGGCACTGCCACTCAGTTTCCCCTCAAGGGGCCCTTGTCAAGCATCATGGTATATGAAGTATATATCTCTAAATAAGTCTTAAATGATAGGTTTCACTTCAGCAGGATTTGAAGACCCTGCTGTTGTCTCCCAGACAACATTGCCACAGATATACCTGGGGTCCCAGCGTGGATTTCATTCTGTGCATGACGTTTGCAAAGTCACCTTTCCCTTCTCTTCCGTTATTTGTGATCTTTGTGCTATCATTGTCCCATTTGACAAAATATTGTACTGAAAGTTTGTGGTATTTGAAGACATGTAGGGACTAGGACAGCTAGGAGGGCCCTGTTTTCTAAGGCCAACCTACTGTAGGCAATGTTTAGATACATGATTGTAAAGTTAATTACAAACACATTTTGTTTGAGTGGGCCCAGTATATAAGCAGCTTGGAAAGCTCTGACAGCCACTCCCTCGAAGTCAGTGCTCAAGCACTCACTGAAAAGAACAAGTTTGTATTTAACAGAATCCTACAGATGACATACAATCTTCCAGGCACATATATGACACAAAAAAAGGTTGCAATTTGTAATCTACAGTATGATTATGTACAAACTACAGCAGCTTTTTCAGTTTACACACACGTGAGATTTCGCAAAAATTTCCCTTGCACAAAGTTTCTTTTGCATCCTGACTTCATGTTCCACTATCAAAAGAGTTTGGCCTTTAATTCAGATCCCCACTTTGTTATTTTTTATATATGCTTGACATCTACATGTCCATGTTGGAAATGCTCAATTTAATACACTTTTTCCATTTATATGTAATGCTTGTGTATTAGATCAAGGAAGAAGTTTAGGATTTTTTGCAAGCTTAGGCTGAAATTCTGCATGATGATCTAAGAATATGCTTACAGAAGAGATATGGCTGCCTGTTTCCCCATTTAATGCCATACTAGCTGCACAAGTTGCCATCCTTACAATTGAGATGGTGTGATGCTGCAGGATTCCCCTTTGCAGTTTTGGATAATCGTTTTGTTTTGGATAAACGTTTCTTGAGGCCAGCCAGCAAGATTACATGCTGAGAAATCCTATGCACCCCTCTATCATAAATAAATGTTTCAGTTCTGTTACTTTCTTTCCACATTATGCAGAGTACAGGGAGTCTATAATTTGGCTCAAAGGAAAGTTAACAATTCCCTGTCTGACAGCGCTGAAAAGTGTTTCATAACAGCCCAGCCCTAGGAACTCTGAACGTACATTTGCAGTAAATAAGATGATTTAACAATGGAAATTAATGCAACCCAAGGTCTACTCTGATCATGAAATGGCCCTGTGGTGTTTACTGGTCTCTGGAGCACACCAGGGTTCCTGAACGCTTACTCAGTTCTGTTCTGCACATCTTTAAAGAACAAGTAACAAGACTTGCAAGCTGAACAATCTGAAATGCTTTTTCAAGTTTAAGAATGTTTGTGGGGATGAGCATTTCACAGCTATTTTGCAAGACCCTTTAAAAGGACAGTAGTTCTGGAATCTAGTTCAATTAACAGAGCAATTGAGCCATTTAAAGCTAACAAATTAGTACCATGCTTTTCTATTGTTTAACTACAATAGAAAGGTGAAGCATGCTTACCAGGTGGAGAGAAGTGTCTCTTGTTCTCTATTCCTTTCCTAATAACTCCTAAAACTGTATTTGCCTTATTTTATTACTTATTTTAAATTTCCCCTCTTATAGCCACTACTTGAGAACAAAGCTGTTCAAAAAACTATCATAGGCCCAGGATCTTGCTCCTAAATGGTAATGGTCAGCTCAAAGCACAACTCTCTCTATGAAGCTGACTTTTCCTCGGCTCATATATTCACCACCTTACATTTACTTATATGCAAATTAGCTGTTCATCGCTCCCAGAGCTAAGTAAACACAAATACATACAGAGTTGATTTGGGACCCGCCCTGGAGCACTGCATTTTGAAGGTCATACAACAGCTTGAGGTAAAACATACAGAACTCCTTCAAGACAGATGGTATTCCTGAATATCTTGGCCAAGAGAGGCAGACAAATGTTGCACGGTAACTGCTTTCCTAGATGCTGAACTGTTTCTTTGGCTTCTGTTCACACAAATGGAAGGTTTTCATATAGGCTTAATACATGTGATGTCCAAGGCCTTGGCACTTGAACAGCTGTAAGTAGAACAAAGGAGCACATGTGATCCTGGGATCCATCCAGCAACAGAATATTAATCTGAAGGGAAACACTGCAAGTTGTTTTGCTAACAAAAGCCTAGGGTAGCAGGAATTGAGAGCATCATTACCAATTAGCAGATAATAAGAATATCGTAATGCTCAGAGGCATTTATGAATACAAAGTAAGTATTAAGGGCATCAGCAAAGGAGCTTAGTGACAATCACAGAATGAGAGATGTGCAGATGAGCAGTTAAAACAGTGCAAGCAAGCTGCTGGTAAATGAAGAGTCCACCTCTCAGCGCACAGTGCAAGTTGCCAAAATGAACTGATAACTGAAAACCTGCTTCTTCATGACAGCCAGCTGCCATCTCTGATTGCAAGAAGGAAAATACAGAATAATAGAAAAAGAACATTTTCAGACCACTGAAAAGTACTATCACACTCAGCTATAAAAAGAAACCAATGGGCACTCAGAAGTGCTTCAGAAGTAATTAACAGACGTGCTTGTTCTGAAGCAGAGGAAGCTGCTATCCAACATTTAAGTTAGTTAAGGATAGGTATGGTGGGTTTTGAATCAGCTGTTTGAAACGTGGTGCATTTATTGCTGAGGTATAAGGACATTTCTAAAGATGAAATTGTGCTTTGGGGCCTTTCTGTTAGAACTTCAGGGGTAGAAAGGAAAAGGATGTTTGCAAGTGCATTGGGGCAGTCAGATTTGTGATCAAAGGAG